>NW_011889028.1:1072876-1078089 GCF_000151845.1 Pteropus vampyrus | reverse complement strand
GGGCCTGCCGCTTCTCTAAATGGAAGCGCTGGGTCCCACCGCCCAGCGGCACGCCAGCCAGCAAGATTCCCGGCCGTGCTGCCTTCCCCTAAAACGAGCCCAACGCAAAGGCAGACGGGTAAAAGGTCACGGGGACGAGAATACGGGGCGCTCGGAACGGGCCTCTTCCAAGCGAACGGAGAGGGGAAAACGTCCTATTTCTTAAACCGCCTGGTTTTCAGGGGCCCCTGGGCCCCAGATCCGCCCCATCTGTCCCTACCTCTCTCTTCCTTAGGGGAGCATTTACCAGTCCAAGGGAAAAGAGAGACTGACCTTTATGTCCTCGCTATTTTTTGAGTGCCGCTGAATGGATATTTATGACATACTATACTCAGGGCTCTCTTCCACGCATCCTAACCAATGTGAACTCATTTGATTATCTCAGCATCCCGAGAGAGGTGCTATCTATCGTCATCCCTTTGGCACCCATGTGGAAGCTGAGGCACAGAGAGGCTCAGTAACTAATGAAGACCACGCAGCTAGTAAACAGAAGACCCGGGGTTTAAACCCAGACCCTCTGGCCCCAGAGCCCGCGCCCCTCACCACCCTGCTGGCCAGGCCTGTCACAGGCACTGGGTGGTGGACGCAGCAAGCAGCACGCCCCACGCTCCTGGAGCCGAGGGTTCCCAGCAAACCTGATCCACAGGGAAACAGGCCAAGGCCCCGGAGACACAGGTAGGGACCAGAGGTAGACCACACCCTCATTTACTCAGTGAAGAGTTCGTAAGAGTCTCACATGCGCCTGGCACTGTTCTAGGCCCTAGAGATGTGGCCGCAAACGGGACAAACAGGTCCTCCACCTCGTGAAGCTCACGACGGTCTATAAACGGCCAGGAGGATCAGACAGGATGCCGGCCCTGAGGACAGGACATTCGAGCTGGGACCGAGAGCAAGAACGCGGCATTTAAAAAGTATTCCGGGCAGAGAGTCGAATGCTGCAGAGACCCTGGGCGATAAATGAGTTCTAGTGGGTCCCCAAGCCCAAGGCCCCTCCCGTGGCGGCCTGGCCTGCAGCGTTTGCCCGCAGCCCCGAAGCCGGGTGCTCCCTCTCCCCGGTCCCCTCCCAGCTGTCTGCGAGGGCAGAGGCGGAGCTGCTCCTGCGGGTCCCGAGGCACGTGCTTGCCGATTTACCGAAGTGTCACCTTTTTGCCTAACTCTGGGCATGAAAGCGCTTCTGACTATTCCCATGCTGACCAAACTTCGGGAGAGACGTGATGTGGTGACCCCAACACCCAGATGAACCAAGCTGGCCTCTGCCCGACTGTGCTGCCTCGGCTCCCCCATCTGCAAAGCCGGCGCTATCGGAACAGCGCCTGCGCCTCACAGGACGCCGACGGAGTCAGCACACTGTCACGGCTAACCTCTACCACTCCCAAGATTACTATCGTTTTGCTGTTGTTATTATTAGGATCCAAGGCGATAGAGAATTCTCAAAAGATTTCTGATTACCCTAAAAATAAAAACAAAAATAAAAATAAAAATAAAAACGGCAGGGCAAATGTGTCATGGTCACAGTAAGCCTGGCATCAGGGGAGGCCAGGAGGGGCATAAAGGAACTGTCTGTATAAACTTTGCCACTTTTCTGCAAGTCAAAAAGGTATTATTAAAAGTAGAGGCAAATCTTCTCTTGCTGCCTCTTAGGTGTCCTCCCTCACCTGCGAGAGACCCCAGCTTTGGAAAGGTTATCCCTTGTCGGCACAGAGGGGCCCCACCCTGCACACAGCGCCCCGGCCTGAGAGCTGATTATCCACTGGCTGTGAGTCACGGTCCTGTCTCTCCACAGACTTCCGTCCACCATCATGTTTTGCCTTTTTCCCGATGACTATTTATTGAGCGCCTACTGTGTACCAGGAACCGTCCACACACGCGGCCATGGTATCTTTCTGTACCAGCTACGGGAGTCTAGGGGATGTGCTTGCGAGGCCAGGGTGTGCTGGTGGCCTCCGACGCTGGCAGCCGGTCTCTGCAGGGTTTCATTGTAGTGGTGTCACTCAAATCTTCGGGACCACAGAGAAGGTGCTGCTGCTCCCAGCCGGCCAATCCCCGCCAAAGAGAGGTCAGGGGGGACCCTCACAAGCTCGGACAATGGTGTGCAGCCCCGGGGAATCCAGAGAAGCGGGCTCCTGGGCAGGTCTGGCAGAAGCCACCCACCCTCCCATTTCATTCAGACTTGGCAGTCCGAGGAGGGGGCAGGAGAAACCTGCCGTGTCCGTCCTTAAGAGAAGACATCAAGACATCTCTCCCACGGCTGCCCCCTCTTCTAATTCCTCCATCTCTCCAGCGACTCACTCCCCTTCCGCTCCAAGCTGCTTCCTGCAGATAAAAACGCCCCACAACGTCCGGCCCGCGGGGCGAGATTGCAGCCGGCAGGCTCTGGATGCTGACAAGCTCGCAATCAAGCAGCAGGCGCCCCGTGGAGTTAAGGGGTGTTGTTTTTTTTTTTTTTAAGCAAGAAAGCCCAGGCCCTCTCCTTACCCTTGGGAGATACCCCACCGGGGAGGGTCGGGTGCCGTTGCAAGGCTTTGGTGGCAGAGGCAGAGGCTCCCGCTGCACCGCGTTGACCACGGGCAGTTTGGAGAAATTAGGGCCCAAACTGTCCCCTGCTGAGTGCCTCCAAATGACACCATGTATGTTCCCAGAATGGAAAGTGCCTCTTGATTAGGGAAACAGGTAACCAGGTAAAGAAATCGGTTCTGACTGGGGGGAAAGGAACCCCCCAGGAAAGCGGAGGGGAAGACAGAAGGACTAGAAGCAGCGCCCGGGTCGGACGCCGTAGTCCTCCGAGTCCTCCCCTCAAGGCTGCGATGCTCGGGCCCTTTCGCCCGGCACGTCGTGGGCAGGGCTGTGGGTGGCAGACGTGCTCGCACACGGGGTCTACAGTGAGGCAGAGGCCAGTCACCACAGCGCTGTTTGCCGGCGCACAGGACTGGACAACCAGGAGGATGGGACATCCACGGAAGGGACCCTGCAGCTGTTCAGAGCGAGGCAGCTCCAGGCCCACGCCAAGGTCTCAGCGACGAGCCCAAAGTGGGCTCAGGTGCCACTCAGCACCGAAAAGGTTCGTGCGTGGAGTCTTTACACAAAACCAGACGCAGCAGAGCGGAGGAGGAGCACGGTCGCTGCTGTATGTTGTCACTACTGTGCATCGTCTCTACTGCATATTATCAATCACTACTATATATTGCCGGTACTATATGTTATGGCTACTGTATATCATCAGTACTGTATATTATCACTACTGTACATTTTCGCTACTATATATTGTCGCTGCTGTATATTGTCAGTACTGTATATTGTCACTGCTGTATATTGTCACTGCTGTATATTGTCAGTACTGTATATTGTCACTGGTGTATATTGTGGCTACTGTATATTGTCACTGCTGTATATCGTCACTACTGTATACTGTCACTGCTGTATATTGTCAGTACTGTATATTGTCGCTACTGTATACATCGTTGCTACTGTATACTTTATGTACTTGTTATACTTGTAGGATTTCAAACTTTGTATTACATGTTTAAAACAAACTGTTTTAAAGAACAGATAAATAATAAATAAAAACACCTAGGAAAAGATAAAGAAGGCTGTATCGGTTAAGATCAATGCGTGCGTGCATACACCCGCATGTGCACACACACACTTCTCTGTAAACAGTGATAACTGACACACACACACACACACACCCCCGCCACACTGGCTTCACATAACTGGTGCTTTAAAGAGCGAGAGGCTTCTCAGCCCTAGCACACTGGCGTTCTGGACGGGACAGTGTGTCGTGAAGCTGTCCTGAGTATTGTAAGACGTTTAGCAGCATCCCTGGCCTCTAGTCGCTAGATTCAACAGCAAAGCCTCCCCACCCCAGCTGGGACAAACAAAATGTCTCCAGACATGGCCAAATGTCCCTTGGGGGCAAATCAGTGGAGGCAGATTACAGGGTTCTCGCGAGCAATATTTCCTCTCCTCCCCATGCTTGATATTATCCCAAGAGTTCTTACGGAGAAATTATTGCAATTAAACAAAAGCAATCGACAAGGCTTGTTTCAAATACTCACACTCACACACACACATGCACACGCACACGCACACGCAGGCTGGCACTGGGGTCGCCTGAGTGCAGAGAAGTCACGTCCGTCATCCCGCTGACCCCGGTTAAGTTGATATTTGCTATCCGTAACCAGAGAGACAGCCCCGGTTCTCAGCACTGAGTTGAGGAAAATGTCCTCCTAACGGGGAAAGCCTTGGTCATGCCAGCAGATAAGAGACGGAATGTTCTGTCTGTTCTTTGATAAGTGTTACGCCTGACTTCCCTTTCCCTCTGCAATGCCGACCGGTGTGGCAAACGGCAACAGCCAGTCCCTGACATTGCTACTCATGAAGGCCGCCCGTGGCTGACACCTCCGCCACCCCGCCTCCGTGGGAGCAGATGGAGAGCAGTCGCTTCGCGTGCGTGCGTGGCCAGGCTGAGTGGCAGAAACTCCGAGAGTGACCCCCACACAGAAAGTGTCAACAGGAACAAGGACGCGCCCTGAGCCCCCGTGAGGGCCCCTCTCACCCAACACCACTCGGACACCTGCTGTGGTTCAGGGCGCGGAGCTAAGGCCTTCGCGGACATTACTCCCCTGGGGCTAAGTAACAGTTACTAGTATTACTTGCAGCATCATTTTATTATGAATTTTTACCTTCCTTAATGCTGCCATACTCCGCCCTGTCTCGGGCCTTTGCACAGGCCATGCCCTCTGCCCGGACTGCCTCTCTGCCAGTCTTCAACTGGTTTTTGTTTAAACTTCACTTTGTCGAGACTTCTCTGACCCCAAAATAAGACGGGTCACCTGGAGACACATTCCCGCCCGCCCGCTCGTCTCATTTATAACACTTACCCAAACTAATTACGTTATTATGTGTATGATGATTTGCTTATCTGCCTCCCCTGTTAGGTGCTAAGTGCCATGAGGTCGGGGCTGTGTCTAATTTGCTGAGCACAGCACCTGAAACCCAGCAGGCACTCGAACACTAGATGGACCCACAGATGATGGAAGAAAGGAACGAGGGGAGAGGGAGGGGGAGAGGGAGGGCGGGAAGCGAATAAACAAATACTGAACTTTAAAGGTAGGCAGGGTCTTGAGATCAAGGAACTCAATCCTCTCCTCATTTCACAGCTGAAGACAGTAAGG
>NW_011889028.1:1070323-1071886 GCF_000151845.1 Pteropus vampyrus | reverse complement strand
TGGATGGGTGGATGGATGGATGGATGGATGGATGGATGGATGGATGGATGGATGGATGGATAGATGGATGGATGGATGGGTGAATGGGTGGATGGAAGGATTGATGGGTGAATGGATGGATGGTGGATGGGTGGATGATGGATGGAGGGTGGATGGTGGATGGGTGAATGGATGGATGGTGGATGGGTGGATGATGGATGGATGGATGGATGATGGATGATGGATGATGGATGATGGATGGATGGATGGATGGATGGATGGGTCGATGGGTGGGTGGATGGGTAGTTGGATGGATGGATGATGGATGGATGGATGGATGGATGGATGATGGATGGATGGATGGATGGATGGATGGATGATGGATGGATAGATGGATGGATGGATGGATGGATGGATGGGTGGATGGGTGAATGGATGGATGGATGGATGGATGGATGGATGGATGGATGGGTGAATGGGTGGATGGTGGATGGGTGGATGATGGATGGATGGGTGAAGAGCATCCTATCTGGCCTTCAGATGCCCTTTCCAACCCTTCATCTCGTAGCCTACAAGAGAGCACCTGTGCTCTTGTGTGTCCCTTCCATTCGAAAGCTAATTGTTGAATATTTAAAATACGATTTAATGGAAGCGACATTAGAGTAAGGCTGTCTCCCCTCTCAGGGCCTTTGCTCACGCTGGTCCTCTGTCCTCTGCCTGGAAGCTCTTCCTCCTCCCCTCACATAGCCAGTTCCCCCGCCTCGTCCAGGCGCCAGCATAAACGTCACCTGCACGAGACACCCCCTCCGATTAAATGTCCTAAACAGCTACCCCAACCGCACTCATTACTCTCTTCTTCGGCCCCTTCTCAGATTTCTTTATATTTGTTTTAATTGTTTTTCTGTTTACTTCTTTCATCTCTTTCTTTCTCTCTCCCTCCATCTCTCTCTCTTTCTCTCTCTTTCACCCTCTAAATGTAGGTTTGATGAAGACACAGACTAGCTCTACATCCCATACCTTCCCCCAGTACCGAGCAGAGCGCCTGCATATGGCATGTGTTCCATAATTATCTGTCGATTTGAATTAATGATCAATCAATTAACTCATTAAGAGGGAAATGGGTCCATCAAAAGCGAATAATGAAATAAGTAAATTTTAGGAGTCTTGTCACAAAAAGGTCTTCCTGAATCACATGAAATAATGCAGATATCAGTAACAGTTCATGTGGAATGAAATATATTTACTTTTTTCCATAAAATTCTGGCTCTAAAATCCTCAAAGGCAGGAGATGAGACCGGGAGAGGAAAAAGCAACTCTTGCAAAATGCCTGGTCTTACGGGAATGGGTTCCACGTACATGGGTTGAATCATAGCATTAAAAGCAAAAGATTCATCATTTAGAGAAAAAAAAATCAAAATTCAAACACAGGTGGTTCACAAGAGCCTTGCGAAAATAAAATGACACAAAATGAAAATTTTGCCATGAGTCGAAATACTCACATCAGACGAATAAAAGTTAAAGCCTGAAAACACTTCTCACAGGACAGGGACGGGCGTCCGCCTTCACGGCAAGTGCCCGGAGGGC
>NW_011889028.1:1065288-1070273 GCF_000151845.1 Pteropus vampyrus | reverse complement strand
ATGGATGGATGGATGGATGGATGGATGGATGGATGGATGGATGGATGGATGGGTGGATGGATAGATGGATGGGTGGGTGAAGAGCATCCTATCCGGCCTTCAGATGCCCTTTCCAACCCTTCATCTCGTAGCCTACAAGAGATCACCTGTGCTCTTGTGTATCCCTTCCATTCGAAAGCTAATTGTTGAATATGTAAAATACGATTTAATGGAAGCGACATTAGAGTGAGGCTGTCTCCCCTCTCGGGGCCTTTGCTCACGCTGGTCCTCTGTCCTCTGCCTGGAAGCCCTTCCTCCTCCCCTCACATAGCCAGTTCTCCCGCCTCGTCCAGGCGCCAGCATAAACGTCACCTGCACGAGACACCCCCTCCGATTAAATGTCCTGAACAGCTACCCCAACCATGCTCATTACTCTCTTCTTCGGCCCCTTCTCAGATTTCTTTATATTTGTTTTAATTGTTTTTCTGTTTACTTCTTTAATCTCTTTCTCTCTCTCCCTCCATCTCCCTCTCTTTCACCCTCTAAATGTAGGTTTGATGAAGACACAGACTAGCTCTACATCCCATACCTTCCCCCAGTACCGAGCAGAGCGCCTGCATATGGCATGTGTTCCATAATTATCTGTCGATTTGAATTAATGATCAATCAATTAACTCATTAAGAGGGAAATGGGTCCACAAAATCAAAAGCGAATAATGAAATAAGTAAATTTTAGGAGTCTTGTCTCAAAAAGGTCTTCCTGAATCATATGAAATAATGCAGATATCAGTAACAGTTCATGTGGAATGAAATATATTTACTTTTTTCCATAAAATTCTGGCTCTAAAATCCTCAAAGGCAGGAGGGAGATGAGACCGGGAGAGGAAAAAGCAACTCTTGCAAAATGCCTGGTCTTACGGGAATGGGTTCCACGTAAATGGGTTGAATCATAGCATTAAAAGCAAAAGATTCATCATTTAGAGAAAAAAGAATCAAAATTCAAACACAGGTGGTTCACAAGAGCCTTGCGAAAATAAAATGACCCAAAACGAAAATCTTGCCATGAGTCAAAATACTCACATCAGACGAATAAAAGTTAAAGCCTGAAAACACTTCTCACAGGACAGGGGCGGGCGTCCGCCTTCACGGCAAGTGCCCGGAGGGCAAAGTCGTGATGCGCACGCCACGTGCTCGGCATTCGGGTCCAGCGCCGCACCCTGATTCTATCACTTGACCGAAGCCTCGGAAACGAAGTTACACTGGCATCGTTATCGCCAAGCTTTTAGGAGAATATAAAATGGGCCCATCGTCTGCCAAGAGCAGCCGAGAAGGATCTGAGGCCAAATGTGCCCAACACCACGGTGAGGTCTGGAGAACCACGAAACTGACCCCTCCGACGTAAAAATACATTCAAAATACGTGAAGCAAAATTTGCTTTAAAATATATATATATAACGACGTGTTGAAAAAAATCCCTATCATCGTGGGAGACTAGCGTGCTCTCCAAACTTTGACAAATCGGTGGACGCGATTAAAAGTAGACGAACGCATTTAGCTCTATGCCTTTAGGAAGAAGTCGTAAAACTTGGGAAAGAGTGAAGAATAAGCAGGAACTCAGACATCAGGAAACGGAATCGAAGGATAAGTTTAAAGCGTGGGTATCCGAGAGGACAAATGAGACAATAACACTCTGGCAAAGCTCACCAAGAAAAATTTCAAAAAAAAAAAAAATAGAAACTTATAAAAATGAGGAACGAGACAGAACTACAGATGGTAAGGAGATTTTAGAAATCAATACAGAATAATATATACTAAAAAATTAGAAATTCGATTAAATGATTATTCTTGAGAAAACAATAATATTTGAAAGTGTACCAATAATGATCACAGAAAAACACTGAAAAAAAAAGTATCACATAACTAATCCCAGAAAAGGCGCTAGTCCCAAAAAGTCCTTTGATTTGGGGGTATGGCAAAGTCGCTCAAACCTTTAAAAACACTATAAATCCTTGGCCACCGAGACTCGTCCTGAGTTTGGAAGAAGGGGGAGGAGAGAGAGAGGTTTCCCAGATGTTTTGATGAAAATAGCAACAACTTGCCAAAGATAGCAGACTAAGAGAAAAGTAAACTAGAGACCAATTTCGCTAGTGAATATAGAGACGTGAGTAACAGCGAAGGCCACAAAGCCCAGACGCTGTTTAGGTGTTTTATAAGGAGCAGGTGTTTTTCAAACAGTGTTATTTTCTGGGAGAAAATCAAAGCAACAATTATCTCCAGCGATTAAGAGAATTTGGAAATGTGTGTACTCTAGGTGCGTGTATAAATTCGGTTACAACTTCTGGCAACAAAAGCCTTTAAAATAGCCACGCTCACTCTTTGACTTAGAAGTTCCAGTTTGGGGAACCACAGTGGGCTGGCTAGAACAACAGTCTGCATTTTGCTATGCCTCCCGCAGCCATGCCCATCAGTGATGTCCTCTGAAACTAGCTCCGGGGTGGGCCACGTCCCACGCTCTGGCCTATGGGACAGACACGAACCTGACGAAAGCACAAACTTGAAAAAAGTGTGCCTTCGGGAGCCTCGCTGCAGCTCTGTGCCTGCTACGTAAACAAGGCTGGCGGCTAGAAGATGGCACACCGCAGCCACCCCGGCCAGCCCACGAGCCGACTGCAAACGCACGAGTGAGCCAACCTATACCCACGAGTCCAGCCCAGGCCACGAGGACTGCCTGGCCCAAACTGTGGAGCTAAATTAATCACTGCTGTTTTACACTACTAAGTTGTGGGATAGTTTGTTACACAGCAAGAGCTAACTAATACATGATCGTCTCCTCAGGAAATACGCAGAGGTAGCCATCCGTAAGGATAAATACAACTAGGTGTTATTTATAACAACGGTTAAATAAGGTTAAATTTTAGCGGCTGCTCAGCTCATCCTGGGGATTTCTATTCAGCAAAAATCTATGCAGCGATTAAAAAAAAAAAAATCCCTTGTAGAAAAAAGCTGATGTGACCAAATATTTGTATCACATAGTGCAAAAAAAAAAAAAAGTTTCGAAACAATATTATGGTACAAGACTATTTTTATTAAAATACGTATACCTATTTATTTATAGGCCCAAAAACTACTAGGATGACACACACCTGTGAACTGGTAGTCTACGAATGTGATGAATTTTTCTTTTTTTCCTGCACGTGTCGTACTTTCTGCCTTGTTCATAAGTCATGGCTTGCTGGCCGCGGCTGAATAGCTCAGGGAGCCGAGCTTGGAGCTCGCCGGGCCGGGGAGGCCACCGCCGAAAACGCAGATAAGGGACATTCCAGGCGCGGATGTGAGAAACCACATGTAATTGCCCCCCGTGTAATCACTGCTACATCAGCCTGAACTCGGCGCGTGTCTGTACCACTGGGAAACGTGGGTGAAGGGACGAGCCGGGACGGCCCCCGCGTGGCGGGCAAAGGCCTCCACGCACAGCCGATCTACCGGCTCCGAGTCCGGCCAGGTTTCCTGGCCCTTCTGCTCCTCACGTTCCCTCTTCCCTTCCCCCCGACTCACTCTGCACAGGAGGAGGGTCTGGCGTCAGGGCTGGAGGGGAGGCAGCCGAAGACAAAGCACACCCCAGGTCTGGGCACGGCTACCCCCGCACCCCAGCGGCCCACCCCTGGGGTCCCGCACAAGGCCATTCCAAGCTCGCCCTCTAGACCGAGTGACCCAGGAGGTGACCCTCCATCCCTGCCGGAAAGGACGGCGATTGGCTGCCGCACCCCGTGCCGATGCGCTGACGCCGCCCGTGCGGAATCGCGAGGACCCGAGTCAGACGACAGGCTGGGATCGCTGGCCCGGGTATAAGGGCCTCGTGCGGACGCTCATTTAAAATGGAACCTGCAAATTCACCTGACCCGTCTGTGCCATCTTCCCTCAAAACTCGCCTGAGACTGCGCGAGGCCCCGTAAGAACTGGTGTCTGCCTGGCTCGTCCAGCGCTGTAAACCAGTAGGCGCTTAACACACATGCGTTCCACGAAATAAATAAAACTACCTATTTGCTCACTCACACAGGGCTTCGTGTGAACGCCAGATAAAGGGCAGGCTTTGGGTGTCTAAACGCAGTGCAGAGATGACAGGTACTTAAACATTCTTCACTAACGAGAAACAGGAATCGCATCGTCTTGGAAATAACACGCTCATCCCTTGAGAGAGAAGCTGGGGCGTTTTGCAAAACAATGTCCGAGAATCACTGAAGTGAGAACAAAAGCTCACGACCTTAAAAGGATTCAATCCACCAAATTCAGCTGACCCTGAGTCGCGAGGCAGCAGAGCTGTTGCAGCCGGCCACGCCGTCAGCCCTCAAAGTCGAGGGCGTGAGGCAGAGAAGGGCTGAGGGCTGCTTGGTATCTCACAATATCCTTACCGAAACGGAGGGGGAACCGTGAGTTTTCCCAACACCTCTGTCTGCCACCAATTAAAACGCTGAGTGTCGAGGCCCCCGCGAAAGGCCCCCCTTCCCCAGGGCCTCCCGTGACAGGTGTGCCTTATCACTGAGACCAAGGGAGTCATGCCACTTATTAATGTGCGTTTGTTTCAGCGAATGTCACAGGAAGATGTGGGATCGGGCCGTCCCCCAGTGTGCACACACCTGAAAGCTGTCTGGGGGACAGGTCTTCGGGGGCGCGGGCGGGGGGGCCCATGCGTTTTTTGCACATGACACGGAAGAGGACTCTCAAGTGCACGAGAAGGTAGGCTGTGGGGTGCCCGCCCGGCTAGACGCTGACGGAGCCCCTTCCGGTCAGAGCCTGCGCAATGTCTGCGCTGCCTCTGGTGACACCTCCTCCCCTGGGCCAGTGTGCTGGGCAGACACGTGGCACCCTCTTTCATAAACCCCTTCACTGACCTTCCCAGGTCACTCGGAGCAACCACAGCCCCTCGCGACCGGGCGTGGGATCTAGAGCTAAAGTCACCACAACAGACCGACTCTCTAACTAAAACCTCACGCCTCATCTTCATTTGT
>NW_011889028.1:1062094-1064393 GCF_000151845.1 Pteropus vampyrus | reverse complement strand
GGCGCTCGGCCCGTGACCGAGATGGGACCAGCCTCCTAAGTCCTCAGAGGGGCACAGGTCATGTCACTTCCAGCAATAGTTTAGGGCCCGGGGGAGTGTCCCTCCTAGTTTCAAAGAAGTGTCAAAAGGCACACCAAGGCGTTCTGGGTGACGGCTGTCATGGACAGGGCAAAGGTGCCTACGGGGTTTGGAACAGAGCCTTGGGCTGAGAAGGGGCTGTCCCATAGCTTCAGGGCGACACCCTGCCATAGTCTGAAGGCATTAGGAGGTTTGCAGAATCGAGACGTCTCCCTCAGGGAACTTTTTTTCCTCGATGGAGGCAATAAAATTAGAGAATGAAAGGTGAGTGTGTTCCTTCTCAAACAGCTGCCTCGACACGGCTTTCCAAGGGAGCTGCAGAACAGAGGGTCCGATAGGACTTCCTGAGTTTACATACACATCCATCGGTTTATCCACTTAAAGACTATGTGTTGAGCACCTCCTCTGTGCAAGGCGCCATTCAAAATACTAGACCTACAGACGTGAACAAACCCCTGGCCTTATGGAGACTCCATGGCACATGACCAACGACAAACGGACAAATACATAATAAAACGCCGGCTAGTAACAGTTGCTATAAAGATAAGGGAGGAGAAATAAACCATGGCTGTGGTATACTGATGACAGATGACAGATGACAGATGAGAGGACGTGGTCAGGACAGCTGGCTTGCACTGCAGTAATAAACCACCTCCGAATCAGCACGGGCTTCTTTTTCCCTCATGAGACATCCTCACGCCAGGTGGGCTCGGGGACCCGTGCTATGTCTAGGAGCAGGTTGGTAGAGAAGCCTTAACTTGAACATGGCTCCGGAGAGTCTAGACACGGTAATGAAATGCTCCGGCATAAAAGTGACACACATCTCTCTGGATCACAACTCACCGGATCAAAACTACTCCTATGGCCCCACGCACCCACGAGGGAGCCAGGAAGCGCAATCCCGCCCCGGCCTGCGAAGCCGAAAACGAGAAATACTTGGTGAAGAGCATTACTGATGGCGAAGATGACAGCTAGATGGATGGAGGCGATCGCGGCCACGGCTACCACATCCACGAGTCGAGCACCACGGAACACACCGGACACACGCTGACTTACATAATCCTCACAGCGACACTGTGAGGTGGACACTCTTACTATTTTCAACAGCGATCTCGTGTTACAGCCAAGGAAACTGGGGCAAGGAGAGGTTAAAAGACTTAACCAAGAGCACACACCTGGTGAGTGGCAGAGCTGGGATTCCAGCCTAGGCAGGCTTACTCCAAGGTCTACGCGCCGAAAGATTGCACTGTTGAATGTGGACAGAGCATGAATGGATAGATGAATGGATGAACAAATGGATGGATGATGGATGGATGGATGGATGGATGGATGGATGGATGGATGGATGATGGATGGATGGATGTTTGGATGGATAGATGATGGATGGATGGATGGATGATGGATGGATGGATGTTTGGATGGATAGATGATGGATGGATGGATGGATGGATGGATGGATGGATGGATGGTGACAGATGGATAATAGATTAACAGGTGGGTGGGTGAGGAGATGGATGGATGGATGGATGGATAATAGATTGATGAATGGATGGATGAGTAATGGATGGATGGATAATGGATTGTTGGGTGGATGGGTGGAGGATGGATGGATAATGTATTGATGGGTAGGTGGATAGATGAACGATGGATGAATGGATGATGGAGATGGATAATAGATTAACAGGTGGGTGGGTGAGGAGATGGATGGATGGATGGATGGATAATAGATTGATGAATGGATGGATGAGTAATGGATGGATGGATAATGGATTGTTGGGTGGATGGGTGGAGGATGGATGGATAATGTATTGATGGGTAGGTGGATAGATGAACGATGGATGAATGGATGATGGACGGATAGATGGATGGACGGACAGATAGATGGATGATGAATAATAGATGGATAGTGGATAGATGGGTGGATGGATGGAAGATGGATGGATGGATGGATGGATGAATGGACAGACAGCTGGATGAATGACAAGTCAGACTGACTGGCAATTATAGCATTTCATAGAAAAATAAGACAGCTCGACTCATGGTCCAACAGGCCCCACATCTGTGCACCTGTCTTGGTTACCCAGCGGCGTCACCACTTACATTGCCAACGGCTCCAGCTGTGAAAAGCTGTCACCGAAGGCCAGAGACCCACACAGATATAGCACGCGCTTGCCAGCGAAGCCCTTCCAAGCCCCCGTAACCACAAGCCTGCTGTCCGGTC
>NW_011889028.1:1041596-1061689 GCF_000151845.1 Pteropus vampyrus | reverse complement strand
GATGGATGGATGGATGGATGGTGACAGATGGATAATAGATTAACAGGTGGGTGGGTGAGGAGATGGATGGATGGATGGATGGATAATAGATTGATGAATGGATGGATGAGTAATGGATGGATGGATAATGGATTGTTGGGTGGATGGGTGGAGGATGGATGGATAATGTATTGATGGGTAGGTGGATAGATGAACGATGGATGAATGGATGATGGATGGATGGATGGATGGACGGAGAGATAGATGGATGATGAATAATAGATGGATAGTGGATTGATGGGTGGATGGTGACAGATGGATAATAGATTAACAGGTGGGTGGGTAAGGAGATGGATGGATGGATGGATGGATAATAGATTGATGAATGGATGGATGAGTAATGGATGGATGGATAATGGATTGTTGGGTGGATGGGTGGATGAGTGGATAAATGGATGGGTGGAGGATGGATGGATAATGGATTGATGGGTGGGTGGATAGATGAACGATGGATGAATGGATGATGGATGGACGGACAGATAGATGGATGATGAATAATAGATGGGTAGTGGATTGATGGGTGGATGGACAGAAGATGGATGGATGGATGGATGGATGGATGGATGGATGGATGGATGGACGGACAGACAGACAGCTGGATGAATGACAAGTCAGACTGACTGGCAATTATAGCATTTCATAGAAAAATAAGACAGCTCAACTCATGGTCCACCAGGCCCCACATCTGTCCACCTGTCTTGGTTACCCAGCTGTGTCACCACTTACATTGCCAACAGCTCCAGCTGTGAAAAGCTGTCACCGAAGGCCAGAGACCCACGCAGATATAGCACGCGCTTGCCAGCGAAGCCCTTCCAAGCCCCCGTAACCACAAGCCTGCTGTCCGGTCACCACACAGAAGCCCCGTCCTGGCAGGTAGGGAGGACAGGCAAGCCGTGCCAACCCAGGGGTGGCCCAGACAGGCTGTGGTTGAGAAAAAGCAGACGAGGCTAGGACGGTGGGGGAGAGGGGGGACGAACCGGTGGTTGTGGCAAAGCCAGCAGCGCCTGAGTCAGAGGCGGTGGGTTTTGAGGGCTTCCCCTTCCCCAGCACCAGGGCCACGTGCAATGGAAAATAGCGACCAGGCAGCATTTCGCTTGCCAACAGCGCTCAGCTTCCAGTGCCAACAGCAGAAAGGCAGCAAGAGGATGACCTTGAATGTCCACTCCAGGAACGTGGATCCTGCCACAGCCCACGAGGGTCCGCCACCTCCGGGTGGCAGGGGCGTTGTCTGCCAACTTACAAAACCACCAGGTCCACCCGAGAGCTTTACGGAGCTTCCTCAGTCGGGCGGGGCTGTGCCTTCGGCTGCTCAGCCCACCTCACCAACTCCACCGCCTCAAAGCCACTCGGATTTGGGGTCTGTCCCAGGAGGCGGGCTGCACCGACCGAGAGAGAGGGTTGACGCATGGGGGAGGTGGCAGGGGTCCACCAGGAGAAAGGATGGGCCTGAGTCTTCCTCTGGTTATGGGGGCGGGGAGGGGAGCATGTGGAAAGGTCCTGATGCCCCAAAGGAGAAGGAGGCAGGAGAGCGAAGCGAGTCACACTCGCGCAGTGAGCCGCGGGGCCCGCGTGAGCTCACACAAACCGAAGCCAGGAAGGCGCCGGGGTCCCGGCTGGGAAGAAGCGGGCCCAAGGCCACACGAGCACCGGCCAGAGGGCCCGGCACGCCCGGCTGGAGCACCGTTCACGGGCACGGCCTGCCACCAGCTCGGAAAGCCCGTGCGGGGCCCTGGGCTGTTCCAGAACCATCTTGGGGAAGAACGTCCACAGCCCCGGCTGACAAAGCAGCTTCCTCTCCGGAAGCCCAGCGTGACGGGTGGAGAGCTGAGCCAGGCTGAAGAGAGCAGAGCGGGCAGGAGAGGCACGTGCCGAGGGACAGCGGGCCGCGCTCTGGGGGGTGCTGCAGGCGGGGGGCGGGGGGGACTACAGGATGCGAGGCAGAAGAGGAGGGAAATGCTAGCGACATGGGGCACGACCGTCCGCTGAGCCCCTGCTGCGGCCGAGACCTCCGCTCACACCCGAACGCGTTATGTTCCGACCCGAACGCGTTACGTTCCGACCCTCACAGGGATGACGCGGCTGGCGGGGCTGCCTGCTTCGTGCAACGTCGCCCAGGCTGGCTGGGCTTCGAGCCTCGGTCTGTCGCATTCCAGAGCCGAGTTTCCTAAAGCTACAGAAGCAGGGTGCACCTGCGGGAAGCCCTGGTCCGTCTACTAGTCAAGGTGAACTCCCTTGGCAGAGCCAGTCGGATGCCGGCGAACAGCAAAGACGCTGAGCAAGGGCACTGTGGCGTGAGGCCTGGGTTCGGACCCCGGTTCCGTGACCCTAAGCAAATCCTCCAACCTCTTAGGACCTCAGTTTCCGTGTCTTTAATACAGAAACAGGAATACCTGTCTCGAAGGGTTGAACCGAGGATTCGAAGAAAAAACACATGCAATGCTATGGGCGCAGTGCCGGCGCATGGCAATCCATCAAGGACAGTCAGCTGGCATCGATGTCACTGACGGGTTCCTCGGACCCGCTGGTTCCTGCTACAGCATTATGAGGTCGGCCTGGCCGGGGCGCAGAGGAGTTTCAGGGTTCCGGGAAGACATCCAAAAAACATTTCTCCCACCGGCTCCCTGTTGTCTGAAACACACGCTTCCCAGCACACGGTGGCTTTCGTTTCCCGTTTAGGGACAAGCCCCGTGCAGACGCGCATGCGCGCCGGATGGGGGAGTGGGGAGCACGGGTGGCAGGAGGGAGGGCCAACCATGAACGTAAAGAGTGCTCTGAAAAATAAAGCAGCAGCAGCCAAGCAGAGAGGGAGAGCCCGCGGCCCCGCGGTCCGCCGAGGAAACACGGGCGATTCGAGGAACGAGAAAACGGCGCGATTGGTACGTTCGCTCCTATAGGAATAACGAGAGCGGAGAGGGGGCTCCTGTCCTTGGGGTTACGCCCGGCACAGAGCAGGCTCCAGTGAACGCTGATGACAGTTATTCCTGTTATTACTGTTATTGTTATCACGACTACTATTGATTCCTTTGAGGGATACTGTACACGCACCATCTCACGTAACCTCCACAGTAACCCCCGAAAGGCTGGCATCGTGGTCTTCAATTTGTTGATGAGGAAGCTGGAGTCCAGAGAGAGCCAATAACCTGCCCCAAATCGTCCGCCTATTGGACCTGAGATTTCGAGTCCACGTTCGTCTGATCCCAGATCCCTGGCCCTAATCTCTACCCTACCATCTCCACTCCGTCGGCAATATCTGCTGAATGAATGAGTGACCCCACAAACAAAAGGGCTGCTAGAATGTGCCCCCAAAAAGGAGACGTTCGGGTTCCCAGGGGCCTCAGGATGTGGTGGCCAAAAGGGGGAGGCAAAGAGAATGGTCACGTGTTCCTGATGAAGTCACGTCTGCAAAGAGGAGCTTGGGCAAGGGGAAGGAACTTGGGGCTGACCCGCTCGGGGAAAGAAAATGCAAATGTGTGACAAATGCTGGCTCCTGGGTCCCCGCGTATACGACGTGGGGGACGAGATGTCTGTGGAATGTCGGATGAGATGTGCGTACATCAAGACGGCCTTCGGCCATGGGGGGTGGACCCAGAGCCAAAGTCAAGGTGGGGTTCAGGCCCAGTTCCGTAACCTTGAGTGAGTAACTTACACTCCCTGAGCCTGTGGCCTCGCCTGTAACTGCCGCCAGTACGCTAGCCACTGGTCACATGTGGCTCCTGAGTACCTGAAACATGCTTAGTTCCCAGTGACACCTGTGTAAAACGCATACCAAATTTTGAAGACTCAGTATGACGAAAAGTAAAATATTTCATTAATAATGTTATCTTGACGCATGCTGACATGACACTATTTGGAATATACCAGGTTAAAAAAAAAAAGTGGTCAAAATGAACATCTCCTACTTCTTTTGACTGTTTTTATGTGGTTACTTAGGAACGTTTTAAACTTACGTATAGGGCCCATGTTATATTCCCACCAGATAGCACCGATCAACAGAAATGTCATCAGGAGGTTGACAGGAAGGTCGAAGACGATGTCACGTGTAAGGAGAGCTCCGCGGCAGGTCTGCCTTCATCCTCCTCCCCGACTCTACATCTGATCCTCCAGCGAGTCCTTTCAGCTCCCAGGTCTGCCCGTTTCTCTCCAAAGGCATCACGTCTCTCTCGCCGCCTCTCACCTGAATGTCTGGAGTCGTCTCCTGACTCGTCTTCCTACTTCCGCTCACTCCAGCCTCCTGAGAATCTCTTCTCCACTCAGCAGCCAACGGGAGATGATCTGAACACAAACCTGAGCCTGGCCATCCCTACCCGAAAGCCTCCGACGGCCTCTACTGCACACAGCACAGACACGCACCCGGCCCGGCGGCTGTGCTCGGGCCCACCCCTCCCCACGCGCCCCTCCGCCCAGGCCCACGAGGCCCCAGACGCAGTGTCATGCCGAGCTGGCTCCTCCTCCCGGCCATCGCGCACCCCAGGGTCCAGAGCGGTATCCCCCCGATTCTGCACGGCTGGCTCCTTATCCCGTAGTCTCAGGTCACACGTCATTTGCTCAGAAGGCCGTCCCTCTCCTAGGTAGCCATCACGTCACTTTGTTGCCCGCCCCTGATCCACCTCTTCCTGGCATTTATCACAAAGGGAACTGCCGTTTTCTCCAGTTTGCTCACTTGGGGACCGTCTGTCTTCCTGCTGGTATATCAGCTCCACGAGGGCAGGGTCCTATCCCAGCCGTTCCCGCTCCAGCGCCCAGCTCAGTGACTGGAACAGGCCTAGTGGCCAATAAATGCCATGGGAGCGGTTGGACGAGTCAGCTAGAGCTGCGGAGGAACCAGAGGCCGGGTCCCCAGAACCGTCTGGCCAAGACGCTTCTGCTGCGGCCAGGCCACTTCTGGGTGTGAATCCACGAGAACCGGAAGCAGGGTCTCAAAGAGACACCTGCACGCCCGTGCTCACAGCCGCGGCATTCGTAACAGCCAGAAGGTGGCGGCAACTCGAGCGTCCCCCCACAGAGGGATGGATGAGCAAAGCGTGGTCCGTATCTACAATGAAATGCTACTCGGCCCTACAGAGGAAGTGCTGACACAGGCTCCCACGAGGACAGACCCCGAGAATTCTAGGATCAATGAAACAAGCCGGACACGAAAAAGATAAGTCCCACAGGATCCCACTTAAACGAGGAATTGCAGTAGTCGGTCGCAGAGACGGGCGTGGAGCGTTGGCCGTCAGGGGCTGGAGCAGGGCAGGATGGGGTACAGGGTGTCGGATTTGCAAGATCAAGAAGCTCCGAAGCCCGGCTACGCCACCACGTGAACATATTTACCACCACTGTACTGTCTGCTTAAAAATGGTCACGACGGTAGATTTTATTTCCCATGATTTTTTTCACCAAATTTTAATTACCAAAATTTTTTTGACCCTGATATAAAAAATATTTCTAATAGTTTAAAACAATGAAATGTCCACTTATCCCAGGGAACAGAGCGGAAAGCTATAGCTAAATTGACTAAAAGGGGGTAGGGGGGTGGAAAACAACTTGAACTGGGGTGGGGGGAGCCAGGAGAAGAATGAACACAGAGCCCCGCAGTCACCCCGTCCTCTCTGACCTTCACCTCGGGAAGACGGACACAGAGACCTGTGGGCCTGGGGCCCCGCGGGCATCATGGGGAGTCCAGAGGAGAGAGAATTCTCCTTTTCACACCGCTGCTGGAGAGGTCTAGAATCTGCTCCGAGGACTGATGAGGGACGAGGGCGCCCCACTTGAAACAGCAAGCAATGGAGACACCTCGATGGCCATCCTCGGGGCTCCCGCCAGCGTGCCACACGAGAAGACTAGAGTCACGTGAAAACACAAGGATGAAATCCGAGCTGACAAACGGAGAGTCCCATCTGTCATCGTGACCCCACTCGGGCATGTGACAGACAGAGAGACAGGGATACGCCCTAAAATGTTGGCCCTGGGGATGGGGGGAACTCTGTGCCTTCTCTGTATTTGGTAACGATCTGTAATGCATAAGGATTGCTCCAGCAATGAGAAAAAAATTATTTTCAAGATGACAAAGTGTTTATAAGGAAACACTAAGAAAATTCTAGTACCCTAAGAGTCAAATGAATGAGAGCACAGAAAGAACCCAGTAAGGAACAGAGAACGCAAATCTTCAGTTACGTAATTCAGAAAGGCCGACCGAGGCCGCCAGACCCCCGCAGAGATCCAAACAGACCTTCTGGAGCACAAACCAGGGCAGAGGAAATAGCGGAAGAGCCATAGGGTGACCCAGAGAAGCCACACTAGGACAGCAGGACCGGGCAAAGCGAGCGCAGGAGAGGCGGCAGGGAACAGTGCGCGGGGCAGGGCTGGGGGGTCTCGGGGCAGCTCCCACACCCTCTTCCAGGGAGCCCCGATAATTAAGCTACTACTACGAGGAAGGAGTCCTCTACTCTATTCAGCTGTCACCTGCGTGAGCACAGGGCTGAGTCCAGTGGCCCTGCAGCACGACAGAAAGACTCAGCAGACCCGGCTCCCACAGTGACCGCCGACCTAGGGGTGTGAGTGCACGCGACGATGTCTAGACGTGTGGCTCGCAGAGCTGGGGACGAGGTATCATCACAGCAAACGCGTGTGGGGCATGTCTCAGGTGCCAGGCACGGTTTAAGATACGGGGAACGTGGCATGTGCCCGAAACGGGGTGTTAAGCTCTATACAGTTTCATCTATAACAACTCTGGGAGATGCGTTATTATTATCATCCCATTTTGTAGCTGAGGCTCAGAGAGGTTGGGTAACTTGGCCAAAGTCACAGAGCCAGGATATAGGGCCAGGGTCTGCGGCTCTAAAGTCCCGGCTCTGAGCCACCATGCTGTTCTCTCGATCCAAAAGACGCGAGAATCATCTCAAGGAGATGCCTGGGTCAACTGTCACTCGGGGAGTAATACTTGGGGTCTTGGTGGAGCCAGCACAGTGGGGTGGGAGGGTGTCACGTGACTTGAGGCAGGCCCATCGGCTCCTTCCCCGGCATTCGCGTCTGGAACAGAACTGGTTGTCCCATCTTGGGGTGTCCCGAAAAATGGACCATGGGGTCCTTCTTCCTAGATCTCTAGACCTTCTCTGAATCCAGAACTTTCCGAAGTCTGATTCTTCATGT
Source organism: Pteropus vampyrus (assembly GCF_000151845.1). Lineage (NCBI taxonomy): Eukaryota > Metazoa > Chordata > Mammalia > Chiroptera > Pteropodidae > Pteropus > Pteropus vampyrus. The sequence goes on along the minus strand of NW_011889028.1, from coordinate 1,054,519 downwards.
TTTCCTTCATAGGTCTGATTTCTCCCAAGTCCTTCCAATAAACTCAGTTTTGCTTAAGTTGCTCAGAGTCCATTCATGTGACTCCCAAAGGATCCCTAGTGAGGCAAGAATGTTCATGGGGTAACCTGTCTTCCATCCACCGTCCCCTGTGACTTAGAACCTCAAACAAAGGAAACCCCAGAGCCAAGACTTGGGTTTTCGTGGCATTTCGTGGGCAGAAGGCAGAACAAATACATCTAGAAACACCCAGACGCCCCAAAATGAGTTCAGTTCTCCTGGCCCAGAGGAATTTCATGCCAGGCCCCAAGAGACTGCACAGCTGAGATCACCAACCCACTGCTCAGACCCGGAAGAATCCGGGAGAACCAGAAAAACACGTAAAGGGTCACCAATGTCCTTCTGTTTTTCAAAACGGCAAAGAAACGGTGGATTGTACAGACAGAGTCCGCGGGAGCGAGCCAGACCAGACCGACCTCACTTCCTTTCTGCGTTTGCAAAGATGCTAACGGGGTGGACAAGGGAAATGTGACATGGACCACCTCTCCGGGCTTTAGCAAAGCTTTCCTCGACATACTCGTAAGTCTCTTTAGGGACGGTCGGGAAAAGGTGCTCCGTCTTCTTCAGTGCAATTTGGTGACAATCTTCTAGAGCTAAATGGTACCAGGATACGGTGTGCCGCTGTGGCACTCGTAAGCGTAATTATGTATGTGACGGCTTCGCGTCTAGCCTGCCCCGTAGACCGCGGTCTGTGTGTGAAGGAGCTGCATCTGCCTTGATCGCCATGATGTCTCCCACGCCTAGCATTGTGCCTGGCACGTGGATGGACGGGGGCGCAAAGCACAGCTGCACGCGTGCGTGCGGGCGTGCACCGACGAATTTACATCGACCTGGCCAGAGAGCTCCACGAGAGCCGAGACCACCAACGGCTCCAGGAGAACCGAAGGCCAGTCACAAAAAATGACACAAATGGGGATGTCCGAGGAGCCGGCTACAGTCAGTCCTGGCCCTGAGCCTACAGAATGCAAGACCTAGGAGTCCAAGTTAACACGACCTTCCAAAAAGTACCTACATCCAGGTACTTTGCGGTGAAACCTCATTTTTAAATACAGTCATTATTTTTTTTAAAAAAACTATGTTAACTCTTTCAGCGGAAGCGAAAGACGTCGAGGGCACCTCGGACACCGTCAGTGGCGAAGAGGGCCCTGGCCCTTCATCCTCGGTCCTGTCTCAGTCCAGATCTTTACCACGAGACCTGGAGAAAGGCCCACACGAGTCAAGTTCAAAGCGAAGTACAGCCGAGCTGGTGACGACGGCTGTCAGACCTTAAACGCACGTGACACGGAGTGCACAGCACGCGAGCGAATACGAGGCCCAGAGATGGAATTTACAGGCCCGGGTACGCAACGCGGACTGAGGGGGTTTTCAGGCCAAGGTCAGGATGAATCGCTTGAGAACCCCACCAGGCGAAAAGTTTGTCGAGCCAGCGACGTGAGAAGCTGCCAGCAGAACAGGGAATGACTTTGGACTGCGCGAAGAATGTCAGCGGCACCGGTGACTGCGAAGCGGTGGCCGTATATTGTTTGGCCTCCGAGTTGTTCTTCAGTTTCAAAAAAAAAAAAAACAACAACAAAACCCAAAACTCTGAAATTAGGCTATTTCTCACAAATGCTCTGATTTCCTGTCTCTCCTGAAAAAATAAATGAAGATTCTGACGACACTAGGCCTGTGTCCCCACGTTGGCGACGAGTGGCTTGAGCTGAGGGGTGGCCACCCCTCTGAGACGAGACACACTCGCCACGGTCCCCACCCCTCCCGTGGCCTGCCCGTCACCAAGATCCAGCTGTCAACTCTCATCACACTCGGGCTATCATTTTCCTTCTGGTACACGTGAAAGAAAACAGATATTGCTCTGTACTCCTATCTCTAAGAAAAGAGGGGAAAATAAAAGCTATTTTGAAAAAAAAAACAAACGTATGTTTAAAAAAAAAATTATACACTTCTCGGTATAAGTGAAGAAAACTCTTCTGGTTTGACATGCAGGCATTTCTTCTTTCTACGTAGGACGCTGTACTCACCTAAGACAAGCCTCCCGTAGGAATTCGAGTTTGGGCCCCAACCTAGGACATGCGACGTGCTGATCATCTCTGTTCAGTGACGGGCAGACTCCGGCCAAAGTGCTACACGGGTTCTCGGAACCCATCAGTTATAAAGTACGTGGAGAAGCTGGAAAATTGAGGCCAGTCCACGCGCGCAGTGGACTCGTAGGCCGCCAGGGCTTTTTTGGAACATCTGTATGTCCTGACATGGAAAGACGGACGTTGCTGGTGACATCAGAAAGCTGTGACTCTGAACGCTTAGCCTAAGACTATTTCGGTAAATACATGAGTATGTGGGTGGAGATGTGTGCTTATTATGAGCCCAGAAGGGCCGTTTTCCCATCCGACCCAGAAATTCAGATTCTGTGAAGTTGCCACATGCACGATAGCCAAATATAAGACCAGGAAATGACCAAGTGATTTACAGAGGCAGAAGGCAGGAATAACGGAATTAGAGATAAGTGTGCCAGGGAGTATTTAAAAATAATAATTTGGGTGAGGCTGAGTGGGAGTACATGTTTGCAAGCCTCAAAAAGCAGGAAGAGGAACAGCCTTGAAGCAGGTACACCGAGAGCAGCTGCCTCGAGCTGACATCATTTGGGGTCTCTGCCCATCCCTGGCAGACTTCTCTGCAACCCTGAGGCCTGGGAGCGCAGTTATGGTGTCTCCCATGTCCATGCTCCACACCACAGCGGAATGGTCAAGGCTGGGCGCCTGACCCCAGGACGGACAATTGGATTTTCCCAGAAACTTGGGATTAGACCTAGGAGAGGCTGTGTGTCAGTGGGACAATAGCCAGCATATGGCCCAAAGCGGTCAGGGCTGATCCAGGCCAACACGGGCCGAGACAGAGAAATGGGACCAAGGCAGACACGTAGGGACGAAGGAGCCCACGGCCCGAGACGGCAAAGCCAGAAGGGCCTGGCTGCCTGTGTCCTTAGTGGTTTTCCAGCTCGGGCCAGTCGCCCATGAGCCAGGCTGAACTGCCCACCCTTGGACCACAGCCGGGAGCCCCAGTGATACCGGGAACAATGGCCTCTCGGAGATGCTTGTCATCTGCGCAACAGCGAGCACTTTACGTACGTGCAGTCATGTGATCGTCCGAAAACCCGGTGAGGCAGCTGACATCTTCGCCCCCTCCCCTACTTGTAGGTGAGGAAACCGAGGCACGGGGCGCGGGGGGGTGGCGGTACGAGCTTCACAAAGGCTGCCCCGCTAGGACGGGGCAGGCCAGACTCTGAACCCAGACAGCACGGCTCCCGAGGCCTCGCGTGCAACCGTGAACCATTCCGCGTCTTGGCCGAAGTTTGCTGGAGTGAATTTCCATCACTCGTGACCCAAAAAAGCCCTGCCTGAGACACAGAGAGGCCACGTGGACTTGCAGAAAAGCAGCCACCGGGAAGGCACTGTCATGGGAACCCTGCCAGTCCTCCTCGCTAAGCTGGCGAGCGAAGGACCATTTCCTGCAACGAGGTGGCGGCTGGCACCAGGGAACAGCCACGGGGAAGCCACGTGAGTACCGACTTGCACCCACTTGACGAATATGCCCTGAGCACCCACTGTGTGCCAGCCATTGTTCCAGGCGCCGGGAAACCAGCAGAGACAGCACAGGAAAGGGCCCTGCTCTCCCGAAGCTTTCTTTCTAGAAGACGGAGACATCGCAACAGTCCCCTCTTATTCGTGGGGACACATTCCAAGGCCCCCAAGTGGCTGCCTGGTACCAAAGACAGCACCGAACCCGACAGACACTGTCTTTCCTACACATGCACACCTATCGTAAAGTTTAATTTATAAGTTAGGCACAGTAAGAGGTTAACACACTAATTAATAAAATAGAACAATTCTAACAATATATTGTAAAATCGAAGCTCTGTGAATACGGTCTCTCTCCCTCCTTCTCTCTCTTCGAAAATACCTTTTTGCGCTGTGCTCACTCTTCAAGGCCCACGTGATGAGATGAAGTGAATGAATGGCCTGGGCGCTGTGACACAGCATCAGGCTACTCTGAGGGTGACCTGAACACGAGCACGGTGATATCTCAACAGTCGACCTGATAACCGAACAGCTCAGTGACACGCGGGCGGGCGGCATGCACCGCGTGGAGACACTGGACGCAGGGGAGGGTCACGTCCTGGGTGGGATGAAACAGGACAGCGCGGGATCGCGTCACGCTGCTCAGCACGGCACGCGGTTTAAAACTCACGAATTGCTTCCTTCTGGAATTTTCCATTTCGTATTTTCGGAACGTGGCTGACCGCAGTTAACTGCTACGGTTACAGATGCCATGAGAGAAAATAAAAAGCGACCGCCATGGCAGCGTTGGAAGGGATGCTGCCGGCAGGGCCGCGGGAGGAGAGTCCTCGGAGAGGTGACAACCGAGCTGACACGGACATGATGCGACGAAGCGTGGCCGAGGAAAGTCGGAGAGAGGCACTGAGGCGGGGTCCTCAGGGGACAGGAAGAAGACACGTGGCTGGAGCACGCAGTCCCTGCACAGTGTCTAAGTGCCACGCATGCCGGGCCCGTGGACAGAGGGGCGTCCCTGCTTCAGTCCCCAGCCCCACGTGACTCAGCCTAGCGACGGGACAAGTGCGGTGAGCCGCCGAGGTGGCCGGGTCTTCGCTCCTCCATGTCCCTGCTCTTTGCAGCATGGCCTGACAGCTCCTGTCCTCGAGAAGCAGGGAAGTCCTCCACTTCTTGGATCGGGGACGGCCTGTCACTCGTTTGGGGGCCAGGAGAATGCAAGAGAAGGGACAGCGTTGCATTTCTGTGGCTTTGTCCACGTGTCTTTTATGTCCCAAGACATAAGCCAAGGGCACAGCCCTTGCTTGGTCTTGTGGCAGAGAGAGACAGAACAATGGCCAAACCATTCAACAGCCCTGATGCTCCCTCTGAGACGCCGCGTCTGTGTGTGTCACACGGCCAAGCTTCACTCCGACGAACAGGAAAACACATCTGTCCTATGGTGGGGACGTATGACCCTCTTACGGGGGGGAGCTGATAACCGAATCCGTCAGATAACCCACCACAGTGACCTTGAAGTGACCTCCCTTCTGATTCTCCCCCTGTGAAATAAGAATACCTATTTCGGAACTCAATAAATACGAGTTCCTGTCCCCTGTCCCATCTTCCGAGATTCATTCAGGGCAGCTGAAACCAAATCAAGGACAGCCCTGAGAGACCGGCCGTGGTCAGACCCTCGGTCCAAGATCTGGGATCGGCCAAAGACAAACGCCCGTGGACTTGAGTCTTCACGCAAGATGCTCCTCGGCCCCTCTATGCCACTCACGTAGCCACATTATGAAAATCTCGTTGGGCAAACACCGGTTGCAATTGAGAGCATACCTTTTCGAATTGTGTCTCTGGTATCGATTTGCTGTTTGACCTTGAACAAGTTAAATGACCGAGCCTCTGATTATGGATAAAATGGGGACGATAAACCAAGTCATAGGTTACTGTGAAAATTAAACGAGATAACTCATATGTGTGGCCTGGCCCAAATAAATATCCAATAAACGGAAACTCTAATTAATGGCACGTGTCTCACGGTGGAGGCATTCGCGCATTTCAAGTCAGCGTTTGCCTCCGTGCGAGGAAGTCTTTGCTTACATAAGCCAGATATGTCTGAGGTCACTTCCGCCTCTCGTTCTGTAACGTGGGACAGCACACTGCTCCCCGGGCATCCCGCATTGGTGCCCTGACCTTGCCTCGATCTATATAGGACGTTTGAGTCTCTTTCAAAAGATCTGAAGAAACGACAGGTGCAGAGGTCATTTCTGAAAGTGATAAATATATGTGGACCGACATCGGTTTCTCCAGCCTTCTCCTCAAAGGGCATTTCAGCAGAAGCGGCAGTCACTATGCAAGGAGACCCCCAGGACACAGACCCCCTAAAGAAGCGACCTCCATTAACTGTCCTTTGGTGCCGGATCCCCCGTTTGATGAGTGGTGGATTTTTTTTTAGCAACAAAGCTGGTTCCATCTCTCAGCTTGGTGGACGTGTCACTGATTACTTAGAAAAGAGATGAATCATTAAACAGACTCTCCCGAGGTACCCAGTGGCAGTCTCTGGGTAACAGCGGGCGGCTACAGACAATCTCCTCCCTGTGGCTTGTAGCGGTGTGATCTGTTTCTCAGTCTGCTTAAGCTCTGTTTACTCGTGACGGCACAGGGTGCGACCCTGAGCCGGTCGCTTCATGTCCCCGAGGCTCAGTGTTCTCATCTTTAAAGTGGGCATGATGGGTTGCATGGGAGTGCTTTGGCAGGCTTCAAGCGCTAAATCGATCATTTCAACGAATCAACAAGCAAATGTAAAAAGGGGGACGGGCACTCACAGAAGATGGACTAGGACCATCCCGACTGCCTGTGGGCCCTCCCGTTCTTACGGAGCCCCCGGACGTACGAAATTAAACTTGCTTTTCTCCTGTTAAATCTCTTATGTAGATTCGATCGTTAGACCTGACAAAGAACCCAGAAGGGAAGAAGGAAAAGTTTTCCTCCCGACACCACGAAAAATGGGAGAAAGCTCTTGCTGTGGAAAATTGTAACGTAGTGAAAAGCTAACGCCAGAGACTGCTCGAGACGCCGCGAAGTGAGAGAGCAAGTTGCAGGATGACTCGTTCCGTGATGCCGCTCAGCGAAACACGCCTATGAACTCGGCCACGTAACCTGTACGGGCACAAATATGAACCTAGGATCATTCTAAAAGGAGACACCACCAACGGTGACCGCCGGGGACGGAGAGGGGGCCGAGATTAGGACGTCAAAAATTAGGGCCAAAAAGTTCTTTCGCCTCCTCCGTGGTATTTAATTTATCTTAGTGAGATCGCCCTTGCGCATTTCTTACAAATTTAATTTTTTAACACAGCGCGTCAACCTCACTGCATCATTCGTGGTGGGTCACAAAATCTGGCCAACTCTAGAATCGACAGAAGACATGTCTATGAGGATAGATATGGCCACCATTGTGATCACATGACCGCGGTTTCTGTCTCCTCTGAAGCTTTCTCTTTACGCAGAGAAAGAAACAGGAAGCCACAGCACACCTGGGTTTTTGCAATTCTAATAGCCTAAGACCTACAGGCTTAATCCCTTCCAGGGGGTGACAATTAACATTTTTAGTGCAGGCACTTTACAATCAATAGAGTTAACAACTGATGCTCTTATCTGCTTACACTTAGGTGTGGGAAAAAAAGGGGGAAAGGCTTGAAAGAATTGAGTCGAACAGGGATCCACAGAGCCCGGGGGCGATCCGTCCAGGTAGGGGTTCTGAACTAAGAATGAGCAGGGTAGAGGGTGAATACAAAGCCTGAAAGGCAGATTCTTTAGCTTGACATCCAGAGCCTTTCATAATCGACCTTTCCAGAAACCTGACTCAGGTCCAGAGGAGCAGAATCTGTGCCAAGTGTAAAGGGTGAGACCTGTGACAAAGAAGGGGAGTAACTGACCAACCCAGACGCACCAAATGAAACAGAGTGACCAGCCCAAGAAAAGCCCGCTCCGATCCCCACACTGTTGCTCGTGTGAGGAGACCTCAGAAGCCCTCAGTCTTCTGAGAAATAGCCCGCCTCCACTAGGCACTATTTACGATATCCTGTGCACACGTGTTAAATTGGTTTTTCTCCTCTAAATCTGATCTTGCGTCAATTTGCTCATTAGTGCAGCCATACGAACTCATGAAGAACAGGAGGCAGATTCTTCCCTGCCTTATGGGAGCAAAGGATTTCCCTGTGGTGTTCGCTACTCTATCCCCAGTATCTGGTATATACAGTAGGTACTCAATAAGTATTTTTAATCTTGAGGGTGAGGACACTCCGGAAATCTGGCGAGAAGCCTGAAACGTTGTACCTTGGGGGTGAGACAGGTCACTGAGCATAGACGGCAGTTAGAAAAGTAGGAGAAAGAGCTGAGGGTGACTCTGCTTCCGAGGGAAGCATTGCTGTCCTTGTGGGGCACAAAATCACAAGATTTTACAGGACTGTTCTCTGAGGCCCTGCGGGCTGTCTACAAGTCAGAAACTTCGCGGCAGAGGCCCTACGAAGGAGAAAGGGCGGCCCTTACTACACACTTTCAAAGCTTGACCCTCCATTTAACTAAGATTTCACTCCAGAACCATTTAGTGACAAGGCTGGTACAAAAATAAGAGCAGTCACTTCCTCTTTTATTTTTTTAAAAAAAAAAGCAAGGGGAAAAACTTACTGAACTCTGAACTTCCTCTCTTTTAACCACAATTTACTACAGACTTACTCTGGTAAGGTGCTTAACAAATGCAGAATAACCAGGCACCTCTTTGGTGCTGACTGATGGAGTTGCTATCCAAAGCTCCACCTGGAACACCGCCTACTGATGTCAACCTTTCGAGGGAGCCAATCCAGGGACCGTGACTGGAAATGGATGAAACTGACCCAAGGCTGCCACGAAACTGCCCAGCTCAGCTTTGTGGCCGCTACAGCCTTACTCACAGGGCGAGCATTGTCTCTGCCAAAATGAAACTGTGCCCAAATTGGCAGGCTGTTCAGATACAGCCAGAGACTCTGGAAGGAGCTTGAGCACTGGGTGCAGCGCCCCGGCTGAGTTTGGGCCTGGGCCCCGCCTCCTCTCACGCACTGTGACGCCGGGGAAGCGGCTTAACTTCTCTGGGCATCGGCTTTCCCATTACATCGGGAAGAAAAAAGGCTTTTGTTCTTGGTACAGTCAAGCAAACTCCAGGTGGACCCAACCGCCCTACAGATAACAAGTAAAACTCTGGACAAATTTTTAAAAATGTTTTATTTGACCTGAAAGCACCGGCGAGCCAACAGAAAAAAAATGGCAAATTCTTGGGGGGACTGAAACTTGAAGGAAGGGAATGTCCACTTTGTAGCTTTGACTCTGACAGCAGGCTGCAGTCAGCCCCATGCAGCAGCTAAACCTCCAACCCCGAACCCTAAGTCTTTCTGGCTTGCAGAGTGGGGGACAGATTTCAGGTCGACCACAGCTGCTTGAAAGTGGTGGTGGGGAGTGTCCAAGAACAGAGAAAGTCAAGAGAGGAGGAACCCCAAATTCTGTGTAGAAACTCTGTCCGAGTCTGGCCGAGACGAACCGCGCATGCGTGGGGCGGCCTCAAAACGCCTCAGAAGTAAAAGACAGAACGGAACTGACATCTGAGCTGATGCCCAAGAGACTGTACTGTCCTAGCAAAGCAAGAGCTCACCGAGACGAACGCATCAATGTTCTTCAGACACACGCAACGGAACCCGGAGTCGCCACAACGTAACACGCACGGCGCCCAGAACACAACAGAAACTCTGACCCGATCTCGAGAAAATATAGTCAACGGAGGGAAAAGGGAAGGTGAATTCCTACTAGGTAAGAGCCATAATCTGATATTATATGAGTTACGATTCAAATTATATGAGATGCGTTCGGCTGCGAGTGACAGAAAACCCATCTTGAAACGGTTTAAGCAGCAAGAGAATTTATGATCCAATGAAATGAAATTCCAAAGCCAGAGCCACATCAAGGTGAGTTAACTAACTCAGTGGCTCAGTGACATCAGAAAGGACACTGCTCCTCTCCATCTTTCCATACGGCCCTTCGCGGCACGTCAGCCGTGTCCCTCGCGGTGAAGAGATTGCTGCCCCAGATCCAAGGCATGACAAATGCCCTGTCTCGTGTCCCCTTCCTTCCTGCTCTGCGTGTTGTCCTGGGAGGCTGTGACTCTTGGAGCTTCCCACAGCCTTCTAAGGACCAAGACGCTAGACACTGATGACGCCCTGAGGATGGCAGAGGAATAATCGAGAGGGTCCCGAGTCATCAGGACGGTTAAGCCTCTGATGCAGCTACCCCTAAAACCACCCACCTCCAGACAGCCTGTCAAGTGTTCTTTGACTAACGACCAAGACCCCCTATGGGAAACAGCCACTGGGACTGCAATGCTAGTGCCATTTGGTCTAAATAGAAGACTAGCATAAAAAAAAAAAGAAAAAGAAAGAAAAAACACAGTGAAAATTAGAATGATTAAATCCTGGCAGTCACACAGCTCTTAGCCCGAGGTTTCCTCATTCTTTGTATTTAAAAGCGAGATTAGCATGCTTTAGAAAGACGTTTAAGACATAATAGCGCGGCACTGAGACGTTCTCCTTAACAACCAGGAGAACTCAACGAAAACCGAAGGAAGGAAAACTGTGTAATTCCACGCTGTTTAATGTCATCTACGATTAAAATCTTTGCGCACCACGGACCCTAGGCTTTAGGTATTTAGAAAGCCGCAGCCTCGTGCTGATAACGCCCAAATCTCCACCTCCAACACCGACTTCTCGTTCCTGACTGCCCTGTGGACAGGGACACCTAGGGCGGGACCCACCACAGGCATCTGACACGGTGCAGAGCCCACGGCCCGCACCCCCAGGCTTTCTCCTCCTGAAGAACTGTCTACTGCTCCCTACCAGGCCGTTAATCCAGGACCCCAACGAGGCCACCCTCCGCACCTGACGATGTTCACACTCCTGTTTTTGTCCTGTGTGCCAGGCTAAGTGCTGCTGTGCCCACTGTCACGACGAGATCCTCACGGCTAAGAGGAAGGGACCGTCCAGACCATGGACTGCTTCCCAGAAGTGAGGACGCTGAAGATAAGAAGCTTGCCTGTGGCCACCAGACCTGAACCCAGGTCTGTCTAATTTCTCTTTTCTCCAGCTTCGCGAAGCAAACGGAGACCACCGGGCAGGAATTCCTCAACTGGCCTCTAAACTTATTTTATTTCCCGCCCATTTTCCCTTCCTTTACTTCCCGCCCGCCCCTCCCCTGGAGCCGGCCTCCTTGGTGGCTCCCTGACCTGACGGTCCTCCGTCAGCACCTGGCGCTGTCCACCCCGCCGCCTGGAGAGCCGCCTGGAGAAGCCATGCTCCCTACGGAACCACTCTCAGCGTCTGCCCCTCCCAGTCTTCCTCTCCGAGCCTGACATTCCCGGTCCCTCAGCCACATCCCCTCACACGTGTCCCTTCTCTCTCTTGCTTCTGCCGGCAACCGACACTCTTCCCCACTCCTTCACTGCTCCGCACCCTCAAAGCTCAGTTTAGAACTGGGGCTCCTCTGTGCAGCCTCCCACAGCCGTGGGGATGGAGCTGCCCCCAGCGTCCCCACCTCCGCCCTATGACAGTGCATATTAATGTCTGTGGGTCTCCCCCAGAAGGCTGGGCTGCTCGAAGGCAGAAACATGCCTGTTTCCCCATGCGTCCCCTGTACATGAGGAGGTGGCCGGACATGCCCGCTGGGCCACGTTAGGCCACCCACCCCTTTGACGTTCCTCTCCCAAGGGGACTTCGGGAACTCGAAACAGGACGTACGCCACCCCGAATGTGCCGCCTTCTGTGCCCTGGGCAAAGGCTGCTCCGGGCTCCTGGCAGAGTCCTGAACCATGGGCTTCAGAACCAGACGGCCTGGATCTGTCACCCCCTTCACACGCTTCTTAGCTTCGAGACCCGGGGCCAGCCACTGGACGTCCCTGAGCCTTAGCTCCCTAACGCAGTTAAAATGAGACTCCCTCCCAGGGCACTGCAGACTAGAAGAGGGAGCGTGTGTGATGCGTTCGGCTGGGAGCCTCGATAAATCAGAACAGCTCTTGGGGGGCATTATCATTCCATGGGCGTGCCTGCCACACGGGATCCCTTCCTTCCCAAAGCCGCAAGTGCTCTCCTAGTCCTCCGCCTGCGCCCCCAGGCCGGCAGCCCAGACACAAAGAAATCAGCTGACTGAGGTCACATGACCAACAAAAGGCTTGAGACCAGGAGCTCTTTTCTGAATTCCCGTGTCTAAAACCGACAGATGTGCAAATGCCCCCACTGAGAATAAGAATTTCATGGGAACAATTCCTCCGACTAGGGAACTTCTGTGTCTCGTCAAGTTTTGCCGGTTTCACCCTCTGCTGTGGCCAGCACGCTCTCCCGTCCCTGGGGGATGAGCCTGCCTGACTGCCGTCCTGCCTCGCTCGGCCAGGGGCGCCCCCCACCCTGGCATCTCCCACCCGAGCCCTTCGGGGTCTGGCTCCGACAGACCTGAATTCGATCTGGCCTCTGATGTTCCGGAGAACATCCTTTATGCTCGCGGGGAACCGTGATGACAGAAAGTCTCAGCGGAGGCTGAAGGCTCAAAGGGACGACGTCTGTGAAACACCCAGCTCACTGCAAGCCCCCCGCAGAGGAGCCGTCCTCGTCACCGGCATCGCCGTTGTCATCATCACCGTCATCGTCATCAGCATCACCGTTTCACAGACCTCCGTGCCTCGTACAATCCTGAACTCGGGTCTGTGTCTGAACCCTAACTCTACGTAACTTTGGGAAGATCCCTTAAGTCTCCGTGCCTCAATTTTCTCAGCACGAAATGGGAATGATAACAGCAGCAACCGCACAGGGCCGGCGTGAGGAGTCCGTGAATTGATGTAAATAAAGCACTTAGAACAGTGCCAGGCACACGCAAGTACTCCACGAAGGCCAGCTCGGGTCAGCGGCACTGGAAAGCCTTACGTGTCGATGTCCAGGAAATGGAGAATCCTCCCCCGCTCCGCTAGTAGAGACGTCCCCAGGAACTAGAGAAGAGCACACGCGTACATCCGAGCACGGACAGGTCTAGCCCCGATTTCGTTTTTTTTTCTCGAACTTGACTTTATTGTCCCATCTGGAGCACCCTGGCCCCCCTACGGCTCTTGGGCCCCAAATCAGAGAAGGCCTTTGGGGAAACACGGTGAGGCCAGCTGTCACTCAGGCTCCCGGAAACCAGAGGATGTAAACACACACTGAACCCCCGCCCCCCAAAGTCCCAGCCGGAGGCTGCCCTCCGCAGAGAGCCACCACG
>NW_011889028.1:1039649-1041546 GCF_000151845.1 Pteropus vampyrus | reverse complement strand
GGAAAGCCTTACGTGTCGATGTCCAGGAAATGGAGAATCCTCCCCCGCTCCGCTAGTAGAGACGTCCCCAGGAACTAGAGAAGAGCACACGCGTACATCCGAGCACGGACAGGTCTAGCCCCGATTTCGTTTTTTTTTCTCGAACTTGACTTTATTGTCCCATCTGGAGCACCCTGGCCCCCCTACGGCTCTTGGGCCCCAAATCAGAGAAGGCCTTTGGGGAAACACGGTGAGGCCAGCTGTCACTCAGGCTCCCGGAAACCAGAGGATGTAAACACACACTGAACCCCCGCCCCCCAAAGTCCCAGCCGGAGGCTGCCCTCCGCAGAGAGCCACCACGGGAACACGGCCCGCCTCCGTGCTGGCGTGCCGTTCCCACCTCTCCCGGAGGCTCTGTGCAGCCCCTAAACACCTCCTCCTCCCTCCCTCTGTGCTGGTTCTGTTCACAAAACACTTCTTTCTCAACCCACATTATCCTTCTCTCTGCGGGAGTGGGACGGCTCTCTGCTGGCACTCGACACCTCACCCAAGTGACAAGTCAGTCCACCAAAGCCAACAACTCCATTAAAAATTTCTTATCCCATCCTTAGAGTCCTATCTGTTAAAAAAAATACCTTTCATCAGTGATATGTTAAAGCTCAAAGAGGATCATCAAAATAAACTCGGGACGGTGTGGTCGGGTGGGAATAAAATGCCTCATTATGAAGAATTCGAAACGACGCGTTTGTATCATCTATAGAAATACAAAAGCCTCCACGGTCCACGGGCCACTTTCACAAGCCTCCTCCCTCTGTACCTTCCACAATGTTCTTCAAACTGTGCTGACCGTCAGCCACGGCGAGAGGCACGTCGTACATCTGACCCAGTTCGCACGCGCCTACGCGCCCGTACGCGAAAGAAAAGTTTTACGCGGCGATGCTCACGTCCCCTGAGCATGACGCGTTCGGTATCTTCCAGTTTCTGTGTGGTGCCCGCCGCCTACTGAACTGACTTCATGACCCTCTAACGAGTGAGGACCCGTAGTTGAAAAAGTACATTTAGAGGAATCGAGAATGGTATGGAGGCTAAGGGTTGGGGGCGACACAGCACTGGGGTCTCAGGGTCCAGACTGAAGTTGCCGTCACTCGGGCGAGGGTGGTATAAGGGAAGTATGTGAACCCCAGGCCCCTGCAGGACGCTGGGCGACCTGGGGCGAGCCGGCCCCGTGCCCCCGCGTGTCTCTGGATCCGGGCTCACTGCCAAGACAGTCTCAGCGGGGAGCTAAACCAGCGAGGGGACGAGCAAGGCCCGCGGGCTCCGCTCGAGGAAGCGGAGTTTGGGCTGAACCTCTGAGAGGGCTGAGATACGCGGTGGGCCCCCCGGTGCACCCCGAGGCCCCCTCATGCCTGGCAGGCCAGGACATTCACCCCCGGCACTCGGGGGTGTCGAGGGCAACAGCTCACAGCTACAGCCTCCCCGGCAGCCCTCCCTTGCTGAGGCAATGCCACCGCCTGATGCAGGTGTCCACTGTCCCGACGCTGTGAGGCCACCCGCCAGAGGACCAGCTTTGGCCTCTGCCACAGCGACTGCACCACAGTGCGACTCCCCACCACCTCCGCTTCCTGCCACCCCATAGGGGTCGCCCCCAAGAGCTGCTTCCCCGTTAGCGCGAGTCTTTGTAAAGTAAGACCAAGCATCGGTGACACTGGCCAGAGTCCTGGGACGACACAGCGAGAACGGGGCCCTTAGGACGTTTTTCGAGGGTGGTTTTGAGAAGGTTTTTTGCTCAAAACTAACACTTAACGAGCAGTCACGTCTCGCTCTGTCCGCCTGGCTCCTGGGAGGTAGGCCCTGTGTCTTCACCTTCGTGTCAGGGATGACCACGCCGAAGATTGAAGAGGTTGAGAAAGGGCCCTGA
>NW_011889028.1:1034974-1037769 GCF_000151845.1 Pteropus vampyrus | reverse complement strand
AGCTTCATCTGCGTCTGCAGCCGCTCCCCAGCCCTGGCATCACCGCCTCAGCTCCATCTCAGATCATCAGGCGTTAGATTCTCACAGGAGCCCCAGGCCCCGGTACTACAAAAATGGGGCCTGCTGCACAGTACCAGGTTGGTGGGCTTTTAGGGAGCTTCCAGTTTCTAAGGTGTTAAAGGGAATTCTTTTCGCTCCAGTCCCCCAGGGTCCATGATAAGCTAAGACAGGAACTTCAGCGGAGAAACTGTTTACTGTCACAGAGACACAGGGACGGAGCCTGAGGCTCGGTCAGAAGCCGAGGCTGCAGCAATGACACGCTCCTGACGACCCCTCCCCCATGGGCTAGGACGAGGGCCCATTTTCTTGGTACAAACAAAGACGATCAGAGCTTGTAAACTAGGAAGCGATACGCTCTTGATAAAGCACAGGTCACGCCATTGCAAAACCAGCACCAAAACTCAAACCGAGGGCCCCCCTCTGCTGAGTCATTTCTCCCCCAGGCCTGCGTTAATCTAATAGGTGTTTATGAATCCATACGACGTGCCGAGTGTGGCGCTCGGCACCCCAGAAACGATGGGGAATTGAGACAGGTGGACTCCCCACTCTCACGAGACTTATACCACCGTCACGAGACAGGAGCGTGTGCAAAGGCCCCGGGGTGAGCAGGCGTGCATCACGATCGAGGAAGACCAGTGGGGTCTTCAGCTGGAGAGTGAAAAATGAGTGGAAGGCGGAGCCGGGGGACGTGAGCGAGCGCCCAGGTCGGGCAGAGACGTCTGACCCCGGTGAAGAATTCTGGGCTTGACGCTGGGAAGGACAGAGAGCCAGCCGCCAAAAAATGGCTCTCAACCCCAAACCGAAAGCAGTCCCTCACCGCCGCACGCGCCAGCTCCACCTCTCTGTGTGCACTCTCGGCCCAGACAGACTCAGCAATGTCCCCAGCCACACGCGCTGCTACACGCGAACAAACCCCAGTAACTATCGAAATTCTCGCTTGCAGCACCGCCTCAATGCTAAACGGTGACCCCAGCTTCAGGGAGAGAAGAAACATCTTCCGTGTCGGGCTAACCATATTCAGTCACCGTCCCCACCACCGGAACGAGACAAAAGGTGGCCCCGCCGAAGGCCCCACCCTCCACCTTCACCCCCACGACTTGCTTCCTCTTCAATCCACAAGGGCCCGTACACGTTCCAGCCAAAGGGTGAAGGGAGCCCGAAATCTAAAAGACGATATGGTCGGGAATCTACTTAAAGTCGAAATGCCGTCGATGCGTTTTCAAAACGGGGCAGCGGATGGGGCCGTCACCGATTCAAATCCGCTTTCTGAGGCTCCCCGCAAATTCAAGCATCGAAAGCCAGGACACTGTTGAGCGGAAAACCCTACACGCACACACGCGTGTTCAAACCACCGCTCAACCCGCAGCAGACGACGTCCTCGGGCCCACTGCGCGTGGTCCCCAGGGCTCCTGACCATGACACGGACGCACGGCGACTCCTGCGTCCCCTCCTTGATCCAGGAGCATTCCCCGTGCCTTTCCAGTGGGATCACAACCTCCCTAGGGACCGGACAGTGCCCGGCCCTAAGGAAAACGGAGATCGATGCTGTTTC
The DNA here is from genome assembly GCF_000151845.1 of Pteropus vampyrus. Lineage (NCBI taxonomy): Eukaryota > Metazoa > Chordata > Mammalia > Chiroptera > Pteropodidae > Pteropus > Pteropus vampyrus. The sequence continues at coordinate 1,036,157 of NW_011889028.1, read as the reverse complement.
CTCAAGCGTCAGCTGCCGAGAGAACCCGCGTCCTGCCGTTGACCTCCGAGGACACCGAAGCTCGGAGTTTAAGTAACATATTCGAGTTTCCACAGCAGGAAGCCAAGGTTTCAACTGACGCCTTCTGTCTCCAAAGCAAAACCCTCCGCCACCGCTGCCACGTGCGCTCGACAAACACGTGCAGGGTATGTGGAGGCCGTCGATGGAGCAGAGCAGTGGGAAAACTCTTTCTGGGGAAAAAATAATTTCTGCGGCCTTCTGCACCCAGGGATGCAGTGAAGAGAGAGATCCCTATTGTTAGAACCACAAAAATAACCCGGTAACCACCTCCCGAAATAGAGCCATCAACAACATGACTGACGTGAAACCCCAAATGTCTCTTTAGCGTGTGAAAAATAGCAACAGCCCCCAGACGCTCCGGTGGCACCTCCCCGCTGCTTCTAAATGGCCATTTCAGCCTCTCTTACCTGACCGCCAACCCCACACGCCCGGGATTTCGGGATCTTAGTCACTGTAATTACTGTTTTAAAATGCATCTCAGGCTCCTCTTTTTCAAACACTTGGCCATTTCATTCACCCCCACACGTCCCACTTTAAAGCAATGACAACAACTACTTCCCGCTCCCTACACTGCCCTCACGAGGTCCGAGCCCTCTGGTGTGACATTCGCCTGCCGCCCGTGCCTCCCTCACACACCCCGCTCCCTGTCCCCGGCATGCTCTCTCTCCACGTCTCAGCCTGTGCTGCGTTCTGCCCGGAGCGCCCTCCCTGGCCCCCGCCCCCTTGTCAATCTGGGAACTCCTACTCCTGCTGAACGACTGTTCCAAATGTCACCTCCTCCGAGGAATCTTCTCCACCCCTCCCAGGAGAAAGGATGTCATCCAAAGTGTTTTCACCTCCTCGATGTAGCACTTTTTGTTTATGTACCAGAACTAATAGGCCACGTGCTTGCTGGTCTCCCCTCAAAAGACCAGGAAGAACTTCAAGGTCAAGGATGGTGTTATATTTCTCTTCAGAGCCCATACGGCAACCTGACATCACACAACACGCTTCTTCCAAGTTATTTACTAACTGCTGTTCGCTTTCTACTAGAATGTAAATTCCATGAGGGCAGGGACGCTATCTCGTTCACTGCTCAAGTTTCAGGGTCTAGAACAGTACCTGATACATGGTAGGCACTCGA
>NW_011889028.1:1024753-1033704 GCF_000151845.1 Pteropus vampyrus | reverse complement strand
TCTAGAACAGTACCTGATACATGGTAGGCACTCGACAAAAATTTACTGAATGAATGGATGGGGAGATGGATGGATGATGGATGGATGGGTGGGTGATGGATGGATGGATGGGTGAATGGATGGATGGATGGATGGATGGATGAATGGATGGGTTGGTGGATGGTGGGTGGATGGACGGATGGATGATGGATGGATGGGTGGGTGGATGGACGGATGGATGATGGATGGATGGATGGGTGGATGGATGGATGGATGATGGATGGATGGATGGATGGATGGATGAATGGATGGGTTGGTGGATGGTGGGTGGATGGATGGATGACTGAGAGGCTGGATGGGTGGGTGGATGGAGTGGATGGTGGGTGGATGGATGGATGACTGAGAGGCTGGATGGGTGGGTGGATGGATGGATGATGGATGGATGGATGGATGGATGGATGGATGAATGGATGGGTTGGTGGATGGTGGGTGGATGGATGGATGATGGATGGATGATGGATGGATGGATGGGTGGGTGGATGGATGGATGGATGAATGGATGGGTTGGTGGATGGTGGGTGGATGGATGGATGAGTGAGAGGCTGGATGGGTGGGTGGATGGACAGATGGATGATGGATGGATGGATGGGTGGATGGATGGATGGATGATGGATGGATGGATGGATGGGTGGATGGATGGATGGGTTGGTGGACGGGTGGGTGGATGAGTGAGAGGATGGATGGGTGGGTGGATGGACGGATGATGGATGGATGGAAAAACGGCTGAGTGGATAGATGAATAGACTGGTGGGTGAGTGGGTGGTTGGATGGATGGATAGATGGGTGTGTGGGTGGATAAAAGCAGAATTATGTTTCATGAGCCCAAGGTCTCAGAGCCGTGGAGAGACAAGAGCCGGGATTTGAAATGAGGCCTGTGTGCTTTTTGAGCTCACACTCCCAAGCCCAACGTGTACTGCATGTCTAGAAGCCCAAAGTCTGGTGGCTGGGCAGTGGCAACGTAGAAGAAGAACGAGACTAGAATCCCCCTCCCCCCACCCCCGAGAACATGGTGATTGTTGAGCTAAGTTGATTTCCATCTGCTTAGCCAATGCCAAGACTCAATGAGAGGGGATCGGAGCCCTCCGAGTCTGGGGGAGCTCCCCGCTCTGACTCAGCTTTCTGCGTGAGGGCTGAGAGAACAGGAGACACCCAGGAAGCTCAAGCAAGAGCGACAAAGGATGACCAAACGGCACCGCCAACAACGGCGGCAATAACAACAGTAACAACAGCAAAAACAAAGATGGACACTCAAATAAAAGCTGCCATCTTCCCCAGACCCTGCCGGAGCCGGCAGCGGCTGGGCCCTTCAGGCCCCTGCAACACCGAGCTTCCGTCCAACACCAAACCTTTCGAGGACAGACAAAACTCTCCCTGTTCCCAAGGAGAAACGGCCAGTAAGAACAGGACCAGGTTCAGCATTAGGTAAAAGTGTGCGGGGGCGGGGGGCGCGGTTAACAGGTGGGAACTAACATATCTTCATGGTCTCATCATCTCCTACGGTTCCTTTATAATAAAAAAAACAAAGCACAACTACTAAGGGCCCAGATGTGTGCTAAAGACATCTTAGCACCAAACTGAGACTTTCCCCTCACTGGAATGAGAAAGATGGAGAGAGAATTGGCAAAGGATCTTCCTCTATATGTGTGTGATTCAATGCTGTTTACTGTGAAACGGCTTAAAAAGCATCTTTGCTAAGGACTGCCTAGGCAAAAGGAAAGGATGGTTGCAGGCATCAGACATGAACCTGGGGGAGGAAGGAGGTCGGGAGGCAATGCCAGGAGCCCTGTACCCCTGAAAATTGGCTGTCGGCTCCCAAATGCCTTTCACTGAAATGCTTTGCTCTCTCTCGTTCTCTCTCTCTCTCTCTCTCTCTCTCTCCAATCTATTGGCTCAGACTTGCTGCCCCACCTCTGAAGTGGTCTGATTTCTCAGCTTTAGAACTGCCACCTCAAACTGCAACCCCCGAACGAAAAAGGAAGTCAGCTCATTATCTGAGTTATTAGCTAAAAGGAGGTGACGTTCTCTGCCTGTGGGGAGCGAAGCCATCTTAAAGTAACCATCTAATGCTACTAAATATTCATCTTACTTGCAACCACGGCACAAACGCAGTGAGGGCTTCTCTGCAGAAGGACAGAGATAAGCTCTCCTGCGTCTTTCTCCAGGATATGAGTGTCACAGACAAGTCTCTCAGCTCTGGCTCCTTGAACACCCAGGCTCTCCTCCAATTACCTCAGAGAGTGGGAAGTCTGGTTTTCGGTTTTCATTCTCAGACCCCAAAATCCCCTGACTCCACCCCCAACCCATACACAGGTTAGTACCTCATGATCCGCCCCCCCCATAGCTCGGGCACGTTTTCTTCAAAGGGCTTAAACGTGAAATTGAATACTAGTGATTTGTAGAATGTCTCATCCCCTCCATCACACTGCCAGCTCCTCGTGATAAAGATCTCGGTCGATTCACCACTGCCTTCCCACCCTCCAAAAAGTAGTTCCTGACACAAAGAACTTAATGACTGAATGAAATCTGTAAATGTCCTACCAGATTTTCTAGCAGCCATCACACCTCCAAATGCCACATGTAAACACTGGATTTTGTATGCTCTATCAAAAAGACCAACAGTCCAATCTAGAGTATATGACACAATTTCACTGGAGAGATTGGATGAGCGAAGTCAAAGAATCCAGGATGTTTTATCAAATGCCAAAAGCGGCAAGGGACCAAGCTTCTGAATGCATCAGCCAAAAATGAAGAGCTTTTCAGCTGACAGCCCCCGACCCACCGAAGAATTCACTGGACTGCAGAGTCAAAACCCCAGAGCATAGATTTTAAATTGTGTAATGCTTCTGTTAGTAATTTAACTCCTTGTAACTGAAAAGTATCCAAAGATGAATATTCACAAAACTGTGACGCACTGATCTGTTGACCTGCGTGTGTAAGGGCACGTGTGTGCACGTGCATGTCTGTGCGCGTCTGTGTGTAGAGAGAGAGAGACAGAGCCAGAAACAGAAAAACAGGCAGAAAGAAAGAGAAAGAGGAACGAAGAAAGACTCCAAGAGCAAGAATGCACATACGTGACCCTGAAGCCTTCGGTTTATGTTTTGACCAATGACCTTCTCTCTATCTCTTTCTCGACGCATCCATACACACCGCAGACACGCTGTATCTGGTCCTGGGCAGTACCTGGAGTATCATTAGTACTCGGAAAGAATGTGTACTTTTTAACTAGTTCTGGAGAAGCTTATGTCACGTCAGCTAGATCTCGGAAGGCTGTGTTTTCCCCATTTCCTTAGCCAGGCGATCTGTTGCCCAGTGACAAAGCTGCAGGCTTCCCTGAGTGTTCCGCAGCTCGGCAAGGATTCGCTGTTGCCTCTCCAGCAAGTTCTCCCTTCCTCTCGAAGGCCCGACGCTAACCACCCACGGATTGTTATTTCAGTAAAGACTTTGGGCCTGAAATTCCACCTCAGGTGGGAAAATTTTTTAAGTCAAACCGTCAAACACAAAGCCCCAACGCCTCTGCCTCCTATCCACGTAGAACCCCCGGACACACTCAGAAGAAACCACAAGGTGAGCGAGCTCTCGCTCCCAGCCCACTGGGACCCGCTTCCCCAACGGAGAGGAGGATAATTGAAGCGGTCTCCAGGAACGCAGCCCGACTTGGGGACTGTGTGCAACGCATGCACACACGCCCACACACTCACACGCACACACTCACACACATTCACACACATTCACACATGCTCACATTCACACACATACACATGCACACACGTTATCACGTGTGCACACACATGCTCACATACACTAACACAAACCTGCACTCACACACGCTCACACGAACCCACACTCACACATGCTCACACACTCGCATGCACACACTCACACACACATTCACACATGGTCACACACTCATACACACACAAACACCATCACATGCACACTCACACACACTCTCACGTGTGCACACGCGTGCTCACACACTCACATGAACCCGCACTCACGCACGCTCACACTCACATGCACACATTCACACATGCTCACACATACACTCGCATGCACACACATTCACACATGCTCACACACTCACACATACACTCACATGTACATATTCACACAAACACTCTCACACGTGCACACACATGCTCACACTCTCATGCTCATACAAGCCTGCACTCACACACGCTCACACACTCACACACACATACTCACACACATTCACTCATGCTCACACACACACATACACTCACATGCACAGTCACACAAACACTCTCACATGTGCGTACACGTGCGCACACATGCTCACACACACTTGCGCTCACACTCACACACACATGCACTCACACACAGGCTCTCTTTATGATTTTACTGAGAAAAGTCCACCTGACATGCCAGATATCATAAGTTTTATTCCACAGGAAAAGTGATGCCGAAATAAAATTAACCTGTGATTTGTCTTTGACGGGTTTTTTCTAAGTGCATATTGAAATGTGTGTGCTAACTACAGACCAAGGAGGAACCTGTGCTCTAGACAGCTGATGTTCATGAAAACAGCGATGCTCGGGTCCATTGGGGGTTTTTTAAAGAATGATTCCCGTTTGAAGGCTTCGAAACACGTTTTGTGATCTACGCGGGAAAGCGGGGAGCCGGTTTACTCATGCAGTCAGCGCTGCTGGTCTGGACGTCAGAAGCTGACAGGACTGGGGTTTTTCTAGAGAGCCCATGGCAACTGTAGGTCTTTCCCACAGGGACAGGGGCGAGAAGCTCCTCCAAACAGGCCTCAGTGTCTGGGCCAGACAGAGCCGTGTGCCCCCGGGTGCCACCCAAAGTCGACGAAGACGCAGTCCTGAGAAGAACAGCCATCTACATACACGAAACAGGCAAACTCATTTAGGGAGTTCCAGAATGAACTGTCCCACGGTTTCCTGCGGCTAATCAAGCAATAACGATCATCTCACTCGATCACCAGCACTCAGCGTGAACACTTCCCTTGCAGCCCCCATTACTCTCGCCATCACCCCGTAAGGTAGGTATGACTGGCCCCACTTCCCGGATGGGAGAATCGAGGCCACTGCAGGTCAATGACTTGCCCGAAGCCACACAGTGTCACGGGTGGCGGAGCAGAGATTCAACCCAGTCCGCTGTCACTCCAGCCTCATGCCGTGAATTCCGAAGCTATGTTTTCTTGCCTCCCTGCTTCGACTGAGGTGACTTCCCTTAAAAAGAAAAAAGCGTTCCTCTCCGATGCACTGCAGAAGCTTCTCGGGGTCCGAGTCTAAGCCCCCCGCCCCGCTTTAATTATGATTAAAGCGCAAACATGGCTTCCAGGACCCCATGAAAGGATAACTCAGGGAGAAGTCTGCCTTGCTCATGCGGGGCTTCCGCTTCCAACCCGGACTCAGGCAGTCTCGCAGTGGGGATTCTGAGTCCCCGTCCCCTGTCCCCCGAGACGCCCTTAAACTACCTCACAGAGAGCGGGTTTTATAACATGCCGAGTGCATGGAAACAAAAAAGGGAGACTTTATGTGACAATCAATCGAGGTTTTTGTCCTCTACTGTACCAAGGCAAGGAAATCTATCCCTTAGCTCCCCTGAGCACACAGAAATCCATAATTTCCCACAGTTTATGGACTTGCCATGCGTCCTCTCTCACCTCATCCTGGTGTCGCCAACTCCAGTGACAGTACGATGGAGCACGGAGGCTCCGTGGTCTCCTCGCCTTGTGACCATCCTACACTCCTCCTCGCCGAGGACAGCCGAAACTACTTCCTCTCATCTCCTTCCACTTCTGAAAGGGAGCACGCACACGCACGCAGACGCGCGCACGCACACGCACGCACAGGTGCACGCCGCGTGCTTGTAGCTGAGAACATAGCTACATTTCTCACGTGCTCCCTTGCAGCGATGTGCAGGCATGCGATTAAGTTCCAGCTAAGGGCACGGGGACAGAAGCATCTTGCGGCCACTTCTGCTGCTGACGGTGCCTTTCTCTGCCCTTTCCTTCCTGCTGGCTGAAATAAGGATGTGATGGCTGGAGGGTCTAGCACCCCTCTCAGGCCATGAGGCAGGCCGCTGGCACTCCTGGGATGGCAGAGCAGAAGACCGAAAAGAACCTTGGATCCTGGGCTCTGGACCCCTGACTTCGGAGAATAAAACCTTACATATTTTCTAGAAAACGTTGACCCCGTTTTAATTAGATTTGCTTTAAGAAGGAAGACGTGGTGCCAGAAATACTCGGATAAGAAACTCTTCTGCACCTGTGCACAACCTTCCCCCCCTCCCTGGATGTCCCCATCCTGAGCATCTCAATTTGGGGTGCCCCAGCCCCTCCCCTGCTCTGTCGCACCCCAGGGAGACCAGCTGCTCACAGCTGGATTCTGACTCTCACCTGGCAGCTGGTCCCAGAGCAAAGCAATCCTGCCGGGCTGGCCTGCTCTCGCACCAGCTGCCCCACTAACAGGTCGTCTGGGGACAACCGTAAGAGCCAATATTTTCTGAGCGTTTACTATGTGCCAAGCTCTGGTCCAAGCATCTTAAATACTGCAACCACTTTGAGCTGCTCAGTGACTTTTTGAGGTAGACACCATTGTCGCACCCATTTCACGGACGAGGAACTGGAGGTGCAGAGAAGCTAAGGAACATGGCTGGGAACTCGCAAGGCCGGGATTCAAACCCGCAGCGACCTGCCTGGTAGGCTACGCACGTGCCCACTGCCCTATGCTGCCTCTCCAGGAAGGGAGAAAAAGAAAGGTGGTAAAAATTTTTTTTAAATAGGCACTCCTCCTCGAAAGTGGCCGTATTTCACGAGAATCTTAATTCTGTTTAACTCTTACTACACTGGAAAATTCCCGTCCTTTTCCAGGCTTTGAAAAAAGGGATCTCCTGCTTCAGGTGCGTCAACACCTGCATACTCTGAAGCGATTTTCCCAACCATCGATAACGCAGAGCAGGTAGCACAAGGGAGCAGCAGCGAACATGTTCGAAAACCACCCCGACCTCAGCACGAAGCGAAGACGGGACGGATGCACAGCCACGAAAAGGTGACCTCGAAGCCCTTCCGGGAATTCCGGCGCCAAGGTGCCACGGGTACTTCGCTCGGGGGTCAGACAAAATGCCAGAAACCAACCCAACTCTTTGTACCAGGACCTCAGCCGTGGGGTTTTGGGGGAGTCCTCCAGCACAGTGCGTGAAACCGGGGATCCCCATTTTGTAGGGGAGGCTGGGCAGGTCTAGGAGAGTACTGGGCTGAGCTCAGGGGTCTCAGAAGACAGCGGCGCCATGTAACTGATGATGCCGCTCACGCTCACAGGGATCCGTCACTTATCCCTGGAGGGTGGGGGCGCTCCGGGGTTCTTCAACGGTCAAAGGCTTTCTTCCCCCGATCTAAACCCAGCTCACCGGGGGCAGGTCAATTTGCCCGTAAGACACACCACAGAAATGTGACACTCCTCACCAAACTCAACCACAGCCAGCCTAAAATTGGGGGAGGAAAAAAAAAAAACTCTGCTGACCAGACATTGCAAACTCAGATGCCTACAGGGACCAGAAAGGGTGAAGAGGGCCTGGCTGGGACCCTCAGAGACGAAACGGCAAACGTGCACCGAGCTGTACGGACAGCTGCTCTCAGCTCGACGGGACCACTCTGACACGCGTGTGAAATCTCCCAGCTCTAAAACGTTGGCATCGAATTCAAAACATGTTGACACCCTGGGGTCTCCAGGGGACTTGGCCCTGGAGCGTGAATTTGCACCTAGAGACCGCTGAGGCCACCTTACATGAGACCGAGGCCACCTCACAGCTCACCTGGTAGGGGCTGGGCCTCTCCGGCTAGGGTCAAGGATCTCAAACCCGATGCCAAGACCCAGGTATCTAGTCACTTGGAGCCCTTCCCATATCTGGCCAGAAAGCAGAAAGGGCGTTGTAAACCGGGGTCTCAACCCCATCTGGAAACACCTCCTTTGCGAGGAAAGAGGCCCAGGGGACAACCACAGTCACCGTTCTAGAGGATGCACCATCTGCAGAGGCAGCAGCCACCTGCAGAGACCTCTATGACGCAAGGAAAGAGGCAGAAGCTCACCCCCCGGGAGATGAGGACAAGCAGGCAGGAATTAGCCGGGAGGGGTCCTCCCCCAAACGCCCAGGATGCACTTCCTCCAGAAGTGGGGCTAACCAGGCCAGCTGGGTTCAGGAGACCCGCCTGGACTCCTCCGTGCTGGGAAGGGAGGAAGGGGGGCACACGTCCTTGGCAAGGGGGGCCTGCCAGTTGCCCTGGCCCTTCCTGGATGGAGCATCACCGCCCCCCACACACACACACACCCCTTAAAAGGACCCTTCAGCCCGTGATGAATTCCTGGCTTGGGAGGTCTCTCTGACGGACCTGATTCCCTCCCTCTCTGCCAAACTCGGTCACTTCTAGAAAGTCCTTCCATCGCCTCTGCCCACAAACGGCACCTCCAGAGCCCCACGGCCTACCTTGGCACTGAAATCCTTGCTTCCCGAAGCCCCTGCAAAGGCAGAAGGAGGCAAGTCAGGCGGCCCAAAGGGCCCAGCCACCACTCGTTACCCCACTGCCACCCCTCCCCCCGCCCCTCCGGCCCAGGTGCGCCCTCCCAGCCACCGCGGGTGCCGGAGAGCCTTCCGCCTTGGGGGGCCAGGGGGAGGTGGGAGCTCGGCGGTAACCCCCACCTCCCCTCGGAAGGCGGGAGAGAGGAGGCTGCGACCCCCCGGCGGCGGGATGGGGGGAGCGTTTCCGTCCCCGGGAGTGGGGGGTGGGAAGGGGGGGCGGAGGGCCGGCGGGAGATCGCCCGCTAGATACCCGGGCACCCTCGGGGGGAGAGGGGGAGAGGGGGAGAGAGAAGAGATCAAGACGCTCGGAGAGCGAGGAAGAGGCAGCCCCGCGGCGGAGGTGTTCCCCGGGG
>NW_011889028.1:1017509-1022828 GCF_000151845.1 Pteropus vampyrus | reverse complement strand
GTCCCCCACACCTGGCTCAGTGCTTGACCTCTCCTAGGAGCTCCATGAACACTGGTGGAATGAGTGAGCGATTGTGCCAACAAACGAGGGCCTGGAAAATTAAAGGCTCACACCCCTTACCCGCACCGGTGTCCAGCAGGTGTTCTGTAATGGTAGACATCAGATGGCTTGCACTGCCTTATTTAGTCTTCCCAACAACCCCATGCAGTCCCATAACTTTCGTTATGGACACGGATGCTGTGTTTCAGAGCGATTAACGTATACACTCCCAAGTCACACTGCCTACCTACAAATCCTACCCGTGATGAAGGGACAAACGCCGGCAGGAGGGAGCCAAACGGGCGACACTGAACTTTTGCCCCACCATGACGACTTCGCCTGGAAGCTGCTGAGTGGCATGTGGCGAGCAAAGCTTGTCATAACAGAATGTCCCTCCCCACATAGTAATTCAAAGGTAACGAGGGAAAAAATAGCGCTTGCTTTTAAGGTTGACATGTTTAGGAAACTGGACGTGCCTGTCTATTATTAGTCCTTTAAGGCTCTGTCCCCTCCCGGGGGACGCGAGGGGGACATCTCAGGAGTCACTGCTACTGAAGTCACTTTCCTTTGAACCGATGAGCTGGAAGCTTGCAGACCACATCCTGCCTTTTGAACCGAGTCTGGATGGCTTTGGTCTGTAACAACAAACAGTGCCTCATGGGGCCTGGGGAGGCAAGGGCTGGTGGATCCCGAAGACCCACCTGACTCCCAGAGGGCCTGCACCATCTGAAGGTCACGGGACACCGGTCCCACCAGGGCCAGAGCCCCATAGGGCAGAGGTCTCAAACGGGTGGCCCTTGAACACATTTTTTAGCCAGCCCAGTGAATTTTCTCTCTTGTTGTTCACATTGGGTAGAATTTAACCTAAATATCCAGGTTCTGACTTCTTTAGAAAAGAAAAAATACATATAGGGCTGCAGGGAGCCTTTCATTCATTTGTTTGTTTGTGCTGCAGTGAATTTATTGGGCACTCGCTTTTTGCCGGTCCACCGTGGTTATAGAAAATAGAGAAAGGCCCCGCCTTCGTGGAGCTTACAGTGTAACGGGGAAGATGCACGATAAAGCAAACTAAAAGTCTGTACTAGACGGAGATTCACACCGCAGAGAAAAAGCATGATCGAGGAAGGAACAGTGGCAGTGGCCAAGGAGAGCCTTTAAAAGGGGGCGAAGACCCGGATGGAGTGAGGGTCCTGAACCAGGGTGCTAGCTGAGCATAGAATGTTCCAGACAGTGAACGCAAAGGACCCTGGGAAGGAGTGCACTTGGCATGTCAGAGAAGCGGCCGGAGTGGGGAGCGGGAGGCGGAGGCAGGTGGAGGACGAGGTCGGCGGAGTGGCGGGGCCGTCCCTGGGGACGCGCGGTAAGGAGTTCGGACTTCACTCCCGTGAACGGAGAGTTGAGGGCAGAGTTTGTGGCCTGCGATGACTCACATTTTCTTTAAAGATGGCCCTAGACACTGTGGGGAAAACAAAAGGGGAGAGAAAATAAAGCCGGGAGAGCGGTTGAGGTCATTTGAGTAGATGGAGCAAGAGGTGACCACATGGCAAAGTGCCGCACGGAGCTAAAGGGCAGCGGCTCACTATAGGTCGGGCATGGGCATTCGAGGTCACCAGAGCCTCTGCATGGGCCATGTAGTTTATAAAGGGATGAGCACTGGCCGCTTGAAAGACTTCAGAGGCGATGAGGAGTCAGGTGGCTCTGGCTGGGAACGGAGTTCAAGGTCAGACTTGCTGCATATGTTAGCTTCCTGTGGCTGCCATAACAAATTATCACAAAACCAGGCGGCTAAAAATAACAGACATTGACGATCTCGTAATTCTGGGGGCCAGAAGGCCCTACTCCCTCTGGAGGCTTTAGAGGACAACCCGTCCTTGCCTCTTCCTGGTTCTGGTGACTGACCCGTTCCTCGGCCTCCTTGGCTTGTGGCCACATCGCTCTCATACCCGCCTCCATCTTCACGACTTTCTTCTATGAGTCCCTCTTCTCCTCTTCCATCTGTCTAATCTCCCATCTTATCTTACAAGGACACTGGTCATTGGATTGAGAGCTCACCCAGATAATTTAGGCTGATCTCTTTATCCGAGACTCCTTAACCTAATTGCATCTGCAAAGAACCTTTTTCCAACCAAGGAAGCTTTCATGGGCTCTAGGGATTAGGATGTGGACAAACTTGACTCACCGTGCATAACCTTGGGCTAGTCAGCTCCTCCCTCATCTGTAAGATAGGGGCAGAGATGTCCTAGTCTGCCTTTCAAGTCTTCTATACTAAGATATACTAACATGGGCGTCACCAGCCACATGTGGCCATTGAGCTTTTGGAATGTAGCTAGTCCAAACTGAGATGTGACAGTAAGTATAAAATACACTTCAAAGAATCAAGTGTTTAGTATGAAAAAGAATGTAAAATATCTCATAATTTTTATCTTCATTGCCTGTTGAAATTAAAATATTTTGGATATATTGGGCTAAACCAGATTTTTTTCTCTAAAATTAATTTCACCTGTTTCTTATACCGCTTTAAAGTGGCTACTAGAGAAGGTAAGATTATGTGGCTCACATTATTTTTCTTTGGACAGCTCTGTTCTAAAGAATAGATTTTACGTAATTAAATTAATTAATTCTTTTTCTAACGAGATAACATACATAAGTGCTCATCTCTACTCCATGTGGCATTGGCAGTGGTGGCTTGAGCGGAAGCTGAAAGATCTGCCTTCAAGATGCTCACTCACATGGCTGATAAGTCGGAGCTGGCTGTCAGTCAAGAGCTCAGCCATCGCTTTGAGCCGAGGTCTTACTTCCCCTTTATATGGACCTCTCCACTGGCAGCCTCACCGTGTGGTGGCTGCCTTCCAAGAGTGAATGTCTCAAGAGACAGGAAGTAGAAGATGATAGTTCCCTAAAGACTGATCTGGAAACTGATACCGTTATTTCCGACATGTGCTATCGATCGAGCAGTCACAGAGCCTGTCTTCAAGGGGAGACCCCATGTCTCAATAAAAAGAGTGTCAAAAGAATTCGGGGGTCACACAGGAAGAGCTCGATAAATACTTACTGATTTTTTAAAATGTCACAATTCTCATCTCACATATGAGGACACAGAAATTTGAAAAAGTTAAGTGATTCTCAATGTCACTCTAGAACTGCTACTACTACTAATCAAAAACTAATATTAAGAAACAGGAGACTATGGCTCATTCCAAGGACAAAAAATAAACCCACAGACACTGTCCCCCAGAAAGACCGCTTGGAAAACCTACTAGACAAAGACTTTAAAACACCTGTCTTAAAGATGCTCAAAGAACTCATGGAAGACACACGGCAAGTCAAGAAAATGATGGATAAACAAAATGGAAATGTCAAGAGAGAGAGAGAGAGGACCTAAAAAGAAACCAAAACGAAGTTCTAGAGACAAAAAGTACAGAAACGGAAACAAAAATTTTACCAGAGGGATATTCAAAGGCAGATTTGAGCAGATAGATAAAAGAATTGATGGGCCCGAAGAGAAGACAATTGAAATTATCAAGGGACAGAAAGACAAAGGATTGAAAAAAAGTAACACAGCCTGAGGAGCCCGTAGGGTATCATCAAGTAATCATCCTATGCATTGCGGTAGTCCAGGAAGGAGAAGAGAGACAGAAAGGGCAGAAAGATTATTTGAAGAATCATGGCCAAAAACTACCCAGATTTGATGATCGATGTGAACGTAAACATCCAAGAAGCTCAATAAGTAGGATAAACTCAAAGGGACTCACCCCGAGACATCATGAGCAGACTGCCGGAAGAATAAGACAAAGAGAAGATCTTGAAAGGAGCAAGAGAGAAATGACCCTCAAATACAAGGGGCCCCCGATAAGGTTATGAGCTGATTTCTCACCAGAAACCTCAGAGGCCAGAAGGCGGTAGACTGATATATTCAAGGTGTTAAAAGAAAAAAAAAAAGTAAGTCGACCAAGAATCCTATAAATGGCCAAACTGTCCTTCAGACTGTGCAGGAGAAATTAAGACATTCTTAGGTGAATAATGGTTTGGGGACTTCTTTTTTTACCACCAGACCTCTGCAAGAAATGCTAAAGAGAGCCATGTGGATTGAAATGAAAAGACACTAGGCAGTAACTCAAAGCCAGATGAAAAATAAAGATCTCAGTAAAAGTAAATATATGGGCGATTATGAAAACTAGTATTATTGTGACGTTGGTTTGTAACTTCACATTTGTTTTCTACGTAATTTAAGAGACTCACAAAAATAAGAACATTCATTTATGTTTTGGGACACATAACATGTCAAGATGTCACTTTGTGACATCATTAACTGAAAGAGGTGGGGACAGAACCGTATAAGAGCAGAGTTCGTATGCTGTTAAGTAAAGCCGGTACAAATTCAAATTAGAGTGTTTTAATGCTGGTGTGTTAAATGTAATCCCCATAGTAACCACAAAGAAAATAGTTATCAAATATACACAAAAGGAAATGAGAAGAGAATTAAAATGTTTCACTACGAAAAAAAATCAACTAAACACAAAAGAAGACAGTAACACAGGAAATGAGGAATTTGGAAAAGCTAAAAGGCATAGAGAAAACAAACAGCAAAATGACAGCAGTCTCTCCGTATCAGTAATTACTTTAAATGTAAAATCTCCAATCAAAGGACAGAGACTGTCAGAATGGATTTTTAAAATGCCCTCCAACTATATGCTATCTACAAGAGAATCAGTTCAGATCCAAAAACACAAAGGTTGAAAATGAAAGTATATCACGAAAGCAGGATTTGAAAGAGATATTTTACCCCAATAGCGTAGCGGCATTATTCACAGTGGCTGACACGTGGAAAAACAGTCCACCCGTCCATCGGCAGATGGATGTGTAAGCAGAATGTGGCCCACACATACAACGGAATACTAGTCATCTCTAAAAAGGGAGAAAATTCTGACACCTGCTACAGCATGGGGGAACTTTGAGAACATCACGCTGAGTGAAAGAAGCCAGTTAGAAAAAGACGAAGGTCGTGTGATTCAGCCTGCACAAGACACCTGCAGTGTTCAGACTCACCGAGGCAGAAAGGAGAACAGTGATCGGGAAGAACGGGGACTTCTCGTCCAGTGGGATATTGAGTTTCCGTTTTGCAAAATGAGAAGAGGCCTGGAGAGGATGGTGACCATTGCACGAAAGTTCGAATGCGCTTTATACCGCTGAACTGCACACTTAAAATGGTAAAGATGATAATTTTGTTGATGTATTTTAGCACAATTTTAAAGACGGAATGGGAGGAAAGGTGAATGGATT
>NW_011889028.1:1011918-1017459 GCF_000151845.1 Pteropus vampyrus | reverse complement strand
CACATTTGTTTTCTACGTAATTTAAGAGACTCACAAAAATAAGAACATTCATTTATGTTTTGGGACACATAACATGTCAAGATGTCACTTTGTGACATCATTAACTGAAAGAGGTGGGGACAGAACCGTATAAGAGCAGAGTTCGTATGCTGTTAAGTAAAGCCGGTACAAATTCAAATTAGAGTGTTTTAATGCTGGTGTGTTAAATGTAATCCCCATAGTAACCACAAAGAAAATAGTTATCAAATATACACAAAAGGAAATGAGAAGAGAATTAAAATGTTTCACTACGAAAAAAAATCAACTAAACACAAAAGAAGACAGTAACACAGGAAATGAGGAATTTGGAAAAGCTAAAAGGCATAGAGAAAACAAATAGCAAAATGACAGCAGTCTCTCCGTATCAGTAATTACTTTAAATGTAAAATCTCCAATCAAAGGACAGAGACTGTCAGAATGGATTTTTAAAATGCCCTCCAACTATATGCTATCTACAAGAGAATCAGTTCAGATCCAAAAACACAAAGGTTGAAAATGAAAGTATATCACGAAAGCAGGATTTGAAAGAGATATTTTACCCCAATAGCGTAGCGGCATTATTCACAGTGGCTGACACGTGGAAAAACAGTCCACCCGTCCATCGGCAGATGGATGTGTAAGCAGAATGTGGCCCACACATACAACGGAATACTAGTCATCTCTAAAAAGGGAGAAAATTCTGACACCTGCTACAGCATGGGGGAACTTTGAGAACATCACGCTGAGTGAAAGAAGCCAGTTAGAAAAAGACGAAGGTCGTGTGATTCAGCCTGCACAAGACACCTGCAGTGTTCAGACTCACCGAGGCAGAAAGGAGAACAGTGATCGGGAAGAACGGGGACTTCTCGTCCAGTGGGATATTGAGTTTCCGTTTTGCAAAATGAGAAGAGGCCTGGAGAGGATGGTGACCATTGCACGAAAGTGCGAATGCGCTTTATACCGCTGAACTGCACACTTAAAATGGTAAAGATGATAATTTTGTTGATGTATTTTAGCACAATTTTAAAGACGGAATGGGAGGAAAGGTGAATGGATTCATTGGTATAGAACTTTAACGTGAGAAGAAGGGGTTCTGGAGGTGACACAATAACGTGAACGCGCTTCATGCCACCAAACTGTACCCTTAAAATGGGGGTCGAAACGGTAAATGTTACATTTTGTGTACTTTACCACAATAAACAGGTCAATGGGAAAAAAATAATATTGATTGGACACTAACACGGAACCGGACCCTGTGCCGAACACTTTACAGGCACTGGCGTCTCCACCGCGTGACTCCTGTGTTGGTGACAGACGAGGACACGGAGTTACGGAGAGGTTTTGGAGCCTGGCACTTGGGCCACTGGCATTCTCAAGGCTCCGCGTTAGACACGGGCAGCACAGTGACTTGAACCCAGGTCACCTGAGCACAGAGCACATGTTTTAACAACTATGGCTGTTACTATGACATCCCATGGGGAACAACACATTTGCATCTGGTAGGGATGGGACACTCCTGCATAGGAAAACTCGACCGGAAAAGAGAACTATCTGCAGAAAAATGTTTCTCTTGCTGCAATGTAACATAAATACAATAAGGTACATCAATTTTAAGTCTGCAGTAGAATATGTTTTTGCGTATGTCTATACACACCAGATCAAAACAGAGGAAAGTTCTAGCTCCCCAGAAAACGCTCTTGCACCCCTTCCCAGAAATTAGCCCCAGCAGAAGGAAACGCTGGGTGGCTTCTATCGGCACAGATTAGGTTTACTTATTTCTTTAAAAAAATTTTAATTGTGGCACAATATGTGCAACATAAAATTTACATCAAATGTTACATAATATATGTAACGACATATGTAACAATTTTTTAATTGCGACACGGTATGTGTAACGAAAAATATGCAACATAAAATTTATGTAACGACATATGTAACAATTTTTTAATTGTGACACGGTATGTGTAACGAAAAATATGCAACATAAAATTTACCATCTTAACCATTTCTTTTCTTCCCCCAGTTTTATTGGGATAGAACTGACATAAAACATTGTAACAGTTTGTGATGTGCAACATAATTATTTGGTATATGCATATATTACAAAATGATTATCGCAGTAAGTTTAGTTAACATCGCTCACTCCACATAGTTGCAAATTTTTCTTCTTGTGATGAGAAATTTGAAGATCTACTCTCTTAGCAACTTGAAAATACAGAATACAGTGTCGTTCTCTGTGGTCACCGTGCTGTACATCACAGCCCGGGACTTAGAACTGGAACCTGTACCTCTTGACCCCCTACACCCACTTAGCCCGCACCCTACCCTCCCAGCCCCTGGCAACCGTTAACCTGCTCTCTGTCTCTATGAGTCTGGTTTTTCTAGATGACACACACAAGTGAGATCATACAGTATTTCTCTTTCTCTGTCTGACTTAATTTCATTTAGCGTAATGTCCTCAAGTTTCATCCCCGTTGTCACAAATGGCAGGATTTCCTTCTTTCTTAGGGCTGAATAATCCTCCGTCGTGTAAATAGGCCACGGCTTCTTTACCCATTCATCTATCGACGGGCATTCAGGCCCGTTCCACATCTTGGCTCTTGTGAATCATTCTGCAGTGAACATGGGGGTGCAGAGACCTCTTCAAGACAGCGATTTCATTTCCTTCGGAAAAATACCCAGAAGCGGGGCTGCCGGCTCACGTGGTAGTCCTATTGTTAACTTTTTGAGGAACCTCCGTCCTGTTTCCCACAGTGTCCGGACCATCTGCAATCCCGCCAGGGGACGAGGGTTCCCCTTTCCCCACGTCCTTTTTCTCTCCGTCTCTTTGACGACAGCCGTGCCAGCAGGTGCGAGCGGCCGTCTCGCTGTGATGTCGACTGGCCCTCTCGAAGCGAGCAGTCAGTGGTGTGACGCGCGCTCACTCACACTGCTGTGCCATCCACCTCCAGAACTCGCTCATCTTGCGAAACCGAAGCCCTACGCCCATGCGACAACACCCCATTCCTCCCGCACCCAGGCCCTAGCAACCACCCCGCTGCTGCCCGTCTCTCTGAATTTGACAGCTCTAGGTAATTCACGTGAGCTGGACCTGTGCGTATCCTTTGGTGACCGGTGATCTTAGTTCAGGCCGCTATGACCACTGACCATGGACTGGGGGGCTTAAACAATACATATTTACTTCTCATGGTTCTGGAGGCTGGAAGTCCAAGCTCAGGGTGCCGGCCAGGTCAGGCTCTCGGCGAAGCTGGAGGTAGAGATGGAGGCGGAGATGAGATGACATGAGACCTCATGTCTCTTCTTTGTATAAGGACGTTAATCTCATCGTGGGGGCTCCGCCCTCGTGATCTCGTACAAACCTAATCGCCTCCCGAACACCCCACCTCCACCTACCGTCACATGGGGGACTAAGGCTTCACAGATGAGTTTGAGGGGGTCACAAACATTCGGTCCTTTGCACTGGCTTATTTCAGTCAGCCTCCCGTCCCCGAGGTCCGTCCGTGTCGTGACATGTGTCCGAATTTCCTTCTATTTTAAGGCTGAGATCATAGATGAGTCTTGCCTGTTCTTGAACTTCCTGTAAACGGGAATTGGACCGTTTCTGGGGTTTTCTCTCTAAGTCCTATCTGTAAGGTTTGTCTGTGCTTTTTTGTATATGTCGGTGTTCATTCTCTGCACGAATACACGTGCGCATCCTGCAGGCACCCATTTCTCACGGATAAGGGCCCAGACTTGAGGCTTCCACCACCGGCTGTCCTCAGGCCCTGGGTCCCACCTGGGAGCTGGGAGCTCCGTGTAGCTGTGAGCCCCCAGGGTCCTGGATCTGCCCCGCTGTCACAGCCCACGCCTCCTTGGGGGTGGGGGTGGGGGTGGGGAGCTGTGTCTCCAGATTCCCCTTTGCTCCTCCAGGACCTGGGCGGGCTCCCAGCACAGTGACAAACAGGAACTTGAACAGGAAGTAATTGTGGGTGAAACGCTGTGTAATAATGAACACTGCACAATTAAACTCAATATTCGGGTTAGGGAAAGGTTTTGTTTGGTTTAGTAAATTCTAGAAAAGGAAATTGAAAAGCTGAGGCCGTGAGGGCACACGCAGAAAGGCCGGACATCCAGACCGGGCCGCGGTGCCCGCCGGGGTCCTCCGCCCCTCCCCCCACCCCCACCCCCGCAGTAACAGCACAGACAGTGCCACCCGGACTTGCCACTGTGGGGTTCCAGCCCTGCCCCCCGCCCCCTCCAAGGGGCTCTGCGTTAGCGAGTGTCGCAGGGGTGTCGGACACCCACCAGCTCCAACCTGAGGCTTCCTCCTCGGTGTTTGCGGGGTGATGGAAAAAGCAAATTCCATCAGGAGCGACTCTCCCTGTGAGATCCAGCGGGAGCTGGTGCCATGTGAAAGCAACATGAAAAGTCGCTGCAGGCCCCCATTTGGGGAATCAGGACTCCGAGGGATGACCACGTGAGAGCAAGGCACACTTTCTCTTTCTCTTTCTCCTTCCTCCCACGACGCTGTCCCCCAGGAGGAACTGGGGCCGCCTCAGCGTCCCCCAGGAGGAACTGGGGCCGCCTCAGCGTCCCCCAGGAGGAACTGGGGCCGCCTCTGCACAGAGGGCCTGGGCGGGGAGGGGTGGGGGACGACAGCTCTGCCTTAGGCCTCCTCGTCAGGACGAGGAGAGCGAGGCACTCAGCTCCAGCCCCAAATTTAAGGGGCACCAAGAAATCAGTGAGCAAGATAAACAATCGTTCAATGCAATATACCTAAAAATGGAAATGAATGCGAAAAAAAAAACCATGACGACGAAAACATCAACTATTTAAACGAAGACGTGATATTCCGGCCGGGATTAGGGTGAGGTGGATGAGGTCGGGCCACGTCAGTGCAGTTAATCCACCGAGAATCTCTTAGGGTTAAGTGACCTACTTCAGCCACGTGCTTGGAGTGAGCCACGAATGTGCTTTAATTATTATCATTAGTGCTATGGCTCCTGTTACAATTTTTGCTCCAGGAGAGAGAGGGTCGCCTCATGACCGGACATGGTGGGGATGTGCTCTCCCCATCCAGCTTCTCAGAAGCCTTTCCTGGTGCCTGGAGTTTAAATCAAATGCCCCTCCCTTGCGATCCTGTGACATCCTGAGCTGACCCGGTCGTCACACTTACCCTGCACTGTGCCATCTGTTTACGTGTCCGCCTCCCCTGGTAGCCGAGGACTTCTATGAGGGGAGCAGCTGTCCCGTCTCGTTTGCCAAGTCACCCTCCTTGGCGTGTGGTGCCTGCTCCGTAGTCGCTACTGGAACTATATTTATTATCTTAGCCGAGTACGAACTGCCGTCCAGGGACCTCTTCTCAACCCGAAAGGATTGTACGAAATGGGTCGGGGCGGCAGGATGGGGGGACAACGACCTTTTACATACCTACCACCTTTCCTAGCCACCCGAAGCCACACGACAGTAAAGTCTGCATCGCTGTTTCTCTTAGTGAAACACGTACTAGGGACTTGGCATGTGTTAGGTGCTGTTCTGAACTTT
>NW_011889028.1:1001639-1010618 GCF_000151845.1 Pteropus vampyrus | reverse complement strand
AAGGATTGTACGAAATGGGTCGGGGCGGCAGGATGGGGGGACAACGACCTTTTACATACCTACCACCTTTCCTAGCCACCCGAAGCCACACGACAATAAAGTCTGCATCGCTGTTTCTCTTAGTGAAACACGTACTAGGGACTTGGCATGTGCTAGGTGCTGTTCTGAACTTTATGGGTTAACGCGTGGAATCCTCCTAATAATTATAGAGATTAGCAATAGCACCACAGAGTGACAGGGAAGTTAAGCCTGAGCCCAGCATGGCTCAGTCACAAAAAGGGAAGAGCTGTACCCCTCCCCCAGCCTGACCCCAGAGCCTGAGCACTGATGAGACACAGCCCCCCAGGCCATCGGACCCCCGCCGCCCGCATCTGTGAGGAGACGCCAGCTCAGCGACACCCCAGCAACCTTTACTCGCTCTCCCTCAAAACTAGAGCGTGTCAATGGCGGGACATACGAGGAAGGAAAAACAGATTTTGTCATTCTCTCAGAGGCCACCTGATCTCCGCAGATTAAAGAATATATATATATATTTACATAAAAATATATATATATATATTTAATATAACGAGTCTCTTTATCCTGGAACTCTTTGTCCTGGAACCCTTTGCCATGCTTGGCCATTCGGCTTACCCAGAAGGGGCCAGCGGGGTGCTGGTCAATAACACTGGGCTTCCAGGAGCCGGGCGGCCTGCGGGGCAGGGGCCGAAGGCGCGGCCACAGCGCCAAACGCAGGAGCTCGAGAAGCGGTTCTGTTCAGGGCGCATCCCTTGCACGTTTTCTCTGCTTTGGGATTTCTGTCGGCACGTTGCAGTTTCCGAGGTTTTTTTTTTTTTTTTAAAACAAGCGTCAAGGTTGTCAACATAGCATGTTTTGTTCCCACCGCCCCGAATTCTTCAGGTGGAACAGAATGATACGTAACTGAAAAATGGCTTTTTTACCCATGCTCATTTTTAGAACGGTTAACACGTTCGCCTTTTCAAAAGCCAAATGATAGACAAGATTAGAGTCGAGACGTGTACCTCCCAACCCCAGCCAGGCCTCCCCAACCCTTAGAAATAACCGTGTCTGTTCATTGCTTAGTTTCTCGGTCACCTTTCCACGCTTTGAGAAAATGAGAATACGTATTCCTACATAGTCTTCCCCCCGCGCTTCTCATACAAAAGGAATCATACGATGCACAATATTCTGCACTGTGTTGTTGTTGTTTTTTCACTCGATGTCTCTGGAGGCCTTGCCATATTAGAGCATAAAGAGCTTCATTAATTTTTACGGCTGCGTTGTACTCTACCTGAGCATGCGCCTAGTTAAACCGGGCCCCCGCGGCGAGCACTTGGACCGTCTCCAAACTTTTACTGCTACACACGGCGCTGTAGCAGACTACCCTGTACATGCTTCGTTTCTCGCACAGCGGCATGTCCCTAGAATAAATCCCAGAACTGAGAACGGCCAAGTTGAAGGGCGAGGGCATGCTTGTGGCTGACGGATGTCACCAGCTGGCCCTCCGCAGGGCCCGTGTGACCTCCTGCACCCGCACCAGTCATGATGGCAATGCCTGGTCGCCTGCAGCCTGATTGGTAAACTCGTTAGATCTTCCTCTGCTTGCCAATCTCGTAAGCGATAAATGGTGTCTCGGTGTAATTTTAATTTGCATTTATCTTATGAGTAAGGTTGGGCATCTTTGCATAAGAACAATATGTTAAAAACACTTTTATTGTGAGTAACAGAAGCTCATTAGGGCTCGCTCCAGTGAATGAAAGAAAAATCACTGTGAGAATCACAGAGGTGGATTACATAGCCCAGAGCAGCAAGCTAGCCAGGCTCCCAGAGAGACTGGATCTAGACGATAGAAAGATATTAACTAGATTCTCTCTCTCTCTCTCTCTCTCTCTCTCTTCCACTTAGGAAGAACAGCCCTCCCCATCCTCCTAGAATACTTGATATGGTTCCCACCCCCCGCAGGTGCTAGCATACCTTCTTAATTCCAAACACCCAGATAAAGACTCTCATTGATTCATCTTTTCACCTGGCATGTCGCTTGTCCAACTAGCCGTAGCTGGAGGTGGAGACGATGGGGAGAATCGGGAAATGCGATTTCTGGGGGCCCGCACATACAGTGGACGCCTGCTGGATGCCTGTGGAGAAGCCACTGCTCCTTTATGCATTGTCCCCCCTCCGTGTGGGGCTCTGCCAAAAAGACAGAAGGCTTCTGGTTTTCCGGAAGAGTCCATTTGGGGGACAGTCGTCTGCTTATCTCTGCAGGGTCCCGGTGCTTTTCCAAGCTGAGCGTGGTCATTCTAGTCCCTTTGCTGGTGAGGGGTTTAGGCATAGACGCGTGATGCGGTTCTAGCCAAAGATACATAAGGAAATATCTCTCGCAGCTCAAAACAGATACAGTGTCAAGAGGGCCGCTCTCCTGTTACTGTGTGTCGCTGTGTCCGTGTATGATTCCATCATCCTCAGCTTGCGCTACATAGCAAACCACCCCCAAATCTAGTGACTCCATACATCATCATTTATTTCTCACGCATGTGTTGGCCAGGTGGTTCTTCTGAGATGGGCCAGTTCAGCTGGGGCCAGAAAGTCTAAAATGGCCTTACACATCTGACAAACGGCAAGCCAGGAGTGAGCTGGGGTGTGTGGCGCGGCTCGTTTCTATTCTGCCACGAAGCATGCCCAAGTTTCATAAAATAGTGTCTCAAGTTCCAAGCAGTGAGAGGCGGGGGAAACTCTCACGTGAAAGCACTTTTCAAATGTCTCCATGTATCACGTTAGTCTTGTCCCACTGACCAGAGCAAGTCACGTGGCTAACCGCTGTTGGGTGGAGAAAGAGACTATATCTCCTAATGAGAGTCGCTTTAAAAAAAGAAAAAAACAAAACAAAACACTGTAGCCACCTTTGCAACCTGTCACAGTGATGCCTAGAAGTCCAGCCATCTTGGGACCATGAGGAACACTAGCCTAGGAATGGCAAATGAGAAGGATGCTCGGTGACAATGTAGGGCTGATGAGCATACCCTGGAGAGCTGCTACCTTGGACGTGCTCCTCGTGTGAGATATTTAATTTCCTTTTCTGTTTAAGATAGTTGAACTCGCATCAAATTATCTCGGCACATCAGCTGAGGTGTTGGGAGAGGGAGTTGGTTCCCAGACAACCAGACATCCCAAATGGGCCGGATATTAAAAAAAAAGTTTCTGCGAAGAAATCCTGGCTGGTTGCATGTCCGATATGGGCCCCCTGTGAGGGGTGGTTCCCCCCAGATCAAATGCAAGCGTCAGCATCCTTAATATCACATAGAGAATATTTAAGGACGAGCAAAGCTCAGTTCTGGGGTCCAAAAATCTAAAAGTGCGTAGAAGTCAGGAGAAAGCAGAAAACGGACGGCATGTGAAGAAGACGTAGGGGTCTGTGCCCCATGTCACGCTATACCTGGGATGGCGCCTGGCATGGCCTCTGATGGGTAACGGGCATCACCCAGGTCACGGCCCCGAGGGACACGAGAAAGAGAGACGCAGAGAGGAGGAAGGGTTTTACTTCACGTCACAGAGGGCAAAGAGCTTCAGTACAGAAAGGGCTAAAAAGAGACCATAAAATCCGTGTCACCGGCCACCTCATCGAAGGCAGTTTCAGCGGCCCGGTCTGGCGAAAAGCAGACTGATGAAGAGAGAAACGAAGAGGAGAAAGGACGGATGATACGCTCAGACGGCCCCTCGCCTGGGACGCTTGCCTCGTAAGCCCGGTATAAACCGGCCTGGTTGGGGAGGAGGGTGGTGGCTGATCTGGTGGCTCTTAGAATCGGGACATCAAAGGGGAGCCAGCTCCAGACGGGCCTGGATGCAGGAGTTCGCACAGTGCGCCTGACACCCCGTCTCTCTCTCTCTCTCTCTCTCTCGATTCTGCTCATCGTCTCAGACAGCGTCTGTCCACGTGGAGAAGGGGGACACATCCTTCCCCGTGGCTCTTGCAAAAGTCACAGGAAGGACCGTGAGTGTCCACCTCAGGAGACCTGACCACCCCTGAACTGGTCACTCCAGCCCAGGAGACAGGGTTCTGAGTGGCCATAGCCTTGTCGGCCTCCATTCAACCGAGCCACACAGACTGAGCAAGACTTTTATGAAATAATGAGCGATGATTCTCTAAGAGAAGAAAGAAAAGGGCGGGGGGAGGAATGTGGGTAATAGAGCTATTAGACGTGACAAAAAACCAAGGAAAATTTGATAAATCGGACCTCGCGAAAATTAAAAACTTTTTCTCTGTGAAAGATCTTGTTAATACTGCAAACGACATAATGGGAGAAAATATTTGTAAACCGCATAACTCGTAAAGGACTAGGATCTCGACTATATTTTTCAAACTTAAAAACCCAGCAATAAAAAAGCAAACCGCCCAATTAGAAAGTGGGGAAAAGACGTGAACGGACATTTCGTGGAAGAGAATTTACACGTGACAAATAAGCACGTGCAGATATGTCCTTGAGCCATGAGGGAGGGACGTGCAAATGAAAACCGGAACGATATATCACCGACAGAATGGCTAAAATTTGCAAAGCGATAACACCAAATGCTCGTACGTATGCAGAGACGGGATCACTCCTGCGTTGCTGGCGGGAATATAAAGCGGTTCAGTCACTCTGGAAAAGACTCCGGCAGTTTCTTACAAAACTAAATACGCCTGGGATTACATTGAACTTGAACACTTCCGTGCATCGGAGCGCACACTCCACGGGGTGAAAAGGCAACCTGCAGAGTGGGAGAAAATATTCACGAGTCATGTGCGTGACGAGGGGTTGACGCCCACGATGCATAAAGAACCACTGAGCGACAAGGCGTAATCGAATAACCCAGTTTAAGCGTAATCGAATAACCCAGTTTAAAAATGGGCGAAGGGCTGAAATAGACGTGTCTCCGAAGACGGTGTACGGATGACCAAGGAACGCGTGAAAAGATGCTCAGCACCGCTGACCGTCAAGTCAAACCCACCGTGAGATGTCACCTGCACCCGTTAGGATGGCTGCTACGAAAAGCAAACAGACAGAAATGAACACGCGTTGGTGAGGACGGGGAGGATTTGGACCCTTGTGCACCGTTGGTGGGAATGTAAATTGGTGCAGCCGCCGTGAAAAACAGTATGAAATTTCCTTAAAAAAAACAAAAATGGAATCCCCCCTACGGTCCAGAAATCCCACTTCTGAGTACACGTCCACAAGAATTGAAAACAGTGGTGTTTTGCACACCCATGTCCGTAGCAGCCGTATTCGTAACAGCCAAGGAGGGGACTCAACCCACGAGTCCATCATCAGCCTCGAGAAGGAAGGGACCCCAAGACGCCTACGGTGTGTGTGAGCCTGGAGGACACGGGGCTGGGTGACACTGGCCAGACCCACGAAGACAAACGCCGTGCAATTCCGCCGATTCGAGGCACGCGACAGAGTCGGACGCACTTCCTTCCCGCGCCCGCACGACACCGCGCCGGGCGGCGTCACGCTGACCCACCCGCCTTCTCCCCGTGGTCCGCGGCTGTTGGCAGCGTCAGCCCCGAGACTGCGTTGGGACCCGGGTGCTCCTGCTGGCGGTCACGCAGCGCCAGGCTGCCTCGCTGGTCGCTCGCCCCTCTCTCCATCTTCCAGACGTGTCCCGAATCGAGGATTTGTTTTATTTGGGGGGGTTTTCAGACTCGTGTAACTAAAGCAGGCAGGGCTCCGGCCGGCTGTCTTCAGGCACAGTCTGATCCAGGTTCCCTGGCCACGTCCGCGGGGAGCGCTCTGCTGTCCCTGGGCTCTGCTCTCCCGGTTGGTCTCACCTGAAGCCAGGCTGTGCCCGTGCAGCAGCTCCGAGCATGGCACCTCCGGGCTCAGTCACCTCCAGGAAAAGGAGCGTCTCCTCTGCCCCTGGTACCAACAAGCATCCTAGCAGAGCTGGCTTCACGCACGTGCCAGTTTTCTGTGGCTGCCAATAACAAATCACCTGCAACCGGGTGGCTGAGACAACACGGGATAATAGAAATGTATTTATTTCCTCGCAGTCCTGGAGGCCAGAACTCCGAGGCCAGCGTGTCAGCAGGACCCACTGGCCCCGGAGACTGTGGACGAGAACACGTGCTCACATCGTCCAGCTCCTGGGGCCGTCAGTGTCCTTGGCCTCCTTGGCCTGTGGCCACGTCACTCCCATCTCTGTGTTCATCTTCGCGGCACCTTCTCCTGTCTGTCTGTCTGTCTGTCTAATCTCCCCTGTATACCCTTTATAAGGACGTGTGTCATCGGATTCCGGGTCCACCAGGATAGGATAATCACAGTGACTTCTTCGTCTCGAGATCCTTAACTTATCTCATCTGCAAAGATCCTTTTTCCAAACGAGGTCCCATTCACAGGGGACCCCGTCAGGACTTGGACGTATATTTGTGGAGGCCGACATCCAACTGGCTGCAAGGGGCCTGGGCCCTGCGGTCTCGAAGGCAGCCCTCGGGGGCCCCAGATTTGCTTTAATGTCCTGCTGTCACCATATTGGAACAGGGGACCCTTCGGCGTCGTCTGCGCTGGGCCCCACAAACTACGCAGTGGGTTCTGGCCCCGGGGCAGACAGACTACAGGACACCTTTACTTGGAACGCAGCCGAGGCCACCCTCCAGACCACCGGGCCCCTGGAAAGTGTGTGGCTTTCCCCTCCCCACCCCATCCATCTGGGACAAAGACTGTGAACGGAATAGGGTGTGCTACAGAGCATCTAGCTCAGGGTATCAGGGAAGGCTTCCTGCTGGAGGCAACCTTCAAACCGAGACAGGAAGGAGGAGGAGTCAGCCGGGCAAAGGCGTGGTTAGGTGCCGGGCAAAGGGAAGAGCCTACGCGAAGAAGCAGAGGAAAGAGAGGGGAGGGCGGGTCCGTAGAACTCGCCGGCCCGACTTCCTGTTGCTGGGGACAGAGCTGGGGTGTCAGGGCCGCCGGCCACAGGGATGTTCCCGACGGGGCTGGACGGAGCCCGGGGTTAACCAACGCGGTAGGAGGTAGCTGTCTAGAGTGACACAGTCACTTTCTGCTAAGGTGTTTGTCACAGCCCCTCCCGGTTTGTTCCGCCTGGCTGGCCAGACTTTGGCCCAAGGCGACGGTTCCTGCAGTGACTTCCTCTGCCTTCTGAAAGACACGACCATCAGCAAGAAAAATGGAGAACTCGACAGAGTCTCCGAGTTTCGTTAGCCAAGACCGGCTGCTGGCAGCCAGGTCCCTGAGCCACTACACAAGCGAAGGGGGACATTCCAGATGAGTGAGGAGAAGATGGGTTCACAGTGAATGGTTCTGGGAGGTCATTGCAGCCATTCGGTTTGTTTTTTTTTTTTTTTTTAAGATTGGGGTCCTACCTCACTCGTTATATCACATGAATTCCAGAGAGAGTGAAACCGTTCAAGTAAAAACAGAAATAAGTCAGACACAAAACGGAAAGAAATGAAATCATTCGAGTACTAGAAAATGGCGGGAAAGTCACAATCTTGGAAAAATGAAGGCTTTCTAAGAAAGAAATCTGAAAGGGGATCAGAGAAAAGATTGATCACTTTGAATAGGTAAGAAATTTTAATTCCCACAGGGGAAAAAAATACGAAATAAGATCCAAAGATAAATCGCAAATTAAGAAAGATATCCGCGACATATATAACAAAGCACAGGCTCCTCTTCCTAATGTGAAAATGCCTCTTAAAAACTCCTAAGAGGAAGCCCAACGACCCAAGAGGAAAACAAAGTTGACAGCGGACAAGGATAGGTACTTCGCAGGAAGAGAAATTCGAGTGATTTATACACATGGAAAGGGGTGCTCGGCCTCACCACTGGTTAAAGAAACAGGGAGGCATCAGTGGCCCCCAGCAGACTGACAAAGATTAAAAAGCCTGACGGGAGACACGGTTCAGAAGGGAGCGCAAACGGATCCCTTCACACATTGCTGGTGTGACTGCGTGTCCGCAACGCTCCTGCAGAAGGAAGTGTGAAACAGCTATTGATAATCAGAAATGTAGAAAAATAATAATAATAATAACCTTTGGCCCGGGAACTCTCCTGGATGTACTCTCGAATCCAAGTGAAGACATGTTCGCTCGAGGTTATTAGGATTATTTTTTGGCCTCTGTTTTAGTAGCTAAAAATGAGAAATAATCAGTCCCGGGCGCCGGGGAAAGGGTGTGTTGTAGTACAGAGCTCCCGTATTTCACAAAGCCATTTTTTTAAAAAAACGAGGTAGATTTTTATGGGCTCTGATACGAAACAATTTCCAGGAGATACTGTTGGGGACATAAAAGTCTGAATCATATACACCTATTAGTGTAAAAGAGTCAAGGATGAGAGAGAGAGAGACAGAGAGAGAGACAGAGACAGAGAGACAGAGACAGAGACAGACAGACAGAGACAGACAGACAGAGACAGAGACAGAGACTGAGACGGAGACAGACAGACAGAGACGGGACAGACAGAGAGAGACTATACACAGAACACGTCTGGAAACTTGAAGTAACTGCCTCTGGAGATGCAGGAAGAAGGGAAACTTTATTTTCATGACACGCCATTCATCACTCTTTGAATTTTACCATATCGTTATTTTTTTGCTAAAAAATATTTAAGTGGAAAACAGGGTAGAGAAACCCAAGATGGGGCAGAGAAAGTAAAACTCGCCCATTATCTTAACTCTGAAAAAAGTTTTTCCAAAGAAAACAGCAAAATCCCCTCCCCCAAGCTGACCACGGACATGACAGCACTGGGTTCGCTTCCCGGAACCGGTTGTGCGAATGCCAATGCGGTGGATTCACACCTGGGCTTTAATTCTATGGTGGCTCCTCTCCCCACTGTCTTTTCTCCCTACCCCACAGGAGGTTTGGGGCAGGTCTGAAAAGCAAAACCTCTTGGCTTTTGCTCCAAACTCTAAGCCCACAGGAGAATGTAGAGGGTTTGCAGAAGATCCAGCAGGGAGAGGGGAAAGTTTTCAGGAACAGGAGGCACTGAACAAGAC
>NW_011889028.1:994755-1000249 GCF_000151845.1 Pteropus vampyrus | reverse complement strand
CCCCCCCCCGGTGGCAGGCACCAGCCGACCTCCGGGAGGAAAGGGGTCTGGACCCACAGGCGGTGCGGGGTGCCTGCTTTCGAGAAATACCCGTGAAGGGCTCAGAACGGAGCCTGGCACGGGCAAGTATTATATGGGCATGTGCTGCCCCCAAAAAAGTTCTGTTTGATTATGAGCTCTGACCTTGGGGTCACACCTACCTGGGTTCAAGTTCCAGTTCTGCCACCTACGAGCTTTAACGCTTTGACATGAGTACTCGTTTCCCAGGACTGCTGTAACAAAGTGCCAGAGACTGGGCGGGTCTATACAACTGTAACAAGTAAATATGTAATTTTGCTTAAAGACCCGGAAATGTATTATTGCACAGTTCCGGAGCCTGGGATTCCGAAACCAGGGCGCTGGCAGGACCGGGCTGTCTCGGGAATCTGCAGGAATCTTTCCCTCCTTCGCGCCCCTCCCTGGCTTCCCAGTGGTCTTCCAGTGATCTTTGGTGTCCCTTGCCCGCGGATGCGTCACTCCGTGCCTCCGTCTTCACGGGGCGTCTTCCCTGTGTCCCCGTACCGTCCTCCCTCTGCACGTGTCTGTGTCTGTGTCCGCGTCTGTGTCCACAGGGCCCCTTCTCCTAAGGAACCCGTCGTATCAGATCAGTGCCTCATCTTAACTAATTACCTCGGCGACAACCCCATTTTCGAAGGTCACATTTCGAGGTGCTGGGGGTATGATTTCAATACACCTTTTTTGGGGTGCGTGGGGCGCGTGATTCAACCCTCATCGGCACGTGTCTTCACCTCCACATCCAGCATAAAATGGAAATAATCACAGATGTCTTCGAGGTGAGTGCACCCCGATGCAGGGAGACGTTTGAGATGGGTCGCTCAGGCACACGGGAAGATCCGGAGCAAAACGTATGCCGCGGTAGGTGCGTCTGGGCACACGCAGAAAACTGGGAGAATGCGCAAAACACATGCCCGCATCGTCCCCAGGGACGGGGTGCGTGTGACGTGAGGGCTGGGGGGGAGGGGCGGCCTTTCCCGTTAGAGCCTTTGAGTTCTGCTCACAGCGCTTTGTCTTATTTTCGTAATTTAATAATAAGAAGAGGAGGGAATGAGCGAGTGTTTCTCCTGCCCGGCTGGTCTGTGAGGATCGCGTACGTGTGCGGTGCGAAGCCACCGGTCCAGTCAGCGCTCAGTGACAGGCGACTGCGGGTTTTCTCATGACAGCCTTCACCGAGGCAGTCATTTCAATAGACAAAGCGGGAAACAAGCTAATTGTCCAGCTAATGGGAAAGAGCTATTCAGGAAATTACAGGACAGCCACGTGATCTAGATTATTCAGGAAATTACAGGACAGCCACGTGATCTAGATTATTCAGGAAATTACAGGACAGCCACGTGATATAGCTTATTAAGCAGCATTAGAAATTACATGGATCAAAAGTCCACGATAACAAGGAAAAGGGTCCGCGACGTGATGTAGAGGGGGAAACTAACAAGCCACGTTCAAGCCGTGGAGCGTGTTTTGTGAATAACGCAGCATCGCGTGAGCAACGGGAAGGGCCGCTCTGCTAGCGTGGCAGAATCAGGAGCGACTTCTTCCTTCTCTTTCTTATTTGTTTTAGTTCATAGTGTCGCCACCTTCTCTAAGGAATGTGCTCGTCGTCCACGACGAGATGAAAAGGAAGACTGGCCGAAGGCAGGAGAGATGCGAGGTGACCCCGCCGTCCGGTGGGTGACCGCTCGCCCCGGAAGCCTCGACGTCGCAGAGCGAGCGCCCTCTCCCGCGTCTCTGCCGACAGGCCCCGTGCCCGTCTTCCGAGGACGCCGCGGGTTGCGAGATCGTCCCATCGTGTCCTCCCGCCAGCTCCGTCGGCTCTAATTTTGAACCTTTTTATTTCCCTTTCCAGCATGTTCTGGGGTGTCTCCCATCTTCCCTCGACTCGGGAGCACGTGTACCGAGTGACTGCGAGGGGGCAGACAGAGTCCACTCTCCCGAGCTCGGTTCTCCACCTCCATGGCAGGCAGCTGGCCAAGCCCCCTCAGTGTTCCCGACGGTCTGTCTTCAGCAAACCCAGAGCTGTCTGCCTCTGTAGACCTCGTCACCGGAGATCCTAAGCGTCCCATTGTTCGATGGCAAGGGGACAGCCCGCACTTCTCTTGGGGTTCTGCCTTAGCCAGCTTCTTGGCTGCTTCCAGGAGGTGGCTCTACCAGGGGAGGTTCCTGTGAGCTTCCCGGACGAGAGCTTTCCGCTGGGGTGACCCCCACTCTGCACCCTCGGGGCGGGGGGCAACGTGACTACCTCCTCGCTCCATTGTCTCTCTCCTTCTGCATCCCTGGATCACATTTGTCTTATGAAAACGTGTCGTTTACTAAGTACTTATTATCCAAAACCCAAGTTCCGAATTCCTCCCTCCTCCTTCAAGAAACGAACACCTTCCTCTGAAACATTTTGAATACGATCTCAAGACCGCACGAAGAGGACGAGAAGACAGACTACAGACCGAGAGAGAATATTCACAAATCACGTATCGAACAAGGACTGGTACCCAGAACACACGAAGAACTCTCAAAACTCAACCGTGGAGGAAAAAAAAAAAAAACCCACAAAACCACAATCTGATTAGAAAATGGGCAAAAGATAAGCAGAGTATATACAGATGGCAAATAAGCACGTGAAGGAAATTAAAACCACAGGAAGGAATCCCCTAAAACAAACAAACAAACAAACAAACATGGCGATAACACCGACGATGCCAAGAAACATGCCCGGCCGGCGAGAATGCCGATGTCATAGCCCCCCTGGGGAACAGCTTGGCAGTTCCTTAAACTTCGAATATGCAACTGCGTGGCAACCCCAGCAGTCGCTCTGCTGGGCATTCAGCCCAGAGGAATGGAAATTTATGTTCACAAGCAAAAAATATCTCCACATGCATGTTTACAGCAGCTTTCTTCATAACAGCCAAAAAACCTGGAAATGACCCAAATATCCTTTACCGGACGGTCCGCGAACGAGCCCCCGCGTGGAATATTACTCTCCGAGGAAAAAGAACGAACTACTGTCACACGCGCAGCCACCTGGGGGGAGGCAGAAAGAAAAGCCAGTCCCCTGTGCGATTCCGGTTGTAGGACGTTCTTGAGAGGCCGCGGTGACAGAGATGCGGGGAATTGCAGGAGGGGGCGGGGCTGGGCGAGAAGTGAGCGTGGCCGGCACAGGGCCACCCGGAGCCCCTCGCGGGCGGGGGCCGTGGCGGAGTCGGCATCGAGTTTGCGATAATGGCTGTGACATCCGACTGCATATACATCGACAGTTACCTCGAAGTATAAAGTTTATTTCTTTGTTTGTTTATTTTGACGAAGGGGGACCTATAACATAGGAAGGAGGAAACGCAGCCGGTGGGTATGAATCCCCCGCCCTGTAGCTAATGCTTCCGCAGCACCTATGATGGGCTGGGCGCTGCCATGGGGACCGCTCACCGCTGCTTCTTCCTAATCCGCCGCCTTAAATCCCGCGGAGCAGGACAGATACGGCCCCATTCTACGAATGAGGAAGCTGAGGCTAGCTAACTCGTCCCGGGAGGCACAGCTGGCAAGCGGTGGACGTGGAATTTGAACCCACGAGTCCTCACGCAAGTCATTGATCTTGGCCACTGTGCTGTGCTGAAGCCCAGGCCCCCCACGGGGCCCCTTTTTGGAGAGCACCCCGGTTCCTGGCCTCGCTGTCCCGGCCCCCCTTCTCTCTCTGCTCAGCACCTCCTCCTCAGGCCCCCAGAGCCTACCTAGGTCTCCATCTCTCTTTTTGGGGCAACCGGACGTCAAGGAACAGAATCTACCACGGCACGAGGCTTTGCTCTTTGAGGACACGTGAATATCTCACAGGATAAAATCAGGTGGCTTCACAGCTGGTTGACCCCGCAGCTCAATTATGTCCGTAGTAAAGACCAGCTTCTTCTGCTTTCCCAGGCTGCCGCTCCTGACCCACGAGGCCCCTCATGGCCACAAGGCAGCTGCCCAAGCTCCAGGTGGCACTTTCTCATGGCGGCCTCCAGAGACGGGAGCTATTTCTCTCCTCCCGGTCACCTTTCCATCGACAAGGAAATCCTTTGCCAGAAGCCCCGGCACACCCTCCCCTTGGGGCTGCTGGGCCCAAATCATCTCCTGTGCCCACGCTTTAGCCAAGCATCAAGCAAGAGGAACGGGAAAACATGGCTGGTCTGAATCAATGACGCCACTTCCTGGCGGTGGGGACCCCCGTCCCCCCAAAGAGCACCGCCACAGAAGTCCCGTTACGGAAGAGGAAGAGGAGACGCCCGTGTCCAGCACACACTCCGTGTTCGTCCCACCAGGCGTAGGAGTGGCCCTCGCCTCGATGAGCACAACCTCCCGAAGGCCAGCACGAATCATCAGACACGGGACAGATGTGCCGAGCCGTCCCAGACGTTCCCGGGCACAACAGTCACCCCCGGAGACTAGCAAGAAGGCAGAGCCTCGCGGGCGTGGGAATGCGAGCCTCAGGCCGCCCGTTCCAACACCGGCCTTTGACCTGAGTGACTGAGCACCTGCCGCGTGCCAGCTGCTGTCAGAGAGTCAGTCCTGAGGGCCAGAGCAGACTCGGCCCTCGAAGTCTCCCTGCAGGGCCCCCCGGGACCTGGTCGTCTCTCCCAGACAACGGGACCCGGCCCCCCGTTTCCTGGTCCTTCAGGCGGAGCCCTGATGTCCTCCGAAACGCTCTTCCCTTACGAAGCAGCGGCCCCGTTGTGAGTTCCCATCCTGCCCTCCTTCCTTCAATATTCCCGCCTTTTGATGTGTGATACGACATTCTCTGCCACGTCCTTGGTTTGGGGCTCTTGCCCTTCGGAAGCCACAGTTTCCCTTAAGGAACCTTCTGACCTAGAAATCCCACCATCCGTCCAGCTCTGACATCCCGAGGCCCTGAGAAGGAGCCTGGAGAGGAGAGAGGAAGTCTCGAGAAAGGAGAATGTGATTACTCCTGGGGAGCACGGCCTCTCCCTGGGGAGAAGTGGTAAACCATTGCTGGGTCTCACCACACGCACCGGCACCCCCAGAACACCTATCGGAACCTGCGAAACTAATGAGCAACTCAGGCCAGTGCTGCCTCACTGGGTTCCTGCTAGTGAGCGCTGATTGGCACCACGTTCAAATGCAAATCTGGACATTTGTTTCTTACAAATAACCTTTTTTTTTTTTTTCTGTTAAAGGTGAGCACTGGGAGACTGAGCGTGGCGGTTTGATTGCAAATCTAAACGGGTTTTCGGTTTTTATTCCTTCAGTTCCTACCCCAGATCTGTCTGCTCGCCCCATTTTCCCAGAGTCACCAAAAAGTGTTCTTTTGGAGTAGACCATACCTGTAAAAATGCTGGGGGCTCAGACCTGGATAGAAGTGGGCGCAGGTCCCAGCAAACTGATGACGGGTAGTGTCGGCGCCCGCATTATGAAAAGATGCTCGGCTTTGTCTGCTTCTCTGTGCATCTCGAGGTCT
>NW_011889028.1:988262-993085 GCF_000151845.1 Pteropus vampyrus | reverse complement strand
CAGGGGCTGGAGGGAACCTACCCCCACCATGTGAACAAACGTGGCTGAATGACGAGGGACATGTGGCTGCCACCTTGGCTGACATTAGACCAACCACCGGGCACATGCGTGAGGCTACCCCAGGCTGCAGTCAAGGCACCGTGAATCAAAGTCAACGCCAAGCAAACCCGCAGGACAGTGAAAAACAACACACGCTTGCTGTTTTAGGACTCCAGGTCGGGGGAGGTTTGTTATGCAGCCAAAGCGGACTGCTACACTTCGCCTCACGCAGAGGGACGTCGGAGCCGTAAACGCACATGCATGTGAAGTGCGTGGACCGGCACCTGATACGTACTGAGCGCTCAGCTGATACTGCTCGCACCATTTGACCTGTGAGGCCACTGGAACTGCCTGGGCGCGGTCTCCCCCGAGGCAGAGAGGACAAGGAAAGAAGTTCTGCTTGATTTAGCCGACGCAGAGCGCCAGAGCTGGCTCGCCCCCCTGGACCAGCTCTTAGAGACCCTGTGGGGGGACCCCCGTCACTGCTGGTCTGTGTGGATGGCGACAACCTTGGTCTAGTGGCGTCGTGACAAGCCACACGTGCCTGAGTCCACCGAGGGGAAGGAGAACGCCTTTCCGCTCCAGGGCCACCTATGAAAACCTGCCATTGAGCCCACGGGCAGCAGGACAGTAGCACAGCATCGTGGGGAGGTTGTGACATAGTCAGACTTCCTGCTCTGAGAGGCGTCCACTGGGGGGGTGTCTCTAGACCTCTGCGAGGGGTCTCCCAGACTGAGCACAAAACAGAGGGGGCAGTGTCTTCTCCGTCTGGGGCCAGCAACCTGTGGTCCAGGGGCCAAATCTGCCTGCCACCGTGCAGATAAAGTTTTATTGGCACACAGCCATGCCCGTGCTTTACATTTGGTCTCCGGCAGCTTTTACACCTCAGTGGCAGAGGCGAGTGGTCGTGAAGGAGGGCTTGTGGCCCAGCAAGCCCAAAATACGCTCTGTTCCTTTACAGATGCAGCTGGCTGCCCCCTGTTCTAGACCGTCACTCAGAAACGTCTGTGGCACTGAGCCGCCTGCAAAGGTGCCGTGCCAGAGGGTGTAGGGCAGCACCCAGGCGACCTGTGGCGTAGGTACCACTATTATCACTCCACTTTACAGATGAGGAACCTGAGGCACGGGGGGGTTCAACAAATTTCCCAGAGTCACACGCGCAGCCAACAATTGTTGGGGTTACGATCTGAGCCCAGGCAGCCTGGTTCTGGAATCTGCATTTTCAGAATGGGAAAACAACAGAAACAAAACGCCACATGCAAAGACCCGTGCTCTCCCATAGCCACGGAGGAAACTACGAAGAGAATGATTCCTACTCGTTAAAACAAGTGACAACACAGTCTCCTCCTAGAACCCTAGACCCTGGTATCTTGCAACAAGTGTAAGGAGGGGCAGAAAAAAGACATTTTCGACCACATGAGCTCTGCAAATGGTTTGCACCAACACACTCTGTCTCAGGGTATAGAGTGCACACGACCTAAATGACAAACCATGAAGAGGAAAACAGGTCTAGGAACGAGGGAAGGGAATGCGCGGGATGAGCGTGGAGGGGCCCGCAGTGTGCAGCAGGCCTGGGCCGAGCCTGCTCGGACCGAGGCGAGAGGACAGGGGACCTCCTGGGTGGGAGCTGGTATCGGTGCGCCTCCATGTGTAACGAGTCACCCCAAAGTCAGCAGCTTAAACATTTATCATCTCGCATAGTTTCTAGGGTCAATAATCAGGGAGATGCTTCTGGGTCAAGGTCTCCCGTGACGCTGTCATCAGGCCGTGGCTACAGCCATCTGAAGGCTCGGCGGGGCCCAAGGATCTGTCCCCCGCCCCTCCCCCTGGCTGCAGGACCGTCAGTCACGTGCCACGTGGGCCCCTCGGTAGAGTTGCTCAGCATATGGCACCCGCTTCTTCCAGAGTGAAGGATCAGAGAGGGGACAGGGACCAGGACAGAAGCCACAGTGTTTCAGATTCTAATCTTGGAACTAACACATGCTCACCCTCAGTCACCGGAGACCAAGCCTGACACCATGCAGGGTAGGACGTCACGGAAGCATCGTAACAACGCTCTGAGGCAGGCGTTGCTGTCACTGAGTTTGTCTTAGGCAGAAGTGGGCGCAGACGGGTTCGATACCTCGCCCTGGCAGGACAGCACAGTATCGCCCTGGCAACCAGGGTCGGGATGCTGGGAACGGAATCCGGCCCCAACCGTTATGACGAGCTGAGCATCTTTGGGCAAGGTCAGTAATCCCTCATGGCCCTCGGTGTCCTCGTCTGTAACATGGGGATGATAACAGGTCCTACCCCCTGAGGTCGTTCTGAGACTTAAATGAGTTACAGTTTCTAGGCTGCTCAGAACAGTGCGTATCATTGGCTACATAAGTGTCAGATAAATAAACTTTCCCACGGACACTAAGCCCCGAGATAGTGAAACGGGCTTTGAACCCTCACAAGCTGGGAGTGCTTCTCTTGACCACTCAGTGTTAGAAACAAAAAAAATCTCGAAGGCGTCCCCTAGAAGGTAAAAGTCTCCCCTGCCCCTCTCCCCTGCTCCTTCCCACTGCTCAGAAGTAACCAGTCGACAGTTTCTTGGCTGTTCGCCATAGAAATGGTTACATGCATTGCTTGTAACTCTTTAAATGGCCATTTTTAGAGCTTCAGAAACACAAGGGATTCAGTGTCCAGTCCCGACCAGGCTCTCTGCTGCGGGGGTAAGGGATGGATCTAGAGAGCCCGTGACGTTTCCATCTGCACCAAGGATTTATGTTCTCAGCGGTGGGACAGAACACGGCATCATCCTTGGCACCCAGAGAACCACGGTCCCTCTCTTCAATGCTATCTATCGCCTTTAGCTAATGCCCAAGGCGTGATGCTTAAAACGTCAAAATTTCAGACATTGCCCAAAAATGACATGTTAAAAATGCCGGTGCTTGTTTTATACGGCTGACACAGGTTAGTTGGGAAGGGTGGGGCCAAAGGCTGGCTCCCACCAAGGCAGTGGATCAACGGCTCCCACCATGGATCAACGGTTATTTCTAGGCAACTTCTTGGAGGAGGAGGGCAACTAGACTAGGCACCGTATCAGATAGCAATTGTATTCAGCTACTGGGAACAGAGATCCAGTTCCTGTGGATCAAACAATGTAGCGTTTCTTCTCTGACATAAAAGACTAGAATTCGTGCGGCAGCTCCACGAAGCTCTCTGGGATTCGGGCTCCTTCGGGCAGTCTTAGGGTTTAACTTCAAACCTCAAGGTCAAGGTTATCTGCGTTTACTTCGTGGCTACAGAGCTCGTGTCCTAAGCAGGCAGAAATGTTGCTATCTTGCTGGGCACTTTGCCACTCCCAATAAAATCAGCCTGGTGTCATCAAAGAAAGGGGGGCATGAAAGGGCTAAAGTCGGCATCTAGCCGTCTCGGCATTGGGCACCCCCTCCAAGAAGTGGCATTATTTTGCTAACGTAGGCACAAAACTCTGCATTTTCTCCAAACGTATTGCTCCCGTAGAATCTCCCAGCCCAATACATTGTCTAACCAGATGCTCCAGCTGACAACCTATGAACCATCTCTGATCTCTCGAACTCTCCCTCCAGAGTATGTCTCATGCTTGTCTCTAACCTCTAAATCTAACCGCCACTGTCACCATCCGAGCCCAAGCCACCCCTCACCCTACTGGGTTTTTCTGCGTCCACTTTTTTTTTTTTTGAATGTTAATGGCAAGTCCCTGGGATCCCCTAAGACCTGTAGAGTCATAATTTCTAGAGAAGAGACCCAGGAAGCTGCATTTTTAACAAGCCCTTGGGGAATTCAATGATTATTAAATACATATAACATGAAATTTACCATTTTAAGCAATGTAAAGTTTACAGTTCAACAGCATTACCCGCAGTCACAATGTCGTGCAGCCTTCCCCGCCGCCTAGTTTCAAAGCTTTTTCGTCACCCTGAATGAAAGCCTCACACCACGAAGCAGTCCAAACCCACCCGCTGCCCCTGGTCCACGAATCTGCTTCCTGGGCCGATGGATTCTCCCACTCAGGACACCGGAATTATCCAACCTGCGGCCTTCCCCGTGCGCCCCCTTTCACTGAGCGTCTCATACTGTATTTATTTGTTGGCAGACGTCTGAGTGGCTTCTACCTCTTGGCTACTGTGAATAATGCTGCTGTGAACCCTGGAGCACAGGTTCCTGTTTGAATGACCCGTTCTCAGCTCCAGGAGGGGCACCGCTGGGTCATGTGACAATGCTACGTTTTAAGTTGCTGAGGAACTGCCAACCCCTGGCCCTGTTCTGCTCCCTTAGTTATCCCCTGAAGAGCGACCAAAGTGACTTCTTTAAAACAGATCATGTCACAACCCCACTTGAAACTGTCCCATGACTCCCCATTTCTCTTAGGGTGAAACGCAAACTCCTCCCGCATAATACGACCCCAGCTCTTCCTTCCATGTATATCCTAGCGGACTCCCTGCTTGACTGAGCTCTTTCTGTTCCTGCCTCAGGACCTCTGTCCTCGCCCTCTGTCTGGCTGGCGTGCCCTTCCCTCTGACCTTTCCATGGCTGACTTACGGTCAGCCTGTTAGCTAGCCCCCCTGGAGCGTTGCCTCCTTAGAGAGGCCCTCCCTTCCCACCCTCGATCACTGCCTGGAAGATCTCCCTGCTTTATTTCTTCATAGCACTTATCTTTATTTGCACTTAACCTTTTTTAT
Source organism: Pteropus vampyrus (assembly GCF_000151845.1). Lineage (NCBI taxonomy): Eukaryota > Metazoa > Chordata > Mammalia > Chiroptera > Pteropodidae > Pteropus > Pteropus vampyrus. The sequence goes on along the minus strand of NW_011889028.1, from coordinate 988,355 downwards.
ATAATTATTTGTTGTCGCTTCCGCCTCCCGCTCTGAAATACGCACTCTGTGACCGTGGGCTGTTTGTTTAGCTAATCCCTGTAACACTTGCTT
>NW_011889028.1:985536-987114 GCF_000151845.1 Pteropus vampyrus | reverse complement strand
AATAGATTTCAAAGAGCGGTTTGTATGTAGAAGGTTTTAACCCTTTATCCTTTGTCTTTAAATGTTTGAATGTTGCTTTGGACGTGCAGAAAACCTTTTCCTTTATACAGTTAACACTTGATATTTTCCTCGATTTCCTTATGAAACCTTGGGCACCTTGAGATTACTTTAATATTCACTTGCATCTTATTTCTAAACTGTTGGCCGGAGTCGTCCCCCTCACCCACGGGGACACCTCCCGGGCCCTGGAGGACGCCTGAAACCATGTGCGGTGCTGAGCCCGACACGGGCCATGTCACCCTCTGCACATACCTCCCTAGGACAGAGTTTAACCTGCAACCTGGGCACAGTAAGAGACGGACGACGGCAACCAGTGAACGCGACAGCCACACAGCACAGCGTGATGAAAATTATGTGAACGCGCTCTCTCCATACTGTGTGATCCTCCCCGTCCACACCGCACCGTCCTCCCCATCCACACCGCACCGTCCTCCCTGTCCACACCTCACTGTCCTCCGTCCACACCGCGCCATCCTCACCTTCAGCTTGTGCCGACGGTCGCTGAGAGGCCACACCGTCCCTGCATCCGTGTAGCCTCCCCGACAGGCAGCACGTGGCCGGGCATCCCGGGTCCCCGGCCGAGGTCCCCGCAGGGGCTCGGTGCCACACACGGTCACACAATGTCTGGGGTTGGATAAGGAGCAAAAGGGAGAAACGCATACTTCTCTACAGGGCTGGGTAGGGAGTGGTTAATAACCCACATTATGGCAAATGGGGAAGGCGGGCGGGGACGAGATGCAGCGAGGGGCCCCGTGGTCTCCCGCTCTGGAGCTGGTGCCTGCGGTGGGTCTGAGAAAGAAGACCGTGCTGACGTTGCAGAGGTGTGTTAGATGCATAAGAACAGAGGACAGGGCTCGCTTAAGGTAAAGCTTGACCTTCGCTAAGGAAGCTCTGGGCCTGGAACCCATCCAGCCATCGCGGCCTGCCCAGTTAGGAATTTGCAATCAGACCATCCCCTGTGGGCACTTTTGGTCACCCAGTTAGTGAGGCCTGCCATGCTGGCCACCCCTGAGCTTGTTCAGTATATGGCCTCTTTTTTGTTCACGATAAAGTCTGAAATGTCAGATATTCATTTTTCCAGCCTGACGGCTAGAGGCCTTCTTGTTCTGACCGACGAGAAGTAAAGAGTGGTCTGTGGGGGCGGGGGGGGGGGTGGCACACTCCTGGCAAAGACTTTCCTCAACAATCAAAACGGGGGGGGCATAAAAGGAGTTATCCCTGGCCATCCACACAGACACCTGTGCCAGAAACTGTTCTCACAGGGGTGTGTCTGCTGGAGCAACAGAAGCCATCTTGTAACTGTGAGTCAGCAATTTAAAAGCCAGTATGCTAAGGCGCGAACATGAAAAAGATCTTGGATCCTTAAGAAAAGTGTTGAGCCACTCAAGTCTAGGACTGCTTACCACCGGAAACAGAATGTGAGAGAATTGTCTTAACTGCTTCCAGTGGTCCTTAAGCTTTCCGGCACCAGGGACCGGGGCTCCTATGAGACTCTCATGCCTGATGGTCCAAAGTGGA
>NW_011889028.1:983754-984240 GCF_000151845.1 Pteropus vampyrus | reverse complement strand
GCTCCTATGAGACTCTCATGCCTGATGGTCCAAAGTGGAACTGAGGCGGTGATGCCGGCACTGGGGAGCGGCTGCAAATACAAATGAAGCTTTGCTCGCTTGCCTGCCACTCACCTCCTGCTGTGCAGCCCAGTTTCTAACAGGCCAAGGACCGGTACCAGTCCACAGCCCGGGGGTTAAGCCACTGTTAGCTGGCGATTCTGTTATTTGTAGCCCAAACCAAACTAACTAGTATATAGTTACCTGCTGATTTTGCCTGCCCTGCACCATACATGCGTGTGCCACATTCCGTTTAAGCGAGGTTGCACACTCCAGTCTCAGGGTGAGCGTGTGACCGGGTCTGGTCAATCAGAGTAGTGCATCCTCCTGGCTACAGCAAGTGGGCCGAGGATTGCTTCCGGGAGTTCTGGCAGGACCGCTGGGAACAGAGGCTCTCGTCAGTGGGATGGCTACTTAGGAAGTAGAAACGAAGCCAGGGAGCATTTG
>NW_011889028.1:980842-982874 GCF_000151845.1 Pteropus vampyrus | reverse complement strand
ACAGGGAAAAGCAGAGTCGAGCTGGAGCAGACCCTTGTCCGACAACAGCGTGGCGCTCGGGGACCCAGATTTGCCGGGTCCACCTTTGGACTCTTCTTTCAGTTATGTGAACTAATAAATTTTTATTCTTCCATAAGCCAGTTCACAAGAGAAAGATCCCTGAGGATCACAGAGCAGAGTCCTTGTTTACCGATAAAGCCGAGAGGTCCCTGCTGAAGTCGGGCGGGGCTGGGTGGGGAAGGTAGTGGCGACAGCTCTGCCAGGTGGCTGCTGTTATTGTCTGTCTCTTTCCCAGGTCACGGCAGCTGAGACATCGAAGGGCAAAGTGCCTTACCCAAGGCTGCAGCGTGAGCAACCCGCCTCCCGAACTCACGCTCTCCCCTCTGAGCTTCCCTGACCCTCACGGGAGGTCTACACCGGGACCTTGTCTGGACAGAGAGCTTTACTGGTGTTGGCTGGGAGGGGCTGAGGACAGCCCGGAGTCTCCTTCCATTTGAGAGTCGAGTTCAGAATTCTGAACTGCTTCCTGATGGCAGCCATTGTCAGGTCCACCCAATGTCACTCAGTGTCACTACTCAGCCCCTTCTACTTGCTGCCCCGCCCCCCAGGGCTCCCTACACACACTGTCACCTTGGCGAGGAGAGGCTTCCTCCGGAACTTGCATCTTCAGGATGTATAGATGGCTCTTCCAGAAATTCCAGGTCAGCTAAGGCCTTCCCAGCAGCCCCGTGGAACAGGCTGGACAGCGCCATGCCCCTCCTACACTGCTCCGGAAGCCCCTCAGGTGAGGGTGCCAGACGCAGGCCGAGAGCACCAGCCCCTCCCCTGAGACGCTGCCACCTTAGTCCAGTGTGGGGGCAGGGACACAGGCCCCGTCTCCAGGCTCATAGTCATGCCAGGCCCAGCGGCAAAGGGCAGCAGAGGGCTGTCGCTGTGCACACCTCCAGCCCCGTCATAAAGCATCGGCCCCAACACCCTCCACTTGTCCCCGGGCCTGCCCTGGCAAGCAGACGCCGTTTCAATGGTTGACCTCTGTGAACCCCGTCTGACCAACAGCCAGCCTGAGCGTGGGGGTGTCCAGCCCACTCACAGCCACATTCAAAATGGCCCTTGCAAGAGAGAGGGTCCCCCCCGGACCACTTCCCACAGCCCCCGTGAACCAACAATCACCCCACTCATGTCCCCATGATGATTCTCAGTGGGAGCCTGCAGCTTCAAACCTCAGAGAAAAGACTGTCGCCTCTCGATTTCTTTCCATCCTTCGGATCTCCGAAGACAAGCTCTGTTCGGGGCAGTTTGCTTTCCACAAGCCCAGCACTTGCTAATCTCTCTTTCGGCATTTTCGGGGGTGTCTTTGTATGTACCGTATCTGTATCGTTATTCTATTTATGGCAGTTGGGGCTGGTTTCTAACATACGGGGAGCTGTTCAGTTTCCTTCGTAAGCTGGAATAGATACGTGATAAACGAGATCATTCACAGACGAATGACAGGTAAATAATGGCACGGATCAAAGGAGCTGTGTGGCCACTGCTGCTCACGGCACAGGGACTCCCCACCGGTGCCACGAGGTCCCCGCGAACGAATCCGCAGGTGACTCTGGTTGATGCCAAGAGGGTGAGGTTCAGGCAGCTCATGCCTCAGCCGTGGGGCTGGTGGTCCTTCCCGCTCGCCACGGTCTCCGACCTCCCCGTCCCCAGCAGGACCGGGGACCTCCGTGCTGAAGGCGGGTGGGAGCAGTTTGCTCCCCCGCCCACCAGAACAGCAAGAAAAGTCCTGGGGGGTCCCTCAGCCCCCCAAAACTGTCAGGAGGACAGGAGCGCTGGTCATTGTCACAGTGGACAGGAGCAGCCGGGAGGCCTTCCCTGAGAGGCCGAGGGCCAGGTCCTGCTCGGCGCTTCATGGACGGTGGACGACCTTCTGTAAACAGCTGTCACTAGGAGCCCAGCCACGAGGTCTAGGTCACTGTTTTTAAAAGTTTGGTCCTTGGGCCTCCAACATCAGCATCACTTATTTAAAATAAAGATTTCCCTG
>NW_011889028.1:978692-979892 GCF_000151845.1 Pteropus vampyrus | reverse complement strand
AGAAGAAAACCCTGCCACGCGTGACAACCCGGATGGACCTGGAAGCGTTATGCCGAGTGAAATAAGTCAGCCGCGGGAGGCACTGTGGCATGATCATGCTCACGTGAGACCTCTAAAAACGGCTGGACGCGTAGAAGTGGCCCGCAGAATGCTGGCTACCAGGGTGGGGGAGGGGTGCGGAGGCTGCTGCCCACTGGGCACAACGTCCCAGTTACGCAAGGCCGGTTCTGGGGCTCACGGGTTGTACACTCAAAATTTGGTTATGCAGGTAGATCTCACGGTAAGCGTTCTTACCACACAGGTGCCAAAAAAAAATCCTAAAAAACAAAGGGATGCGAGGAAATTTTTGGAGATGCTGGTTACGTTAATCACCTCAATTACGTTCAAACGCATCCGACTGTACGCATCAATGACATGCAGTTTTTGTTTGTTTTGTTTCGCTTTTTTTAGGCGAGGCAACCCTTGGTGGACCTCACAGATTGCAAGAACCTTGTCAGCTTACAATCCCTTGTTTTTTATTTTTTACACCTACAGCACCTGGTCTTCCTAGGTGGTCTCCCATCCAAGGACTAACCAGGCCCGACCCTGCTTAGCTTCCGAGGTCAGACGGGATCGGGCGTGTCCAGGGTGGCGTGGCCGTAGACGCCGTGCAGTTTTCTGCACATCTCAGTCGAGCTGTGGGGGAGCCCCTGGCGTGCATGGTGTCTGTGAACGCCGGGAAGCTGACGAAGGCTGAGCATCGGGCTCTCCTAAGCGGACGGCCCTGGCCTCTTGCGTCTCTGGCTTATTTTTTCGCACTGCAGCCAGTTTCAAGCTGCCAGTGGGACGTCACGGAAAGCGGAGTTAGAAGGATGTGAGTGCCACAAGCAGCTCTCACGTGTTAATGCAAGACAACTCGGGCACAGCCCCGGGCGGGGACACGGGCAGGACACCAACGGCACCTCCCATAGGTAGCGCCGGAATGCTTTGCTACGGACCTAGACCCTCGTGATTTTATGTGACTTTTACGCTCTTGCTGTGTCATGTCAACGTTGGAACATCTTAACATTTTTAAACAACGGAATTACTCTGCAAACCTTTGAATTATGTCCTGCTCTTAGACGGTGTGTCTCGTTGGCTCTTTTCCCGTCACTTCTCTCCCCTTCCTCCCCATCACTCTGTCACGCACCCATGGGATCAGCGAAAACCCGCCTGAAAAGC
>NW_011889028.1:974426-978312 GCF_000151845.1 Pteropus vampyrus | reverse complement strand
CTCATCACAGCATTATTCACAATCGCCACGACACGGGCACGCCCCAAACGTCCATCACCAGGTATACGAACGACGGAATATCATTCTATTTTCAAAAAGAAGAAAACCCTGCCACGCGTGACAACCCGGATGGACCTGGAAGCGTTATGCCGAGTGAAATAAGTCAGCCGCGGGAGGCACTGTGGCATGATCGTGCTCACGTGAGCACGATCTAAAAACGGCCGGACGCGTAGACGTGGACAGCAGAATGCTGGCTACCGGGGTGGGGGAGGGGCGCAGGGGCTGCTGCCCACTGGGCACAACGTCCCAGTTACGCAAGGCCGGTTCCGGGACTCATGGGTTGTACACTCGAAATTTGGTTACGCAGGTAGATCTCACGGTAAGCGTTCTTACCACACAGATGCCAAAAAAAAATCCTAAAAAACAAAGGGATGCGAGGAAATTTTTGGAGATGCTGGTTACGTTAATCACCTCGATTACGTTCAAAAGCATCTAACTGTACGCATTAATGACATGCAGTTTTTGTTTGTTTTGTTTCGCTTTTTTTAGGCAAGGAACCCTTGGTTGACCTCGCAGATTGCAAGGACCTTGTCGGCTTACAATCCCTTGTTTTTTATTTTTTACACCTACAGCACCTGGTCTTCCTAGGTGGTCTCCCATCCAAGGACTAACCAGGCCCGACCCTGCTTAGCTTCCGAGGTCAGACGGGATCGGGCGTGTCCAGGGTGGCGTGGCCGTAGATGCCGTGCAGTTTTCTGCACATCTCAGTCGAGCTGTGGGGGAGCCCCTGGCGTCCATGGTGTCTGTGAACGCCGGGAAGCTGACGAAGGCTGAGCATCGGGCTCTCCTAAGCGGACGGCCCTGGCCTCTTGCATCTCTGGCTTATTTTTTCCCACTGCAGCCAGTTTCAAGCTGCCAGTGGGACGTCACGGAAAGCGGAGTTAGAAGGATGTGAGCGCCACAAGCAGCTCTCACGTGTTAATGCAAGACGACTCGGGCACAGCCCCGGGGCGGGGACACGGGCAGGACACCAACGGCACCTCCCATAGGTAGCGCCAGAATGCTTTGCTACGGACCTAGACCCTCATGATTTTATCTGACTTTTACGCTCTTGCTGTGACATGTCAACGTTGGAACATCTTAACATTTTTAAACAACGGAATTACTCTGCAAACCTTTGAATTATGTCCTGCTCTTAGATGGCGTGTCTCGTTGGCTCTTTTCCCGTCACTTCTCTCCCCTTCCTCCCCATCACTCTGTCACGCACCCATGGGATCAGCGAAAACCCGCCTGAAAAGCCAGACTTCACGACTCCGTCGGGGGGACTTAGCAGTAACGAAAGCTCTGTTTGGCGCCAATTCCCCTTCTCCTGCTAATAGCTTTGTCCGTTAAGCCACCATCTCTTACCCCGTCCTGAATCCTCAGGCCCTATTTCCTGGCTCTAGCAGTTAGCACAGGAACACTTACCGATTGGAACATTCCAGTCCCCTAGAGAAGGGACAAACCCCAGTTGAGCTAATAACACTCCTTTCTTAGAAGTATTGAGAAAGAAATTCTGTCCCCACTGGATTACAGGGCTAACGGGATGGAAACCTGGCACTGCTGGAGGCCACTGTCCACCCTGAGGTGAGAGCCCCCGAGAATGAAGCCGGCACAGAGGGAATCTGGGCCGAGCGACGGAGAGTGGCCGAGCCCAGGGAGCGCCCTCCGAGCCGGTGGATACGGCTGCGCATGAAGACACGCCCACACTTTTCCGGTATTCTGAAGACAATTTCAGACTTTATCATTATGTGAGCCTGTAAAATCCCTTTTTGAACCCAAGTCCCTTTGATTTGGGGTTTCAATCACTCGCAACCGGAAGATTGTTGGCCGATTCACAGATCTGAGGTCAAATGAGTGAGTACCCTCCCCCCTCCCCCCAATCTGGCTTTCTCTCTTTGGCCCCGAACAGGGTCGGGCGTAGAACAGCCAGCACGGTGTTTTGGGGCTGCGTCTCCGTGGGGGCTGAGGCTGAATCCCAGGCAGCCCTGGGCAGGAAGGTCACTTCAGGATCCGTATGCTCATTTTCTGCTCAATGTCCATCTTCTCCAAGGACTGGGGGAGACGGGTGCTAGTCAAGGGCACTTGAATTCTCCGAACCCCTGAGCTTCCAGCCTCCTCTCCGGCCTCCAAGGCCCTGCCATTCCCTGGAGTCCCTCTCTGTCTGCCTCCCTCCTTCCGGCTTTGTGCCCCGTCCATCGTCCATCGGTGCTCGGATCTCCTGCCCTCAACTCCCCGGGCCCCGAGGGCGCTCTGACCTTGGCAAACTCCAGGAAGGACACGGCCCCGTCCCCATCGTCGTCGGCTTCCTGCACCGTGCGGTCGGCAATGCTCTCCAGCTGTTCCTCTGTCACCTGGACCCCGACCATCAGCCGGAGCACCTGAGAGGAGGAGGAGGGGACGGCCAGAAAGAGGAGGCACAGGGACAACGGGCTTCGTCCCCCAGACCTGGCCCACGTCACCCCAAAAGTTATTCCCAATTTTGCAATCCATCCTTCATCTATTTTGGACTCCATTCCCATCACTTGCCACCATACCTGCCGATAACTGCCCCTGTAGCTTCTCTGTCCAAACACCCATCTGTCCATCTCTGTCCCACAGTCACCTCGACAATGTGCCCAGGCTCATTGCTCAACCGCAGTCTTAGGGCCTAACCTCCATCTGTCCTCGGCCCCAGAACCCACCTTGCTCTCCAGCTACCCTCAAAGCCGCCCCCCACTTCGTATCTGCCCCAGAGCCCCCTCCATCTCAGCACCACGGACTCTTGGGGAGGGACAATTCCGTTCGTGGGGGGAGGGGGCCGCCCTGTGTGTCGTGAGATGTTTCACAGCGTTCATCACCTTCACCCACTGGGGGCCCGCTGCGCCGGCCCCTCCCCAGTCATGACAACTAAAAACGTCTCTAGATATTGCCAGTGTCATTCAGCGAGCAAAATCGCCCCCAGTAGGGGACCCCGACCTCTCTCCGATGTCATACCCAACTGTTGCCTGCCCCATCTCCCAGTGAACCCACACTCCAGCCCCACCTATTGCCTTTGCCCACCCAACACCCCAATCGCCAGCCAAACTCCACCCCCCCATGGGCGCGGCACATTTGTGCTGTTCTCCCAACCTGCAGCATCTCCTGCTGTGAGATCTTCCCATCCCTGTCCAGGTCGTAGAGCTGAAATGCAACTGGGGAGGCGGGAAGGAAGGTGGGTCTCCCCGGCTCCCCCCCCCCAAGCAGAGGGCCCCCCGGAGGAGTAGGGAGGTCCTCAACAGGCTCATGGCGGGGGGAGTTGCCTTGGGCCTCTCGCTGGTGCGGTAACTCTGGGGTCTCGCTTGGGGGGACCCCACCAGCTTACAGCGGAGTTTGTTCATTCTGCTGTTGAAGGGTTCGGGCTCATCGGGGCCCCGGGTTCTGGTGCCCTCGTCATCTACAGGTCGGAAGTGTGCCAGGACCCTGACGAAGCCGGGGAAGTCCACTCTCAGATTCCTGGGGAGCGGGGGAGGCAGTGGTCACGCGAGCCCTCCCTCTGCCTTGGTCCCCAACCTCTCCCCTCCCGCCAGGCTTTTCCCTCTGTCTCCTGCCCCAGCCCGCGAGGCCTCACCCTTCAGGGAAAAAGCTGTCTATAATGCGGTCCCCTAGGGGGTTCACGGCCAGCGCCCCGATCTGCTGCAGATCCACGCGGCTGGAAAGGAAGTTCAAAGCAGATGGGGTGGACGGTGCAGGGTCAACGCGGCGGAGGGGGCGGCCAGGTCAGAGAGACAGAGGGGTGCTAGGGGTGGGGCCCCACCTCAGGTAGCCCTTCTTGTTGCTGTCCAGGTTCTGAAATCTGCGGTGAAGCCGCAGCAGGCAGGCCTGCGAG
>NW_011889028.1:962714-973051 GCF_000151845.1 Pteropus vampyrus | reverse complement strand
GGCTCCTCCTGAGAAATGAGAAGTCAGCCCCATGTGGTTGCAGCTGGGGAGCAGCGGCCACATGTGACTGGGGCGTGGTGGGCTGTCAGGGTCATGGTCCCCACCCAGCTCAGCTCTGTCCCCACCCAGCTCAGCTCTGTCCCTTATGAGCCCTGCACTAGCTCACACCCGCTGCGCTGCCTTCTTCCTGCCTCTCCCAGGCGAGGCTGGCAGGGGGGCCTGGGTGGGCTATTATTAAAAACCTGTATCCTCAGTGGGGACCACATGGCCCCCAAGGGAGCAAAAATCTTATTTTGATGGATAAAGCACAGGTGTACATTCAGTACATGAACAGACATATCGGCGGTATTAATATTTCATAAGAGAGGGGTGATGGGGGTTGGGGGGAAGTGTAAACATGCTCCTTGGGTGGAGGTGATGATGAAAAAGGTTGAGAAACTCAGCTCTAAAGGAACAAGCACCCCAGGTGTCCAGTCGTGACTCTATGTTTCCCCACTTCCCCCATCATAATCTCACATATACACACATTTCTCAGGGGAAAAAAAAAAGAAATGCAAGGCGTTCATTACCAAGGTTCAAGTTCATCCCCACCCTGGAGAGAGAGAAGGGAGAGACACAGTTGATTCTCCTGTCCCAGGCAGAGGCTTGCATCAGATAAGGCTTGAAACTACTGATCTGAGAAGTGCTCGCTTCTCGTTCAGACGCCTCCCCAAGGACAAACGCTGGCAGAAGAGTGAGCTGCTCCCTAACGAAGCCAGGCAGCACTCCAGTTCATAGCAGGGGGCCAGGCTATGGGTGCGGTGCAGATTAGGTTCTGAAGCCAGCAGGAGCTGTGGGTCCCCCCGGACGGTGCAGTCATCGGCTCAGGCCGATGTGGGATGCTGATCTTGGAAAGAGCGTCTCCAGCCTTAAGCTCTGAGTCAGCGCTACTCAGAGCGAACCGGGGCCAGAGCGTAATGAAGTGGGCCCAGCCACGCGCCATCGCGAGCCACAGGAAAACGGGAAAACGCTGTGCTGGAACCCACTCCCGCTCCACGCCCACGAGCGGGGTTTAAATCAGCTCCGCAGCATACGTGGCCACATCTTCCCAGGGCGTTAGAAGGGGAGATGCTTCGTGGAGAATTTCATCTGCAGAATCTGATGAACTGGATCCAGGATGAACATTTGTTTCTGTTTTGTCTTTTGCTTTTAAGCTACATAAAAATTGCTAGCCATTCTCAAGGGAGTTCGACTGGGAAAAACATGCAGATGCACGAAAGGTCAGGAAAATAAGGAACTCTTACAATTCAATAACAAAAAGACAAATAACTGAACTTTTCAAATGTTTTCATTGTTTTATTTTTTTACCATACCGGCCCGCTTGGAACTTTGTAATTGTTACTATTTAATGCAAGGCGAATTAGATAAATCTCAACTATTAGCTAAGCAAACATTAATCCCTGTCTATCGAAAAGAACTTGAAAGCTTTAAAGAGTTTTGAAGCTCCTTTAAAGTTGTTCATTTCCAGCAGCAAAGCGAAATAAACATTCCTACTTAAAAGACTTTGAAGAGTTTGGCTGAATTGTGAAATGTTCACTGTGTGGTAAAATGGATTGAAGAGGTGGGAACCAAGGTCACGTGACTTTGTTTTCCAACATAGTGACAAGTGATGTCAGCGAGGAAAAATATAAATTATCGAGTGCCTTACAGTGTACATTTTTACCTCGTTCTCGCTTGGTACTTTATAAAATGGCACATTCCAAAAATTATTTTTGCTAGAGAGCAAGCCTTTTCTACGTCTTTGTGTCCTTCTGTTCCAAGGGTGGCATATTAAAGTGTCATCTGCCTTGAGCTCAATCGAGATACGGCATGCCTATAACACGAATCCTTCATTGCCCTGTAAGGTCACGGCGTAACTGGTTTTACGTAGAACAGGTAGGATGCCTTTTTCCAGACACCTGCTGGGGAAGGACATAGGCTGTGCATGCAGGGGAGGCGTGGTACCCAGTTTTCATCATGCAGTCCCATAAGACCTGTGAACGGCATGACTTAAAAACCCGTCCCCTAGGACGTCTCCACCTGGACATCGGAGAGCTCCTTCTTCCGCTGTTACGGGAGGTTCTTCAGGTAAATCGGGGATCCCCTGAGAGGGCTGTTCGAGGTGGTGACACTGTGGTTCAAGGCGGGGGTGAGTTCCATCTCTTGGCAGCCTCTCTGCCTGAGGTTTCACACGATGTCTGACTCTCGTTTTCAAGCCCCGAATCTTCATCGCCCCCCGTGTATGACCATTGCTTGACTTCCGGGTTTCACCTGTCACCTGCTGAAAGCACGTTTCCAGGTTTCCTGTTGCATTTCCAGGTGAGGTTTGAAACAGCCTCCATCTGCTGGCCTTTTCGCTCTGTGCCTCCTGCCTTCTCGCGGGCTTTTGCCTTTGCTCATTCTTCTCTTCTTCTTTCAGATAAGCTGGGGAAACTCTAAATGAGTTCAGCCGTGAGGTAGTCGCAGAAATAATCAAAGCAAGAAGCAAACAGGAAGAAAACCAACCACATGGCAAAATCGTATCTTTAATTCCTAGATCCGGATCCCACGCTGGAGCTCCAGACACGAGAGAGACAAATGCCAACCACCCCACAGGATGCTACCACGGTGGCAGAAGCTCCGTGTCCGGGAGGAAGGAACTCGATTTTTAAATGAGCCAAAAAACTTGAATAGACATTTCTCCAAAGACAGACAAATGGCCAATAAGCACACAGACACACTCAAAAAAAAAAAAAAGGCGCCCAACATCATTAGTCACCAGGAAAATACAAATAAAACCACATTGAGATATCACTTCACACCCACTAGTCTGGCTAGAAATGAAAAACAAAACAAAACAAAACAAAAAACAATGGAAAATAAGTCTTGGCCTGAATGCGGAGAATGTGGAGCCCCAATGCACTGCTGGTAGAAATGTGAAATGACGCAGCTGCTATGGGACGCGGTTTGGACAGTTCTCAGTGAGTCTAACGGAATCATCGGATGAGCGATTCCACTCCTAGGTCAAGACCCAAAAGGACGGACAACAGGTGCTCAAAAAACACTCGCCCGTGAATGTCCACAGCGGCGTTATTCACAGCAGCTGCCAGGTGGAACCACCCAAATGTCCGCCGACGGATGAATAAACAAAACGTGATACATCTATACACTGGAACTTTTTCCAGCCGTAAAAAGGAATGAAGTACTGATGCATGCCACGACCTGGGTGAACCCTGGGAACACCTTGTTAAGGAAAATAAACCAGTCACAAAAGGCCACATGTTTTCTGATTCCATATATTATGAAATGTCCAGAAGAGGCAAGTCTATAGAGACGAGAGTGGATGAGTGGTTGTCAGGGGCTGGGCGACTGGGTGGAAAGGGTGTCGCAGCTAAAGGGTGCAGGTTTATTTTTGAAGTGATGAAAATGTCCTAAAATTGACTGGTGATAGCTGCGGTGATATTAAATCTATCGAATCATACACGTTAAAAGGTGAATTGTACACCGCTTGAATTACGTCTCAATAAAGTCATTGTTGTTGTTTTTTTGATTAAAATGAGAATTGCCTGGAAAGCTCTGGAAAGTAAAAGTACTGAGAGTGAACTAATTCTAGCAGGTTTTTAAATATATTATAAAGGTACAATAAGATGTGTGGTACTAACGCAGGAATATACAGACAGATGAAAAACAGACAAGAAAGTCAGAAATAGACCCAAATACATATGGGAATTTGGCATGTGATAAAAGTCACTTTTCAAATCAGTGGGGGAAAATGTGGATTGCTCAATAAATAACATTTGGGACATCTGTCTTTTGGGAGAAAAAAATAAAGCTGTACCCCCTACCTTCTCATACCAAAATTAATCCCAGATAGAATAAAGGCTTACATGCAAATGAAATCATACAATACTAGAAGAAAGATAGATTTTGTTATAATCTTGAGCCGGAGGAGGCCTTTCTAAGCATGAAATAGAGCAAAGAAACTGTGGAGAAAAGATTGGCAAATTCGACTGTGTGAAAATTAAAATGTCTGGATGGATGGATATTTATACATATATATTCAAAGCCAAAAAGACAAATTAGGAAACATTCGCGGTCTATATAAAAGATAAAAGATCATTTCCTTAAAATACAAAGATCTCTTAAAACTCAAAAGGACAATGACAAAATGACAAGAAGGGGAAACAAAAAAACAGATTAGAGAAAATGGGATAAAAGGTGTAATAGAAATGGTAAAAAAAAAAAAAAGCATAAAGAGATGCTCGACTTCACAAAGGTTACAAATACAAATTAAAGCAAGACGCTATTTTTATCTCCGATGGCAAGGACAGAGATCATGAACTTCAAGTCGGCGGGGTCGTGCAGAGTCTTTTAGGACACGAGTCCTATTTTATTCATTTTATTTTAGGACACAGTTGTAGGGTTTTAAGCTGAAGAGTGAGATAACTCGACTTCTGTTTTAATAGCATCACAAGAATCACTCTGGCCGTTATCTGTAGACTTAACTGGGGCAAAGCGGAAGCTGGCAGACTATTGCTAGAATTCAAATGAAAGACGACGGTGGATGAAGATGCCGGCGGCTGTGGAGGTTGTGTAAAGGTCCATCTGGAAGAAGCGTCCGCAAGATTTGCTGACGCATTGTATGTAAGGTGTGAGAGAAAGAGAGGCCCCAAGGACAAGTTGCAGGTGCTGGCTCTAAACATCCGGAAGGGGCCATGAGCTGAGAAGGTGAAGAGAGAAAAGAATACATTTCAAAAGGAGAAATTGTACAAGTCCCTGAGCTTCTCGCTAAACATCCTGATAAAGATTAGTCGGTTGGATATGGGCGCTGGGATTTCGAGAGAGAAATTGAGACCCTCCGACACTTAGAAGTTGGGGTGGGGAGCAGAAGGAGTTGGCCACGGGAGTTGAGAAGGAGCACCCAGTGAAGCAGAAGGAAAATCAGGAGTGTGGTTGTCCAGCCAAGTGGAGCCGATGAGTCTGGTAATAAGAATCTATATGACATTCAGAAATGAAAGTTCAAGGCTCCGATGTGGTGGCTCAGTTTGGGACTCCGCGTCTGTAACGCTTTTCAAAATGAGAACTGAAAATACCCACCTGCCCTCGTGCCGACTCGCGCCAGGCTGGCTGAGAATCAGCCCTGTCAAGGTTGGCACGCGTCTTCCGTCAAGGGCTGGAGAGGAAACATGGGAGGCCTCGAGCAGCCTGTGGCTCCGTCACAGCTACACAGCCACGCTGCCGTAGAGCGAAACCGGCCACAGACAACACGGAAACAAATGGACATGGCCGCGTTCCAATTCAGCTTGACTCGGGAACACTCACACTGGAAATCTGCATCGTTTCCATGTGTCACAAAATATTCCTTTTTTTTTTTTTTACCAACCAGCTAAAAACGTCAACACTACGTTTAGGTTATGGGACGTATTAAAACAGGCAGCAGGCTGGGTTCGGCCCAGAGGCAAATCTGCTCTCAGCTGTAACTTCTGCCTTCTCTACAGACCTGTGTTCCGAAGAAGATGCTTTCTCTTCCCCCAAAGAAACTAAAATTCGGCGTGAAGACTGGCATAAATCAGCTTTCATCCAGAGGCACAAAGCCATGGTTTTGATCGACCCGTAGGACAATTTTGCTCATCTGGGGAAGGGATCACAGAATTAACGTCAAACTGTTTTTTTGTGGGGGAGGAGAATCGGGTTTGGAAAAGGTCACAAAACAAGACAGTTTTGGAGGCGTGACAGCAAGAGTCGTCACTGAACAGCGTGACAATGACCTGACTGTCCGTCCCTGCAGGAGTATGGAAAGCATACCTGACGAATAGGTAAATAAAATGCCTCTGCAAAAAAAAAAAAAATTAAAGAGAACTCTTCCTACAAGCCAATATGGAGAGATCGCCAAGATGTTTAAGTTAAAAAAAAAAAAGCACGTTGTAAAACAGTGTGAATAAATATGCTATCTTTCCTGTAAAAAGTTGGGAGAACCCAAAATATATGTATCTATGTACATATATATTCACGTTTGCTCAAGCACACCTGGCGGTCCTTAAGAAACTAGTCAAACTGTTACCTGGAAGGTAAGAGAGCACGGGCAATAGCTGTTGAGGGAGAACTTTCCAGATGCCTGAAGTCTGTCTGAATAACCACAGCTGCGTAGGTGGCCCGTCGCTGTCCGAAACGTCCATAGGCAGGGCGTGGCTGTCCTTCATCCCCGATGCTTTCGTCCGTACTTATCTTGAAACTCAAAATAATCATGCCGAGTGAAAGAAGTCAGACCCCGCTCCCCCAAAAAACGTCCATACGGTCGGATGCCATGTATACAAAACCCCACAAAACGTAAACTAATCTGTAGTGATAGGTCGCAGCTCAGTGGCTGCCCGGGGCTGGGGAGGCAGGAATAACAGGAAGAAAAAGTGACAAAGTGACACTAGGGAATTGTGGGGGACGATGGTCGTGTTCACTGTCTCGAGCGTGGGATGGTTTCATGGGTGGACACATCTATCGTAACTTATCAAATCATATACTTTTCCTGTGTGTGGTTTGTCACCAATTACACCTCCATAAAGCACTTTTAATTTCACCATTTTTCTCTATGTTGAGTTTAAATTGTGTGATAACATACACATTTATTATATTAGGACCGGAATGACGTATATGATTCATCAGCATGTATTTGAAGGTGCACGTTCAAAACCCCTGTGGGTGAGGCCGGCGGCCGCGGGGCACAGGCTCAGAGCCGCTGCCCTCGGCTGCCCCCTGCCGTCTGTGGGTTTTGTAGCAACTCTCACTCCCCAGACCGGCACTCAGGGTTCCAGCGGTGAGGACAGATGAACCCGCAAAAGGTTCTGAACAAGTCTCCCGAATTCTTCTAAGCCACACACATGCACGCATACGCACTCACATGCATACCCACGCATACGCAGCCACACACACGTGCACTCACATATACACATATGCAGACACACATACACATGTACACTCATACACATAAACACAAACACATATACATACATACGCAATGCACTCACATATACATATATGCACACACAGACACACGCATATACGCACATATGCACTCACACATAAATACACACACATATACGCACATATACATACATACACACATTCACACTCACATACACGTATGCAAATACACAGACACACACATAAACAGATACACACACACGCCCATGCCTATGCAGTCACACGCATGCACACTCACACATACACATATGCAAACACACATATACACTCACACAAAACACATAAACACACATACGCACCAACACACACCCACACATGCACACATGCACACTCACACACACATACCCATACATAGACATATACACACTCACACATATACACTCATGCACATATATACACACATAAACACCCACACACATACCCACACATACACATGGACACACTCACACACACTCACACAGACACTCACCGCAGTTGGGAAGTAGCAGTGACACATCAGCGTCTGCTACACAAGTAGCTGCTACTCAACAGCCCGCTTGCTCATCAAGCCGGAAGCGGCCCCTGCGAGCTTTTGCTTATTTGGGGGATGAGTTTTCCCTTCACAACATTTTTATGTTTTATTAAGAAAATCAAGCAAAACTTCTGTGTGGGAGTCCCATGGCAGCTTGACCACAAGCACGAAGGCCACAGCCAGCCCCTCGTTCCTTGACCCTTTCCTCGAAGGACACCCGGGGGTGGTAAGTTTGAACAGCCCGCTCTGCAAATGCAGTTTTGATGCACGTGTCGGCTGGTGTTTTCGTTCCGTCCCCAACGAGGGCAGCGGAACGGTGAGCACGCGCTTGGGGTCCGCTCCCGGCTCCGCGGCGGGAGCGCATCAGGGGACCGGCCAGCCCTGGAAGGCTCTGTCCCTGGCTTCCCTCGGCCATGCACAGACACAGCACGCTTCCAAGTTTATCTGCGTTACTAACATTTTCTTCGTCCCTTAAGGCTGGGCGATCAGCAAAATAACAAATCAAGCCCGGATCTGTGGCATCTGCTGCCTCCACGGTGTGCACACTTCCCCGTGGCTGGTGTCCACTGCCAACGCGATGTCACGGTGCCCACCATGCGATAGCATTTCCACCCTACGGTACCACAGAGGTACATAACCTCAGGGACAGAGAGGACAGTGAAGTTATCAGGAAAGGGTGGGTTTAGAGTATTTATTCCTTGTATTTTAAATGTAACATATTTAATTTAAGTTTACATCATTTAATTTTGACGATGGCTGCGATTAACTGACAGCCCACGACATTCCCGACTCCGGCACACCGGTGACAGACACACGAAGATGTGCCCAAGCGGCCAGTGCCCAGATCAAAAAGCAAGACACGACCGGACGCCCGGAAGCCTCCTTCATGCCTGCTCTTGGTCACCTGCCTCCTCTCCCCTCCACAGCCTCTGTGGGTGACAGCACCCTGACTGCCACCGGCGTGGAAGAGTGTGCCAGCTTCTGTACCTGGGGATCTTAAACCTGTATTTGAAGTGCCACCACTAGAGGTCGCTCGTGAGGCGAAGACGGTCGCTCCCCACAAACCCTGTCCTGGGCGCTGACTCACCCTCTTCCTCTGCAGGGTGGTCTGTTGGTGACTCGGGGTGGGAAGAGACATGGAGAAACGCCTGGATCTGGGCTGGGCTGGGCGAGTCCCCAGGGAAGAGCCTAGTCCGGTGCGCACAGAGGGAGGCCAGCCGGGGCTTCGACCCCCAGCCCTAGAGCAGCCTGCCAGCCAGAGGAGCCGGCTGGCTCAGGGCAGTGAGGACCGCCTCTGCCCGGGTTCTCACAGGCCCAGTGCACTGGCTTCCTTCGCTGGCCAGGTGAACCCACGAGAAAACACGTCAAGGGGAGGATAGGGGAGAGGAAGGTGAAGTTCACGGACTCGGGAGTCGGCGTCTCTGCCTGTTCACTTACTTTGCTCGTAAAAACTCGTATACTTTGTAAGCTTGGGCGAATTACTTAACGTCTATGAAATTTAGTTTGCTCACCTGTAGAATGGGAACCATAAAACCTTTGCAAGTCAGTCAGCAG
Organism: Pteropus vampyrus; assembly: GCF_000151845.1. Taxonomy (NCBI): domain Eukaryota; kingdom Metazoa; phylum Chordata; class Mammalia; order Chiroptera; family Pteropodidae; genus Pteropus; species Pteropus vampyrus. The sequence goes on along the minus strand of NW_011889028.1, from coordinate 964,014 downwards.
ATTAAGCAAGGTAATATACATGAGGCAAAGGGAGGGCCTTACATGTGTTTTTCAACAGTGACTACTTTTATGCTCAGAGGGTGAAGGGAAGACTCCGTGAAGGCATTCTGATGGGCCGACATGCTCGGACGCATGGGGATTAAAATCGCCCTGCATCTTAAATGAAGTTATTTCACTTGGATGAGGACCCACGCACACTAACGCATACACACTCGCCACAGAGATAGCCACTTCTGCATAAACGGGATGGATCCATGATGATACTCTGTTGAACTGCTATTTTTTTAAATCTTTTTCTTTTTTGCCGTGTTTACTCCTTCTACCAGTCTACCACAGTCTACCACAAAACCCTTGTTAACAAACCGATATGCTGACTTCTGGGTTTTTATTGGTGCTCATATGAAATCATTTGCAAAGATATACATACATACGCGCGGCTTTACAAAAATAGGTTCCTGCAATAATCATCACATAGATAATTAAAGTAGCAGATTTCCTACAGAAGCTATTTTGAATCTTCGTGTTGACTACTTCGGGCCCCTTTCCGTTTGAACGAAGCGAGTTCATTGTCAAAAAAAATAGGTTCCTGTCATGCTCTTTTCTGCATCTCGTTCTATATACTCAATGAGAACTCATAGAAGTGTCTTTCCGAGCTAATGAAGAAACTCTACTATTTTAATGGCTGCGAAAGTGCAGACATTCTGTAATTAAGCCTGCAATTCCTCAGCCGGAGGATGCTTGCTTTGTTCCCCACCGTCTGCATCCTGATACCGCTACCATTATAAACCTTTTTAAATAGATATTGTGTATGTTAAGATATATTTTTATGTAAAGGTGTTTTATTTTTATGGGAACGGTCCCTAAGTGTGGGGTTTCCAGGTCAAAGGGGGTGTTTGCATCTTTGGTTTTAAACAACTTTTCAGATTGCATTCAAAAACGTCTGTTAGATTTACATTTTCGCCGGCCTCGTATGAAAGTGTGCTCTTCACCAAATGCCTGGCAGTGGTAGGCTCGGCGCTTGTTTGTTTGTTTGAAGGGCTTTTTTTGTTTATATTATAAACATTTCCGAACGTTTTGAACAGAGAAAGAGTAGTATAATGAGCCCCCCGATACTCACAACTCAGCCTCAGCAATCAACAACATCTCACCATTACTGGACCCTTCTTTTTACTTTTTGGAAATTTATGGGCATAAAGTGATATATACGTGTTACTTTTTTAAAAACTTGTTTAAACTTTTCTCTGACCGCTAGTGTTTTTGAACCCACCTTCTTAACGTTTGGCGTTGTTCTGACACTAAG
>NW_011889028.1:957703-962454 GCF_000151845.1 Pteropus vampyrus | reverse complement strand
GGGGAAACACTGTGCTCACCTCCTCCCAGATCATCAAAATTACAACTAAACTACAGAACAACCATCCTTGGGAAACACCTGTAGTCTAGCTGAACAGAAGTCCTACAACTAAGGACACAGAGAAGCAGCCACATCGAGACTGGTAGGAGAGGCAGAGCTGCAGAATGGGCTGGTCTGCCCCCATGTGGGGTGGTTAAGAATCAGGAGAAATATCTCAGCTGCAGAGGACCCCTCCGAGGAGCGAGGGCTCCCAGTCCCAGACCGGATCCCCAGCCCCGGTTTCCAGTGCTGGGGAGAGAAGTCCTCACAACCTCTGGCCATGAAAACTGGTGGAGATTTTGTCTGAGGGAAACAGAGGGCAGCTGGAGCACGGGCATCCTCGTAAAGGGCCTGCGCTCATGGACTTACTTGCTGACGGATTCTCTTGCTCTGAGCTCCAGCACTGGAGCAGCAGCTCAAAAGGCTCCAGGGACATCAGGGAAGGAACTGAATTGTCTGGCTTTAGGGCGAGGGTCGAAGGGGTGGCTTTCTTCCTGAAAGAGGTGCTGGCAGTATCCGTTGTTCCTTTGTTGAACCCGCCCCCTTCCCAGCATACAGACGCAGGCAGGTGCCCTGAGTCTCCAGCAACCTGACCAACTCAAGTCGCCCTGCCCAGGTGATTCTCTGAGACCCCACCCCACCCAATTTGTGGGCCCACCCGAGCCACTTCCAGTGGCCTTTCTGTACAAAAGGTCTGTCTCAGATCATGCTGTGGACTTTCCTAAAGTCTGTCAAATATTCTCAAACTCCAAACAAGCAGCTTCTAGCCTTGGTGTGCCCCACACCTCTTGCAAAGTATCCCCCAGCCCAGCACTAGCACCAGCTGCCCTCAGTTCTCAGCTTAGCCTCTCCCAGGTACCTCCAAGCCCAGCACAAGTGGCAACCATCTACAGATCACTTTGTAGCTCATAACAAGTAGCCCCGGGCAGGGCACAGGCAGCTGCCAAACTTGACCTGCAACCAAGCCCCTCCCAAGAGGCCCCAGAACCAACACAGCTGGTGGCCAGCTTCAGGCCACACCAGAGCACCACCAAATCACCTCCACAAACAACACACCCAGAGGGCAGACTGGCAGGCACCAGAGCCCCGATAAAGTGAATCCTACTCCATAGGGTCAGCCTCGGCACAACAGCTCCTCCACTGTGGCCACCAGGCCATCCTCATAAACAATCAGCCTGAGGGGCCATCCCTCCCACTGATGAGCTCTAAGAACGAAAATCTATTTTGTAAAAGAGAAAGGTGTACTTTCTTTCTGATGGATAATTATGCCGAAACATTTATTAAATTTTCCAGTGAGTTAAAATATCATCTTTGTTATTTATTAAGTTCTCACAAATGCTTGTATATATTTCTGGATTCTCTGTTGGGTCCAACTGATCGATTTATCTATTTGTCAATTCCTGTGCTAAGCCTATACCGATATTGTGGTTTTACAGCATATTCCGATATCTGGTAAGAGAAGCCCTTTCTCATTAATTATTCTTTATTTACACACTTCTTTGGGCTGCTCTCGGGCGTTAATTCTTGCATGTGATCTGTATTTTAGCCAAATCTTAAAACCGTAGGTTAATAGAATTTCATTACACTTATAATTTAATTCGGATAGAATAGACATTTTAATTGTACTAATGAGTCTTCCCACACAGGGTCATAGCTTTTCATTGGCTCACATTTCGTTTTATATCCTTCATAAGATTTTATAGTTTTCTTCATATGGGTCTCGAGGCTTTCCAGTTAAATTTATTTCCAAGCCTCTTCTTTTTGTCGCTGTTACGACTGGAATACTTTTCCCATGACTGTTTCTATGTCCTCATTCCCTTCCTAGAATGGAGAAAGGCTACTGGTTTATGCGTATATATGTAGGAGCAGGGCGCGTACGAGCTCAAACTGATGTGAGAAGAATAAATGTAACTTTATTTCTTTGTAATTCAATTTAACTTTTTATATGAAGCTCCCTCTGTGCCGGGAAATGCAGTCGCATCTGGCTTCTCCCAGCTTTTCTGCATGGGGTTCATAAAATGCCAGGAGGCAAAGGGGCACTAAGTCCCTGTTGTCATCTGTTGCGGATGACTTCCCCCGGGATGCCACGGCTTCACTGGTCTCTGCTGTATCGTCCGTCTTTCCTTCCTGAAATCTCTCCCTCTCTCTATCTCTCTGCCCCGTGCATGTAAAAATCATTCACTCACCTCCACATCACACCTCCCCATCTCCTCGCCCAGGCAGAGCGTGCAGCACCTCCGGGCGGGCTACCTCCCCAGGCTCTACCCAGGAAGCCAGACACTGGGCCCTTCTGCCCTTGAACCCCACAAACCTACATGGGGTCCTGTCTTTCTCAGGGCCCTGCTGTGCCTTCTCACCCCTTGTCCCTCCTCACCCCTCTTCCTGTCCGGGTCTGAGGTCTGTGCGACTCCATATTCATGCTCTCAAGTCGGGGCCCACACCCCAAGTTACTCGAACACTCGAAGCTAAAAGGAACTGCATTTTCTGTCTTTCTGCTGCCTCATCTCTCTTGGGAGGCGATCAATTCAGAGCAGCCTGAGTAGGAGAAGGGCTGTCGTGGGGAGGGGGAGATTTATAAATAAGTAGATTATAGTTGTCTGTGCATGTCTAAAGAGAGAGGGGCACCGTGTCCCCTAAAATGTGGGGAAAGAAGGTGAAGGTGTGTGTGGCTCTAGAAGCTTCTGGCTGGAGAGGGAAGATGTGGGGATGTGAGGGATGTCGCACGTGACGGGCTCACTTCGGTCAAGAACGTAGGAGGACTTGCAGGTGTCGTCACGGGTCTGGAGGGGACATGGTCTCTAAGGCAACTGGGAGAGTGAAGAGGAAGATGACCGAGCGGGGGACTCGTAAAGTGACCGATGGGTGGATGGGGGTACAGACCCTGGAACAGGAGCAAAGCGGGTTGGTAGCATCTTTCCAGATCAGGATTTTATTGGCTGGAGAGGCAGAGCAAGGGAGCTGGGGTCGCCGACTGTCCTGGATGTTGTCCAGGTCCCCTTCAGAGAGCCAGGTGCCCTTCCCCCAGTCGCTGAGAATGTTAGCTTCTAAGGGCTCGAATTGACCCCATTCTGCAAAAATTCACCCTCAGCCAATGGGAGCTGTTTGCCTGAGAGATCACAGCCAGGCCCGGGAGAGGCCAGCGGCCACTGGCTGACAGACCAAGGAGCACAGAGTGCTGGCCCCGCTCCCCATGACATCGGACTGAAGTTCGACTCCAGCTGAGACCCCCGCACTCATCTGGTCCCCTGCCTCACCCTTCTCTAGAGAGCGTGACCTCATCGGTCACTTCCACAAAAGCCCCTGCTGGGCTCTGCTTCTAGGAAACCCAGTTTAAGACCATGGCATAGTCCAGGTGGTTGGCCGGGACCAGGATGGGGCCGAAAGGCGGGTGAGAGGCTGAGGACTGAGGCATCGCTGAGGCATCGCACGGGAGGATGGAGTGGGGCGGCTGCCAGCATGGGAAGCTGTCGTCAGAGGAGACGAAGCGGGGAACGCGTGTGACGAGGTCCAAGCGTGGCCACGCAGTGGGCGGTGTGGCCATTAAGTCACTTGCGAGGGGCAGTCCTCCGCCTGAGGGGCCGGACTGTCCCTGGTGAGTCCACGGAGTGTCCAGGATTCGGGGTGGAGGTGAAGGCTGTGGGCCAGCTAGCAAAGCCTTCCGTGACTGCGGGAGTGACAAAGAAGGACCAGAATGACAAAGAGGAGGGGTGGGGGTGGTCCTCCAATCACCAGAGAATGGAGGAGAAATGCGTGAGACAAACTTGAAAGCCAACCAGACCCCCGCAGGCCCTCCCTGAGCCAGGTCAGTGAGGTCCGCCTGCAGCAAAGACTGTCACTGCCATAGCCAGGCATCCAATACTGGCCAATACCTAACACATAGGGACACTGTACTGTCCAATACCCGATGCACAGGGGTGTGTAAGCTCGAACAACACGGTGACTGCAACCCTCTCGCCACCCAGAGATGGCAAATATTTACTGAGCGGGGATCCATGTTCCACCGTCGTTCGGCAGAGGCCCCTGGCTCAGTGACAGAGCCAGCCCTGAGGGCGGACGTGGGAGCCTGACTTCCAGGTGGGAGCGTCGCCTTTCACACGGGAAAGCTGAGAAGGGTGAACCAGCTAAGGACGGCACAGCACCTGGCAGGTGGCAGAGTTTCTCTCCTAAGGGCCTTGCTGGTGAAGTCCCTCCCCCGGGGCAAACCCAGAGCTCTCCTTGCAGGGTGAGGGGGGGGGGTGAATGCGTGTGACAATGTGACAGGAAGGGCGGGGGAAGGAGGTCGCGCCCCAGCCTCTGCGCACCCAACTGGCCCAGGCCAGCGCGGAGTCTTCTCAGGGCTGAACGGGCCCCTGCTGTCCCCTGGAGGTACCGAGGGACGCGGCCGGCCCTGCGTCCGTCCTCGGCTATGGAGAACGCAGCGGGGGGATCCAGCCGGTGGCCGCCGCTCGCGCTCCGGCTCCAGCTGGCGGCGCTGCTGGGGACGCTCACACCGCAGGTGAGATTCGGGGCGGACGCGCAGCCTCCAAGGTCCGGTCCGCGGGGCGCAATGGGACGCAGGGCGGGCGGCAGGGGTGCTTCGCCCTCCTGAGAGCTGGGGTGGCCCCCAGTCGGCCCCTGGCAAGTGGAAACCTCCCAGCTTTGGGGCGTGGCCAGTCGCCCCCGCAAACCCCCAGCCAGAGAGATGTGCCAGCGTGGAAAGGCGCAGGGAGCGA
>NW_011889028.1:953978-955813 GCF_000151845.1 Pteropus vampyrus | reverse complement strand
TCCCGGAGCTCCCGGGAGGGTTACAGTCCACGCGTGTCAGGCGCTTGGCGTGGGGTCTGGCGCACAGTACGCGCTCAGGCTCCACGCCCCTGTCCTTGCAGATCCCGCCATCCAAGGCCCTACGTACGTCACAGAGTAAGTGAACCTCTGGCCCTTGTTGGGGGGGCAGCTGGGGGCCGGGGAGCCCTCGCTGTCTGGACGGCGTTTGTGGATCAGGATGAGGGGGCATGTTTGAAGTACAGAGGAGAGCCGGGCCTGCAAAGGTGCTTCCCACTATCTGGGGAGCAGAGGGGATGCACCTAACACCCCCCCCACCCCTCTCTGCTTCATGAAAGCAGGGGGCGTGGACCCAACCGCCCCCCCCCGCCACGCCTCTCTGCTTCACAGAACGGCCTTTCTCTCAGACCCCGCTGATGGCAGCCTGTACATCTTGGGGACCCAGAAACAACAGGGACTCATGGTGCGTTTCCGGGGTGCGTGGGGTGGGAGAAGGCCAGGGCTTCTGTGAGGCAGAGCACGAGGGTCGAAGGGGCTTGGCCAGGACTTCGAGGGTTTTATGATTCCGTTACTTTTTGCTAAATAGCAAATCGCCCCACACTCAGTGGCTTAAAACCCAAGCAATTTGTTTAACTCACAGTTTTGTGGGATGACAGTTTAGGCTGGGTCGTCTCGCCTGAGCTTTTTCGAGCATCTGTAGTCAGCCGCCGGTCAGCTGGATGGCTTCATTTCCGCAAGTTGGTGGGTGGTTGGCGGCTTTCGACAGAGGCCCCTGGGCCATGTGCCTTGTCCTCCAGCAGGCAAACCCGGGCTTGTCTACATGGCACCAACGAGGGGACCGAAAGCGCGAGCACTTTGCAAGCCTTGCTTCGTGCCACTCACGAAGGTCTCAGCAGAGATGTCATGTGGCCAAGCACAGAGGGAGAGGAGGAATGGGTAGCCGTGTTTTTCCATCTTCCACATCAGGGCTGTTGAACACGACTCTGGATTTGTCACAGGGAATGGGGTGGAATATGTTGTGTCGAAATTCAGCTGTGCCAGGAACCCTGCCAGAAAGGCCTTGAGTGTGCGATTTAGGAGCTAAATTGGTAAGAAATTTAAGGTCCCAGCGGCAAACAGCTGGCACGATCAAAGAGGCTAGCTTGAGGAGATTTGGCTAAAGGGATTGCTTAGCAAGGTGGGGGCGGGGGGGAGTGTGGGAGATGAGTCACGTGGCCCATAACAGTGGGAGCCATTATCTGCCCTAAGCTGGGGGGAGCAGTAACCACAACCTGGAGCCAGAGGGAGCCTGTGAGAGGGCCACGTGCCAGGAGCCGAGGCCTTTGTGGGAGGGACACAGCCAATCCATGATGACCCTGTAGAGAGGAGATGGGGAGCACATGGCCGATCTCACCCCTTCCTCACTATCCCAACCTGACTGGAAGCCAGAGCTCGGGCACCCACTGAAGTCATCCAAACAAGCGTGTCCCTGGGAGAGAGCAGGGAGGGGAGGGGTGGGTCATCAGCAGGGCTTTAGTGTGGCATGTGTGGTCGTCAGTCACATTACACCCCTGCACCTGGGATAAAGTCCAGACAATCTCTCTGATAGATGATAGATGGATGCTAGATGAATGATAGATAGATACGTAGATGCTAGGTAGAGATAGATGATAGAGAGATAGAGAGATAGATAGATAGATAGATAGATAGATAGATAGATAGATAGATAGATAGATAATAGATAGATGATAGATAGATGATAGATAGATGATAGATAGATAGATAGATGGATAGATGATGGCTAAATGATAGATGATAGATGATGGATGGATGGAGAGATGATAGATGGATGATACATG
>NW_011889028.1:944264-952633 GCF_000151845.1 Pteropus vampyrus | reverse complement strand
AACATCCCCAACTCGGGAAACCCTGAGTGGCATCCATGACCAAGCCCACCACATTCTGGCCTGCTGACCTCCTCAGAGACCCCACATGCTCTATGACACACCTCGACAACTAGCCTGACCTGCCTGCACCCTGAGCAGCCCTGACATCCTCCATACTCCAAGTGAGCCCAACCAGGTCACCCTGGGTGACTCCCTACATCCTCGGTGACCCCAAGCGACCCCCACACACTGAGCAGTCCCCATATGCCTTAACTAACCCCTACTGTTGAATGACTCTTGACAAATGACCCTGAGTGACCTCCCCACCAGGTACCCACCCCTGACCACTTCTTGGAATTGACTGTTTTACCAACTGCCTGAGTGGCGTCACAGTGCCCCCAAGCAATCCCTGGTACCCTGACTCCATCATCCCACATGAGAACCCACACAGGTAACCCTGACACATCACGAGTGACACCTCCACGGCCCCTGACTCACCCCTTTACACTCCCGAGTGACCCACATGCCTCTGGAGCAGCCTGATTAACCCATCCTGGGTGGCCATCAGAACATGAGTGACTACCCCACATCCTAAGTGATCTCTCTCAAGGGACCTGGACTGTTTCACACACCTGGGTCACCTTTAGATGACCCTGCCCCACCCCTACTCCTACAGAGCTCCCAGTTGACCCTGACTGATCAAAGTGACTCGATGAACTCAGACTGATTTTCTCATGTCCTGCTAACTCTCTAGGTGATTTCACCTGACCTCCACACACCTGAGTGGCCCTCCTGATGGCCCATACTCAGAGCAGCTCCCCCACCCCAAGATACACCGAGGTGCCTCACATCAGACCTCCCTGACTGCATCTCCCCAGCCATTGTTTCTTGACAGACATGAGCCACCTGGCATCCTGTGGGATGGGCCTGCTGCTGACTGTAGACCCCGCAAGTGGGGCAGTGCTGTGGACACAGGACCTGGGCGTGCCTGTGATGGGCGTCTACACCTGGCACCAGGACAGCCTACACCAGCTACCCCATCTCACACTGGCTCGGGACACCCTGCACTTCCTCGCCCTCCGCTGGGGCTACATCCGACTGCCTGCCTTGGGCCCGCAGGACACAGCCACCCACTTCTCTGCCCTGGACATCCAGCTGCTGTAGGTGCCTATGCCCGGGAACTGGAGAGGACCCTCTGGAAGTGTGGTAGCCCAAGTCCAATGGGCAGGCGTGATATCTGACCATGACACTAGTACCGCTGAGCCAGGGGTCGGTCAAGCTGGTCATTTCAAGCTGGTCATTTACCAAACTGGTTGGTAAATAACCAGTGCCCTGCACTATCCCATGTGATCTCAGGAGCCCCTAGATCGCCCCACTGTTCAACGATTGACGGGCTAAGATCTGGCCTAGGAGGGGTGCCTCCAGGTGTCTACTCCAGTGCTTCGGCTGACACCTGTTCTGCTCAGTAGCTGTTATGCCTTATTGGTTGTTAAAGGCCACCCTTACTCATAGCACCGAAAACCTGAGTCACCATCTCAGGGAACCAAGAGATAGACGGGGGAAATTGGGGACTATCCATTCATTCAGTTTGTTCCACAAATGTTAAACGAGTATCTACTATGTATTAGTCACTGTTAGGCCCAGTGTTCCTACCTACAGAAATCGGAGAGTCTAATAGAGGAGACAGGTGTGTAAAGAAGCAATTAGGGTATGACGAAGGATGAGATAAAGAGAATATGTTTGCCGTAGGAATGTAAAGGAAATGTACCTAAACTGAAGACTGGTGGCAGGAGCCCATCATAGAAAGCTTCCTGGAGGAAGGGACATCCAAATTGAAACTTAAAGGATTAATGGGAGAGAGGGGAGGGAGGAAGGGGGGGAGAGAGAGACAGACAGACAGACAGACAGACAGACAGACAGAATATGACATCCAGGTGACAGAAAAGATTAAATAGGTTGGAGCATTAATCTGAGCAGGAAATAAGTTAAGTGGGATCTTGTGGCATCCTTAGCACTGTTGAATGTGTTCGGACAATTTCTCCTAAGGCTATGGAGAAGTCATTGGAGGGTTTTAAGCAAAGAAGTGATTTGATGATATTTTCATTTCAGAAAAATAAGGGGCTGCAGCGTGAAGAGTATCTTAGAGTAGTATAGGGGAGGAAGCACATACTTACAAAACACTGCACTAGCTCAAGCAAGAAAGGAAGACATTTTGGACTAGGGCGGAAACACTAGAAATAGAAATAAATGGAAGGTAAGAGGTATTAAGGAAAAAACCAGTAAGATTTGATGATGAAGGAGTTTGGTGATTGTGAGCAAAGAGTCAAGAGTCATGCTCAGGTTTCTAGAAGTGCACGGGTATTGTCGTTTTCAGAGGTAGGGAGCATTACAGGAGGAGGAGGAGGCAAAGAATGCAGTGATGAGTTCAGATTTAGAAAATGGAGCTCTCGAAAGAGGTCTGGGCTAGGCATAGATTCAGACACAGCGCCTGTGGAGTCCATCGGTTAGCTTCTGCTGTATAACGAACCACCTCCCAAAACTTAGGAGCTTCAAAACAACAAACATTTATTATTTTTCAATATTCTGTGGGTCGGTTGGGTAGTTTTCTGGGCCGGGCACTCTTGGCTAATATGCGCAGTCTGCTGGCAACTTGGCTGAGTCTGGATGATCTAGGATGGCCTGGCTCACCTATCTCATAGTCACGCCCCCAGCAGGCTAGGCTGGGTTTCCTCCCATATTGGTCTTGGGGTTCCAAAGGACAATACAAGAGGACAAACTCCAGTGCATGAGAACTTCTCAAGCCTCTCTCTATGTCACATTTGCTATCATCTCAATGTCCAAAGCAAGTCATGTGGCCAAGCCCAGAGTCGATATGGAAAGGAACAATACGAGAACATGGGTACGGTGGTAACTGAAACTACCCACCACCATCACTCATCCTTCTCCTCTTTTCCTGTCCCCCACTAGGATGACGCTGTACGTGGGGAAGGATGAAGCTGGCTTCTATGTTTCCAAAGCACTGGTTCACACAGGGGTGGCCCTAGTGGTGAGAAGGGGTCTCTGAGGGGCTGGAAAGAGGGGATGGAGCAGGGGAGGAGTCTCCCTCACTCATGATTCTCCTCCTTCTGCCATAGCCTCGTGGACTGACCCTGGCCTCCATGGATGGCCCCACCACAGATGAGGTGACACTCCAAGTCTCAGGAGAGCGTGAGGGCTCACCTAGCACAGCTGTCAGATACCCCTCAGGCAGTGTGGCCCTCCCTAGCCAGTGGCTGCTCATCGGTGAGACCCTGTAACTCAAATTTGGAATAGATGAAAATGAAAGACCTGTGGTCCTGGCTTCTGAGCCATAAAGCTGAAGTCACCTTCAGCTCACTGACTTGTTCTCTGTCCCTTAGGACACCATGAGCCACCCCCAGTTCTGCACACCACCATGCTGAGAGTCCATCCTACCCCAGGGAGTGGGACTCCTGAAACCAGACCTTCAGCGAGTATGCAGCCCCCAGCTCTCTTTACGGAGGTCAGTGCTAGAAGGGCAGAGGGCTTGGGGGCAGACTTGGAAGATGGGTGGGCAGCCGCTGGACCTTTTCTTCAGGCTTCTATGAATAACACTTGGAGGTGGGTCAGTTGACATCACACAGTATCTCTTTTTTTTGTTGTTATTTTTGCCAGAAACATGTTAGATATATTAACAAGATATAGGCTATCTAAATTGTGAAACATGGGTCAGTTTCCTTTATTCTTCTTCAATGTAAAAGTGACAAAATATTTATCAAGTGAGGAAAAGAAAGCAAAGAACTATAAAAGCATGTCATCCTGGGAGAGGTCTGGACAAGAACCACTTGATTACAAAGGAACAGCCATGCCCTGGAGCAATAATCCTTAAATCTGATTGCTCATTAGAAATACGTAGATACCAACTCTAGCCTTACTGAATTCAGAATCTCTGGAGGTGGATATCTGCACTTTTTTGCTGATGCCCCAAGAACACCTGTAATTTTTAGTGACGTCCCAGGTGTTGCTGGCCATCAGCTAGGTTTGGAAGACCAATCTCCTGAGGCACCACGATGTTTCAGCACCACGGAGAGCGCCCCGCCCTGCCATAAGACCCCGCACAGGCTGCCACCCTCTTCAGCACCACGGAAAGCGCCACCATTCACACCATAGACCACATACTCGCTCCTTCGGCACCATGGAGAGCACCGGGGGGGGGGCGTCCCCGCCACACATGCCCCTGGTCAGTGCCCCTTCAGCACCACGGAAAGCGCCACACCATACAGACCACACCCGTTCATTCAGCACTGTGGAGAGCGCCACATCCACCACAGACCCCCACTTACTACCCCCTTCAGAACCACGGAGAGAGCCATGCTCCACATCATAAAGACCACACACTCGCTCCGTCGGCACCACGGAGAGCGCCATGTCCCACCTACAGCCCGCCCACTCGCTGCATCTTGGGCTAAGCCCAGCCCTGTACTGGGTGATAAAGAACAGCTAGGGGATCCGCAGTGGGAAAGGTTGCTAAGAGTGAAAGCCCTTTTGTCCCCAGCTCCTGAGCCAGGACCAACCTTGGGCCCTGGAGCCACATCCTGAAGAGAAAGCCCCAGACTTGTATCCAGGGCTGGGACCCCAAGACCTGTTGGCAGCCAGCCTCACAGCCGTCTTCCTGGGAGGGTGGATTCTCTTTTTGATGAGACAGGTAAGCCCATTACCCCAACCTCAGGACCATTTTAGGGTGTCCTAGAGAAAACTCGGTTCCCCCTCTCCAAGACCACCCAGCAATTCTCTTTCGCCCAGCTCCGATTCTGCCCTTTCCCTCCTAGCGGCTCCCCAAGCCCTTGCTACTGTGCTCTGTGTTCGTGGTCTAGTGCCAGGACCCCTCAGGCACGGCCGCTAGACCCACCATGAGGCAGGGCCTGGCAAGGGCTGAGTTCTTAGGCCCTCGTGTTTCAGCAGCAGCAGCAGCAGCTGGCAGAGAAGCAGCAGCAGGCCCCCCTGAAATCTGTACACCCTCCTCTCAACTCACAGAATGTTCCGTCCCAGCCCTCGGGGGTCACCCCGCAGGACAAGAAGAGGCTGCAAAGCCCCTCGGAACCAACCGAAGACCCCGAAGGTGAGCTTAAGGTGGACAGGAAAGGGCGGAGTCAGGGACAGAGGAAAGAAGGGGGATGGTTTAGCTTCAGTCGGTTTGTTAGAAGACAAACCTTGGGACAGCGAAGCCTAAATGATAAGAGTATTTTGAATAGTGCCGCTATGTAGCTGAGCATTCTAGAAATTTCTGCCACCCTTTTTTATTGTCATTATGTTCAAGGACTCTGGATGCAGAAAGAACTGGGTATAGATGTAATTCCACAGTTCGTTAACTTTGATGAATTGCTCAGCTCCTCTGAGCCTTAGCATTCTCATTTGTCACATGGGAATAATAACGCCCACCTGGTTATATAGCCTCGTCGGGAGAGGTCACCACCATCATTATTATTAAATCATATCGAGGTGATGATATTAACACATGAACTAAAATAACGTATTTGGTAACAATAATAGTAAATTACCTAGGTGCCATTTGGTACCTTTCCCGCTCTTTAGGGCTTTTTATTTTAAAAAAATTTCTCTCTTCTCAATTCATTCCCATAAACAAGCCCTTCAAGCCTCCTTTGGTATCTGTGGGATACCCCCGGGAGATTCCACGTGCCTTCACTAGTCAGTCCAGGATGCTTCTGCTTCTTTGGCTCTGGGCTGAGCTGGCCTTTGGTCCTTTGCGTGAACTGCTGCTGGCACCTCCTGGCCACTGCTCAAACCACAGCCTCATGCCCTGGAGCCATTCTGCTGTCACCTTAACTCAGGCTGAAGCCCGCCCCACATGTGACTCAATGCTCCAATGCTGCCACCCGTGTTCACCTTTGTGTTTGCCTTGCTCTGCTGAGGGAGCAGCTCCCCTCCTCAGGGGTCAGCTGTGAGAAGGCCCCCACCGCAGGGTTGCCTGAGCCCTGAGTGTTGCAGTTCTTGCCACGTTACTGGCTCTGGGGGATACCACTGCACCCCGAAACACTCATCTCCTTGGACCTCCTGACTTGAGCCAAGTCTGGCTTATCTTACCCCAGACCCCCAGACTCCATCTTTTCCCAGGTGGTCCTCGTTAAATGGCCCTGCAGTTGGCCCTCACCACCACTGTCCCTTAGACCTGTCCCTGAGGTGATAAAATTCCTTCCCCAGACATCTCACTTCCTTATAAGTCAGTAGATAGCAATAATCCTTGGAGGAGAAAAGAGGATGTTGAACCCCAGCCCTGGCTCGGCCAGGGCACCTCATCATATAAAACACCTAAATTTCTTTACCCACCATAAGGAATCAAAGTGATATCAATGCTTCGGGACAAGAGCCCAAGAAAATAAAGCACCCAGATGGAACATGGGACCTCTCTTAAAACCCGGTGGCGACAGTCTCTCTATAACACTGGAGTGCCCCTGTATTTAAAGACACACCTTGCCATCTTCATGACCTCTAGGCAAAGCCTAAGAGGGTTCATTCAGGCAGTTAGTTATTGAGCAGTGTGATAAATGCTGTCTCATGGAGGACTGTGTGAACAGAAGTGTCCTGGAATAGCTGGGTAAGCTGTGACCCCAAGGATGAGAAGGAATTACCCAAGTGACCAGAGGAGAAGCAGAACAGGAACATCCAGGCGGCACCAACAGCACAGGCAAAGGTTCTGAGAAGAGAGAGAGCAGGGTGTACATTCTGTAAGCCGACGGGAAGGTTGCAAACTCACGCCCATGGGCAAAGTAAATGAGTGAAGGAGGCGTGTGGGAGAGTAGGGAGTGGTGGTGACTGTGGCAAATTGGAGAACAGGTGCCTTGTCTACACTGCTTTACAGATGGGAAAACGCAGGGCACGGCAGTTAAAAAAACTTGCCCAAGTATGCACACAAAGAAAGGGGCAGAACCAGGCTTTGGACCCGGGCAGCCTGGTGCCAGGTCGGGCAGGGCAGTGTGGGAGTCTGGAGGAAGCGGGAGGCGGTGGGCAGGCCTGAACTGGCTGGCCGTGGCCCCTGACACCCACCATTTCTCCACCTAGCCGAGCAGCTCACTGTGGTCGGCAAGATTTCCTTCAACCCCAGGGACGTGCTGGGCCGCGGGGCAGGGGGCACCTTCGTTTTCCGGTGAGTGGTGGCCAGGAGCTGGGCTGGACACGTGGCTCTCACAGCCCTTTTGGCCACTGTCCTTCAGAGAGCCACTCTTTCAATGAATCCCTGAGGTGGGAGCAGGCGCAGCTTCTTCCTCTCTGCCCTCTCTGAACCTCATCCCCCACCTCCCAGAGGACAGTTTGAGGGGCGGGCAGTGGCTGTCAAGCGGCTCCTCCGTGAATGCTTCAGCCTGGTTCGGCGGGAGGTCGAGCTGCTGCAAGAGTCGGACCGGCACCCCAACGTGCTCCGCTACTTCTGTACCGAGCGGGGACCCCAGTTCCACTACATCGCCCTGGAGCTCTGCCAGGCCTCCTTGCAGGAGGTGAGCCGGAGCCAGGGGTTGGGGGGCGGAGGGTGCTGGCCTGGAGGTGCCAGCCGCAGAGTGACGCTTGGCCCCTCGCTGCTCTTCAGTACGTGGAAAACCCAGAGCTGGACCGCTGGGGCCTGGAGCCCGTGACGGCGCTGCAGCAGCTCACGTCCGGCCTGGCGCACCTGCATTCCCTGCACATAGGTACCACCCGCCTCCTACTCTCCCCGCCCCGGCCTGCCCTGCCCACCTCGCTCTCAGCTGCCCTCCGCCCTCACAGTGCACCGGGACCTGAAGCCCGCCAACATCCTCATCTCGGGGCCTGACAGTCAGGGCCAAGGCAGGGTGGTCCTCTCCGACTTCGGCCTCTGCAAGAAGCTGCCAGCCGGTCACTGCAGCTTCAGCCTGCACTCGGGCGTCCCCGGCACAGAGGGCTGGATGGCACCCGAGCTCCTGCAGCTGCAGCCCCCAGAGAGCCCTGTGAGTCCTCCCGCTGCCCTGGCCCAAGGCCTCTGCTGCCAGGCTCCAGGTCACCTGCTGTGCGAGCCTGAGTCACTCCTCCTCGCCTGTTCCTTTCTCTGTAAAGTGGGATGATTGATCCCTTACTTAGAGCAGTGGCTTCACTCTGGCACTATTTCACCACCCAAGCAACACTGGCCTATGTCTGGAGACACTTTCTGGTTGTCACGCTTGGCAGGGTGAGGTTGCTATTAGCTTCTTATGGGCAGAGGCCAGGGTTGCCGCCACACATCCTGCCACACACAGGACAGGCCCCTACAACAAAGAATCACCAGGCTCAAAACGTCTGCAGCGCTGACAGTGAGAAACTCTAAGCTCAAAGTGTTTTCAGCCTTCACTGTGCTGCAGTCACCGGGGACTTACAGAGAGTCACTGCGCAGG
>NW_011889028.1:942259-944214 GCF_000151845.1 Pteropus vampyrus | reverse complement strand
AGTCCTCCCGCTGCCCTGGCCCAAGGCCTCTGCTGCCAGGCTCCAGGTCACCTGCTGTGCGAGCCTGAGTCACTCCTCCTCGCCTGTTCCTTTCTCTGTAAAGTGGGATGATTGATCCCTTAGAGCAGTGGCCTCACCCTGGCACTATTTCACCACCCAAGCAACACTGGCCTATATCTGGAGACACTTTCTGGTTGTCACGCTTGGCAGGGTGAGGTTGCTATTAACTTCTGATGGGCAGAGGCCAGGGTTGCCGCCACACATCCTGCCACACACAGGACAGGCCCCTACAACAAAGAATCACCAGGCTCAAAACGTCTGCAGCGCTGACAGTGAGAAACTCTAAGCTCAAAGTGTTTTCAGCCTTCACTGTGCTGCAGTCACCGGGGACTTACAGAGAGTCACTGCGCAGGCCCACAGCCAGTGATTCTAACCCAATGAGCTGGGCCAGGGCCTGGGGGGGACTTCGATGTGTAGCCAGGGTGGAGGGTTTGGGGCACATCAGATGAGCTAATACAGTTGAAGCACAGAGTGGAATCTGACCCCCTAGACACTTGAGTTTGGGGCCCCAGGACTATAGATTTTTTATTTTGTCAGTGTGTGGCTCGAAGCTGGTCATGGGCATGGATGAGAGTAATACAAAAGGACAGTCACTAGACAAAACCACTTGTATCTTAAAAGTCTAGAGAAAGCTAGAAGTGGCACCCTGGAGGCCCGAGGACCAAAGGCACCATTCAAAGCCTCCTGGCAGGTTTTGTTTTTTCAATTAGTGGCCAATATTTTAACTTTTGGGAAGTTGCACAAGAAAATCTGGATTTCTGGGTTCTTGGGAAATGGAACTCTGCCACCCTGAGAGAGAGTGGCCTGGAGTCAACCAGCAGAGCCAAGTGCCAGGTGCCGCCCATGCACGGACCAGTGCCAGAGCGTGTGGTCCTCACCGCCACCTCACTGCCACCTGCCTGGCTAGCTTCACTGGGGGATGTGACGCTGGGAGCCCTGAACTAGCTCAGCAGGACCAAAGATTCTGGATGAAAACCATGGGCCCCTTTCAACGGCGCAGAGGGGAGGCCATGTAGCTCGGGCCAGGGGGAGGCCTGTCAGGAAGCAGCCTTGGGCTCTGCTCCGAACCAAACCCCCACGGGAGAACTTAGCCCGGCGGACCTCCTGGAGGCAGCAACCTCCTCCTCACGCTCTTCTCCCTGGCCCCAGACGAGCGCAGTGGACGTCTTCTCCGCAGGCTGCGTGTTCTACTACGTGCTCTCCGGAGGCGGCCACCCCTTCGGAGAGAGTCTGTATCGCCAGGCCAACATCCTTGCAGGGGCTCCCTGTCTGGCCCACCTGGAGGAAGAGGCTCATGGTGAGGGGACCTGGCCTGGCAGACATGGGGGAAGCCAGGCACGAGGCCGGGCGGGCCTGAAGCCACCCTCTTTCCCTCCAGACCAGGTGGTGGCCCGGAGCCTGGTTGAGGCCATGCTGAGCCCGCTGCCACAGGCGCGCCCCTCTGCCCCCCAGATGCTGGCCCACCCCTTCTTCTGGAGCAGAGCCAAGCAGCTCCAGTTCTTCCAGGTCAGGGGGGACCATGGGACTGGCCCCAGAACGTGCCAAGTTTGGGTCCTGTGCAACTTCCCCAGGGAGAGGGGAAGCTGGGTGGAGACTTGCCTGTGCCAGGCGGCCCGGCTCCTTATCTGAGATCAGACGGAGCACGAAGCCCTCACTGGGGCTGCCTCGGCACTGTCCCAGCCCAGCTGCCTGTCCCTCTCGGCCCCCATTGCTCACGCCATGCCTGTGAGCCCACTCAAACTTGTGCAACCTCGAGCAGCGGCTTTGTGCTGGGGGCTCGGTTTGCTCATCTGTAAGGGGGTGACAGCACCTCCTTCATAGGCCAGGGAGGACTGGGCGGAATGACGCGGGGTGGGTTCCTGGCTTTGTGGCCTCTGAAGCTGGTCGTAGGCTTA
>NW_011889028.1:934860-941669 GCF_000151845.1 Pteropus vampyrus | reverse complement strand
GCTCCGAACCAAACCCCCACGGGAGAACTTAGCCCGGCGGACCTCCTGGAGGCAGCAACCTCCTCCTCACGCTCTTCTCCCTGGCCCCAGACGAGCGCAGTGGACGTCTTCTCCGCAGGCTGCGTGTTCTACTACGTGCTCTCCGGAGGCGGCCACCCCTTCGGAGAGAGTCTGTATCGCCAGGCCAACATCCTTGCAGGGGCTCCCTGTCTGGCCCACCTGGAGGAAGAGGCTCATGGTGAGGGGACCTGGCCTGGCAGACATGGGGGAAGCCAGGCACGAGGCCGGGCGGGCCTGAAGCCACCCTCTTTCCCTCCAGACCAGGTGGTGGCCCGGAGCCTGGTTGAGGCCATGCTGAGCCCGCTGCCACAGGCGCGCCCCTCTGCCCCCCAGATGCTGGCCCACCCCTTCTTCTGGAGCAGAGCCAAGCAGCTCCAGTTCTTCCAGGTCAGGGGGGACCATGGGACTGGCCCCAGAACGTGCCAAGTTTGGGTCCTGTGCAACTTCCCCAGGGAGAGGGGAAGCTGGGTGGAGACTCGCCTGTGCCAGGCGGCCCGGCTCCTTATCTGAGATCAGACGGAGCACGAAGCCCTCACTGGGGTTGCCTCGGCACTGTCCCAGCCCAGCTGCCTGTCCCTCTCGGCCCCCATTGCTCACGCCATGCCTGTGAGCCCACTCAAACTTGTGCAACCTCAAGCAGCGGCTTTGTGCTGGGGGCTCGGTTTGCTCATCTGTAAGGGGGTGACAGCACCTCCTTCATAGGCCAGGGAGGACTGGGCGGAATGACGCGGGGTGGGTTCCTGGCTTTGTGGCCTCTGAAGCTGGTCGTAGGCTTAGGAGTGCTCTGGGGTCCTAGGATGTCAGCGACTGGCTGGAGAAGGAGCCCGAGCAGGCGCCCCTGGTGGTGGCACTGGAGGCGGGGGGCTCTGCGGTGGTCCGCGGCGACTGGCACAAGCACATCTCGGCGCCACTGCAGACAGGTACTGGCCAGGCGCGGGCGGGCCTGGGGGCCGAGGGGACCCAGCGGGGCAGCCCTGTCCACGCCTTCCATGCCCGCAGACCTGAGGAGGTTCCGGACCTATCAGGGGACATCTGTGCGAGACCTACTGCGTGCCGTGAGGAACAAGGTGTGTTCCAGGGCCGGGGTCGTGGGGGGCCCTTAGGGGCCTGGTCGCCGCTGAACCCAGCCCTCCGCCCTAACCCCTGCAGAGGCACCACTACAGGGAGCTCCCGGCCGAGCTGCGGCAGGCGCTGGGCTACGTCCCCGACGGCTTCGTCCAGTACTTCACCGCCCGCTTCCCGCGGCTGCTGCTCCACACGCACCAGGCCATGAGCAGCTGTGCCTCCGAGAGCCTCTTCCGGCCCTACTACCCGCCAGCCACGGGAGCCGGGGGTTCGAGCCTGGGGGCTGCTGGGAGCTGAGGCCGGCCTCAGCGTCGGAAAGGACCCAGAGGCCTGGCAGCCCGGGGACGGATGCTGGGGCGGAGGTGTGCCCAGGGCCCAGGCGCCGGGCAGCCCTCAGGGAACACGAGAGGACAAAGATCCACGTGTGTTTAATGTGTATAAAGGCAAGGAGGGGACAGTCCCGAATCCAATCGCAATGTTCTGTACAATTCATGCGGTGGGGCCAGGGAAGGGGAGGGGACCACAGAACCCACACCTGAGCATGTACAACCATAACTTACACAGCAGCCCCCACCTGTGAGGGTGACAGAGCTGTCCCCAGCCCCCAGGGCTGGGGACACACTATAAAGACCGACACCGTGGGCGCGAACCAGAACGGGCCATGGTCCGGGGGGTGGGTGGGCAGGGGCAGTCCAGAGGGGCCTACGAGGAGGCCTTGAGGCGGTTGGTGGCTGAGCGCGAGCCCAGCAGCTTGTCCACCATGGTGCGGGCGTAGCGGAGCCGGCTGGCCAGCTCCCTGGAGCACCCGTGCTCCTCCAGGAGGCTCAGGCGGTACGTGCGGAAGTCCCGCTTCTCGTTGATGTAGGTCACAGCGGCCATCAGAGGGCACAGGATGAGCTTGGTGTGGTCCTGTGCGGGCAGGTGGAGGGCGGTTAGCGGAAGGAAGGCCGGGCGGCTAATAAACATGGGGCGTGCAGGCAGGGACAACGTCTGCTGGAAGGCGGCCTCCCCCATGCCGCCCGCTCCCCGCAGACCCCACCTGGAAGAAGTTGACCTGCACGCAGCCGTTGCTGAGGTGCAGGACGATGGCGCTGCGGGTGCGGAACCAGGTGCGCAGGTAAGGTAGCCGGGCCAGCTCGTCGCCCTCCCGTGGCGTGATGTTGGCCCCCGCCTTCAGCAAGTGCTCGCTCATGTAGTTCCGGAAATACTTGAGGAGGGTGATCTGGTTGCGGGGGGGGAGGGGCTCAGTCAGAGGCCGGCCAGCACCCCACTGACTGCGACGTGGCCCAGCCCGGGGCAGCCGGCACTCACCTTCTTCATCAGGGAGTTGGGGTGTGAGTTCACGGTGAGGTAGGACTCCGTGCCGTCGCGCTCTATGTACTGCAGGCTGGCACCGTCGTTGTAGAGGATGAGGCGCGTCGAGTCATTGAAGAGCACCCCCACGCTGTTGTCACACAGCTGGTACCCTGGCGGCAGTGGAGAGAGCTCAGAAAGTGGGCGGGGGGCCCTGGGAGGCCTGGGCTGGAGACAGCAGAGGAGGAGCTGGCAGCCAAGAAAGGTGCGAGCCTGAAGCAAGTCAGGGGCTCACGCGGCCACGCCTGGGCCACCCGCCCCCCTGGAAGAGACCTACCGAGGCCGTACTTGTCCGAATAGTCCACCCACTTGCTGACCCAGAAGATGGGGATGCAGGCGGGGTCCTCTGCCTCCTCTGGAACGAAAACAGACGGACGACTGGTCGGCGCCAGCCTCTCCCCTTGGGCGGCCCACACCACGACACCCCACCTGGGCTCCGCCAAGCGGCCTGTGCCGCCACCGGGCTCAGATGAGCGGCAGTGCCGCCAAGTGCCACTCCTTCGCTCCGCTGACTCAGTTAATCAGAGGCTGAGCGTGTGCCAGACACTGTCACGGCTACAGAGAGCAATGACAGAGACCCAGCCTCCACGGGCGTGCATTCTGGTCATAAGGACAGAGCTCATAAATAAACGTGGACAGAGTATATAAGGTGCTTCCATCACGGCGAGTCAGTAGCTGACAGATCACCTAGTTTTCTAGTTTTGAGCAATTAAAACCTTGTGAGAAGATAAACAATTCCAGATGTTATGCTCGGCGTCTGCAGTAACCTCTTCTTTTAAAGACAGGAAACCAGCACGAAAACTTAGATCGCGTCAGGTGAGCAGTGTTACGGAGAAACATTCGGCAGGTATAGGGGATGACGAGAGCGAGGAGTGGAGGCCAGGGGATTGCGCATGGAGGGGACACGGGGACAGACACTCGAGGGCAGCGAGAGCATGAGCCAAGCAGGCGTCTGGAGGGGCGTCTGGGAGAAGGGGACAGTGTGAGCGAAGCCCTGAGGCTGAGTGTGTCTGGGTCTGTCACTCCAGCCGTCTCAGTGGCTAACCAGAAACTCATCGGACACAAGAGAGGGCATGTGCAAGTGTCCGAAGGCGGCGCGCTGAGCAGGGCACTCGGGGAGACAAGAGACGGGTCAAGAGAGGAGAAAGGCCGGACCCCGGAGCGCCTGGGCGTCAGGCTAACTCAGTGGGGTTTTCACCTATGAAAAGTGGGGGAACTAGGCCTCTGGATACAGGGGCCGGCACAGGCCAGCACGCCCTGCTGGGGGACTTCCCTGTCCTCTCCGGACACACGGCACCCCTCGCCCCCAGCCCGTGGCAGCTCCCACCTTGCCTCACCAGCCCCCGCTCTGAGGGCTTGGAGGCGTTGACACTGTGGAGTTGCTGCAGCATGTCACCAAGGTGGCAGTCGGCCGCCTCACTGGTCTCCCGAACCACTGGCTCCTCTTTCTCTCGGGGCCGCTCAGGCATGGGGTTCTCGGTGCCTGGGAAGAAGGTGGATGTGGTCATTAGCTGGGCACAAAAGCAGCAAGTTGGGAGGGGCAAGGGACCCCTCACCACGACTGGTACTCGCTCTAGGAAAAAAACTCTTTGAGCAGCCACTGCTCTGGGTAAACTGAGTCAGTGTCCGGTTATCAGTGCACATGCTCCAAGGACAGGCACATGGCACCCACTGGCACCTCCAGGACCAGGCCAAGCCCTTCAGGACACGCAGTGTCAGAGACTCAGGCCTCTGACCCTGCAGAACTCCACCGGTCACTCAGGGAGACACCAGCAGCTCGGAGCTACCTGCTTTAAGCCAAGAATTAAAAATGTCTTCAGTAGCCAGAAAAATGGGAAGTTCAGTAAATCAGACCAGCAGGACGAGTTAAGCAGGCATTTAACAAAAACGTAAGAGAGTTTCCCGCCCTAAAATTTGCTTTATCTGCTTATGTGACCAGAGAGAGCCTGCAGAGACCCACACTGAAACTTCAGCATGGGTTATGGCTGATGCCAGAAGCATGGATTTTCATTTTCTTTATGCTTAAATGTTTATTCTTTCCCCACCAACATGTGCTCATTCTCCTTGTGTAATCTGAAATTCTTCTTAAACATATGTAAAGATCAGAGATTTCAATTTTAAAAAACTATAGGCTACGATAAGAACTTGAGTATGAGTAATATTTGAGATTTGCTCTTAAAACTCTAGCCAGAAAAGGGGGGAGGAGGTGGGGTAGATAAAAATGTGGGCAAAGGTTGCTGACTATTGAAAAATGCTGATTTCTTGGGGGATCATCATAGAGTTCTCACGACTTTCGAGTAAATCTGAAAATTTCCAGCATAATAAGCTTTTTAAAAATGTTTTCTATCCAAAAATTAAAACCATAAGAAAACAAAGCAATCCTTAAAAAACCAATATGGCATGATAGCCCAAAGAATAAACATTCATATACGTAAGCCCGTGGGAGAGAAGCGACAGCTCTCTCTTACAGAAGACTCCGGTTAATAAACGCGGGAGGAGCGAGGGATACACCACCATCAGCCATGGCAGCAAGTGCTGTGGGTGACATCCGCCACGGGTGCTCGAATCGCTGGGCAGAGGTCCGGGGAGACATAGGACCATCTCAGAGTCGCTCCCAGCAAGGCATGTATAATTACAAAGGAGAAAACAGTCCTTCCGCAGCAGCAACACCCACCAGACACCACCATAAGCAGGTGATCAAGACCAGTATCACCGCAAAAAGAAATTTCGAAAATTAACACCAAAAGAAATGAGATAACCCTTAAAATAACAGTACTAAATTATGACTGAAACAAATGAACTTATGTAGTAAATTGGTGTATATTAAATTGGTGCTATATCCACACAGAGAAAAAAATACTTCAAGTGATCTTTTTTTTTTTTTAAACTATATATCTTTGGTGAAATATATGCCAATGACAAATAGAACTGTAAGAAAATAAGGCATTTAAAACTAGTTTATACATGCTGAAAAACATGAATATTAATGTAAGGAAATAAGGTTTTCAGTTTAAAAGAAATACAAATGTAAAATCAGAGAAGTAAAAGTCCTATCGTTATATTTGAATCAGATACTCAAATTACCAAAAGGAGCAATGTCACAGCGGAAGATCGCTGAAGGACAGGATGTGTCAGCGGTAAACTCCCTGCGCCTGACATCCGTGCACCGTGCTGTGCTTATGCAGAATAATCTTTGTTTTTTGGAAATATATGCAGCGGTATTAAATTTTAAAGGATGGGATGTATACAATTTACTCTTAAATAGTTTGGGAGGGAGGAAGAAAGGGAAGAAGGGAGGAGGGATGGGAGGAGGGAATGGAGGGAGAAAGGAAGAGAGGGAGGAAGGGAGGGAGGGATGAATGAATGAATTGAAGCAAATGTGGAAAAAAAATGTTAATTGTGGATCTAGGTAAAGTGGATATAGCAGATTTGTATCTATTCTCATACCTTTTCACAAGTTTAAAATAACAACAAAATAAGATGTTCAAAATCATGAATTGGAAACATCACCATAAACTCAATGTCCCCCCACCCCCAAATTATGTATTTCCTAATTCTGTCCTCTTATGAGACTTGGAAACGATGACAACCTAATCGATGGCACGTGGTCTTGAAAGACAACGTCCATCCTTTTAAAGAGACGCACACTGAGGTTCACAGGGGTCAAATGGCAAGACGTCTGGGGTGAACTTAGAAGGAACAGAAGAGGAGAGACGACCAAACGGGACAGTCTTGACAATGGCCGAGTCCAGCAGGTGCATGGGAGCCTGCTGCCCTATGTTCTGTGTATTTGAAAAATTTCACATTTTTTCAATGGACCATAAAGGCGTGTTAAGAATTTTTTTAACTGATAAGAATTTTCCAGGTGTGGCGTATGGTCCACTCTCTTTTGGGGCCTGACGGGTCTGTTTGGCCATGGTAAGTCTGTCTTTCCCAAGAGGCCGAGGGGAAGGGCATTTGCCGCGGGAGGACCAAGGCCTGTCTCACTGCACAGCCGGCTCTGGGGGCCACACACCCACGGCTGAGGCCGAGGCCCTCCCTGGGGGCCTGCTGTTGCCCAGGCCCCGTTTTACCTTTATTGAGGACGGAGAGAGGCTTCCGGCTGCTGGGGTCCAGACTGCTGGGAGCGAGGGAAAACCTGGGCGGGACGGTGAGGCAGGTGATGGGCAGGCGGGCGGGGATGTAGCCGGAAGTGAAGAACTCCTCGTTCAGCAGCTCGTGAATGGTGGGGCGGGCAGCGGGGTCCGTCTGGAGCATCTTCTGGATGAGGGAGGCGGCCACGGGGTTGACGTACTGGGGCAGAGGGCGAGAGAGCCATAAGCGGGACGGAA
>NW_011889028.1:930429-934810 GCF_000151845.1 Pteropus vampyrus | reverse complement strand
GTTTATACATGCTGAAAAACATGAATATTAATGTAAGGAAATAAGGTTTTCAGTTTAAAAGAAATACAAATGTAAAATCAGAGAAGTAAAAGTCCTATCGTTATATTTGAATCAGATACTCAAATTACCAAAAGGAGCAATGTCACAGCGGAAGATCGCTGAAGGACAGGATGTGTCAGTGGTAAACTCCCTGCGCCTGACATCCGTGCACCGTGCTGTGCTTATGCAGAATAATCTTTGTTTTTTGGAAATATATGCAGCGGTATTAAATTTTAAAGGATGGGATGTATACAATTTACTCTTAAATAGTTTGGGAGGGAGGAAGAAAGGGAAGAAGGGAGGAGGGATGGGAGGAGGGAATGGAGGGAGAAAGGAAGAGAGGGAGGAAGGGAGGGAGGGATGAATGAATGAATTGAAGCAAATGTGGAAAAAAAATGTTAATTGTGGATCTAGGTAAAGTGGATATAGCAGATTTGTATCTATTCTCATACCTTTTCACAAGTTTAAAATAACAACAAAATAAGATGTTCAAAATCATGAATTGGAAACATCACCATAAACTCAATGTCCCCCCACCCCCAAATTATGTATTTCCTAATTCTGTCCTCTTATGAGACTTGGAAACGATGACAACCTAATCGATGGCACGTGGTCTTGAAAGACAACGTCCATCCTTTTAAAGAGACGCACACTGAGGTTCACAGGGGTCAAATGGCAAGACGTCTGGGGTGAACTTAGAAGGAACAGAAGAGGAGAGACGACCAAACGGGACAGTCTTGACAATGGCCGAGTCCAGCAGGTGCATGGGAGCCTGCTGCCCTATGTTCTGTGTATTTGAAAAATTTCACATTTTTTCAATGGACCATAAAGGCGTGTTAAGAATTTTTTTAACTGATAAGAATTTTCCAGGTGTGGCGTATGGTCCACTCTCTTTTGGGGCCTGACGGGTCTGTTTGGCCATGGTAAGTCTGTCTTTCCCAAGAGGCCGAGGGGAAGGGCATTTGCCGCGGGAGGACCAAGGCCTGTCTCACTGCACAGCCGGCTCTGGGGGCCACACACCCACGGCTGAGGCCGAGGCCCTCCCTGGGGGCCTGCTGTTGCCCAGGCCCCGTTTTACCTTTATTGAGGACGGAGAGAGGCTTCCGGCTGCTGGGGTCCAGACTGCTGGGAGCGAGGGAAAACCTGGGCGGGACGGTGAGGCAGGTGATGGGCAGGCGGGCGGGGATGTAGCCGGAAGTGAAGAACTCCTCGTTCAGCAGCTCGTGAATGGTGGGGCGGGCAGCGGGGTCCGTCTGGAGCATCTTCTGGATGAGGGAGGCGGCCACGGGGTTGACGTACTGGGGCAGAGGGCGAGAGAGCCATAAGCGGGACGGAATGGGGACCGAGTGCAGACCGCCACAAAGGAACTGCGGGTCCCTGCTCCACACGCAGTCCCCGGTCTCAACTGTGCTCCCGTCAGCGACTGAGAACAACGCCAAACTCCCCATTATCGGCTTTACGCAGCTGTGAGGAGGGCTGTGTTTCCTCCCTCCCGAAACTCCAGATGGATGTGAGGGCATTTTGCCCCTGAACTTGCTCTTGCATAATTCAAGCTGCTCACCACCAGAGTGGCACGTGAGACACAGGCTTTGAGGCCCCAGAGACGAGGAACCTGGCTTTCTAGGGCCTCTGTATCTTCATCTGTAAGATGGGGACACAGCACCACACCTAGAGCCCTCGTGAGGAGTTTCCACGGGACACAGCCCAGCACAGCCACACGCCTCGTAAGAGCCTAGCCTCAACTCTGCACTCACTACACAATGGGAAGGAACTCCAGGCATGTCATGTGTGTTAACTCACACAGAAACGCCTCAGGGGTGGAGACCTGACAGCTCCTGCAGACAAGGAAACCGAGGTACGGTGCGGCCGAGCGCCCAAGCGCGCGCCTGACAGGTACTACAGCCCGCGCCCATGCGACACCGTGCAGGTGGCTCCAGCACCCACGAACCACCCCACGCCACGTTCCTCTGACAGTTAGCCAGGCTTCCGTAGGAACAGGCCCTGCCTCTCGATGCATTCAGGCTGTGGGTTGTGAAAACGCACACTGCCATGCGTTCACAGCGCCTATGACTCAGTGCTTAACGCACGCAAGGCACCCGCGAGGAGCCACAGACAGGGCTCATGTTACAGATGGGGCTACAGTTCAGAAGGGCCGGGACACCTGTCCCCGGAATCCAGACAGTCCACTTCTGGAGCTTAAGCAGCATAGAGGTAGTTCTGCCTCCTACGCCCTTCTTTGTGCGTGTGTGTGTGTGTGTTTTCTACACATCTTTTGGGTTATCTACCCAACCTTTGAGAATCTACAAATTCTCCCCACCCTGGAAGAACGGCCTTTGTGCACACGTGTCCAGTTCTGCATGCCAGTTCAGACATAAACACTGTAAAGCTGTGCGGCCACCCAAGGGGTGCGGCTGACCTGTCTCTGTCCCCAGGGTCTAACTGGGCTCAGGAAACAGCTTTCGGAGGGAAAAACAAAGAAAATAAAATTCAACTACAAGTGCTTTAGTCACCTTAGGGATACTGTACTCATTCTTCTTGATCCGGAGGTAGGTCTCTTTTAGGCAAGACGTCTCAAAAGGTGGTTTGCCCACTAACAAGGTATACCTGTAAGCACAAGGTGGGACTGGGCTCAGACGCAGGAGGAATCAGCTAAGGGCCAGAACGGAGGCCAGGCATCCTCTGGACCCTCACTCTGGCGCTGAGAACAGTCTCCAAGCCTACTGAGCAGCCCCCAGAACCAGGACCCTGGTGAGAGGGCCCCCAGGGGAACACAGGCCCTGAGACCAGAGTTCTCATGGGCCGGCACCCCTCTCGGGCCCAGAGGCCGCCAGCCAGCACAAGGTAGGTCAGAGCGGGTGGGCGGCGTGCTCTCGCGATGGCAGCCCACGTGTGACGGTTCTGCACCTACAGCCTGAAGCTGCCACATGAAAAGTCCACTGGAGTAAGTGTGAAAGCCACTGCCACAACTCACCCTAACTCTCCATACCCAGGCCAACCACCACAAAGGCGAGAGCTGAGAAGGGCCTCTGCCTACCACCCACCTCTGATGGCCTTGACCCAGACAGGCCACAGGCACCTCCCGCCGCCAGCTCCAATTCCAATTCCTCCCACCCGATGCTACTTTCTACATCAGCGGTTGTGAAAGCTTATTGTACACAAGAATCAGCCAGCAGTCGTGTTGAAACCCAGGTTCTGATCCAACAGCCTGGGTCTTAGGACCTCATGTCTAACAGGTTCCTAGGTGACAATGCTGCTGGCCTACGGGCCACATCTTGAGTAATGAGGGGCCAGAGCAAGTTTGGGGAGACCTCCTCTCCCTCTTTCCAGACTGGCCCAGGCTGCAGGAAGCCCACAGGACATGCCAGTGACAGGAAAAATATGGAAATTAGGCTTTGTTTGGGGCACTCTGCTCTCCAGAGTGGCCTTTCCACAGGCAGGTGGGTTGGCAGGTGACACATCCATGAGGTCACCTGCTGAGGCCGGGCGGTGCCTGAAACAGCCCCAACTTACATGATGCACCCGATGGACCACACGTCCACCTCGAAGCTGTGCCCCTTCTTGCTCAGCACCTCAGGGGCTATGTAATTCGGGGTCCCGCACAGGGTCTTCTTCCGCTCCCCGTCATATTCGACTTTGGTTGCCAGTCCGAAATCCCCTAGGACCGAAGGGAAGAGGTGCTCAGAGGCTAGCCCGTCACGTCGGTGCGGACAGCTGGTCCAGACCTGGGCACCAAGAGCCAGGGTCCTCTGACCCCTCAAGCCCCAGCCCTGGGACACAGACAGCCTTGCCCAGGCATCCTCCCATCATGCTGGCCCCAGGAGGGGCATCCCGGCGACCATCCTGACACCCTGGAAAGGAGGGCCAAGCTTCTAGGAAGGAACTCAAATGCCTTCATGGACCCACCAAGCAAGCAAGCTTCAAGACTGCTACTAGGCAAGTCTGTGAGGATGACAGCGAGGGGTGGGGACAGGGGAGTCTAAGGGGACAGCTGCTGCTCGGCCCGTAGAGCTGCCCCAAGGGAATGCTGCCCAGTGCTGCTGGAGCTTCCAACGGGTCGAAAGGCACTTTACGGCAAAAATTCTACGACAGGCCTCCCAACTTAAAACATGGACAGGAATTCAAATTCTTTTTTTTAAAAAAAAATACTGTGTAAGAAATACCAAGGGCTGATGAGGATATGGAGAAAAGGGGACCCTCGCACGCTGCTGGTGGGAATGTAACTGGGTGCAGCCTCCGTGGAAACCCATACAGAGGGGCCTCACAAAATTAAGACCAGAGAACTACCATATGACCCAGCAATTCCACTTCTGGGGCTCTACCTGCCAAATTTGAAAACACTTAA
>NW_011889028.1:923660-929323 GCF_000151845.1 Pteropus vampyrus | reverse complement strand
GCCTCTCTGCGGCAGCAGACTCCTTTCCTGAACCCCTAAGCCTAGCCACCACTGTCCATAGCACCCCTTTTCCTACTAGCTGCCTCCCAGCCTCTGACCTGGGGCCCCTATGTCAGCCCCATTGCGTAAGCGCAGAGTCTCCAGTATCCCCTTCCCCGCCTCTCTGCGGCAGCAGACTCCTTTCCTGAACCTCGGAGTTCTGGCCCCACCAGTCTCCCTGCTCCAACTCCACTCCGGAGGCTCCAGGTCCGTAGCGCCCCTGCTCGGGCTCCACCCTTAACCGGTTACTCCCGGAGCCCTGGCGCCCATAGCCGCGGCTGCCCGCGCCTCGCCCCGCCCTCCGCCCCACACCCGGCGTGCGGGAGCACCTTCCCTAGCAGCGGCGTGACTCGGGCTCCACTTAGCCGGAACCCCTCCCCCAGCAGCTCCGAGCTCGGCCTGGGATCCCTCCACGCCTAGTTGGAGGGTCCCGGCACCTCCTCTCCAGCAGCTCCGAGCCCCCGGCGCACCTTCTCCAGCAGCTGCGGGGCCGGGCGCTCCAACCCCGGCCCCAGGCAGCTCCAGTCCCCCAGCAGCGACACTCACTCTCCGCCGGCAGAGCTCCAACACCACGAACACGAAGTCGTTGTCCTCGAAAAAGCCGTGGAAGCCCACGACATGCTGGTGTGCGAGGCTGCGGTGAATGGCTATCTCCATGGACATCTTCTCCTTCTGGTGCGGCTTGAGCAGCAGCGACTTAGGCACGATCTTGCCCGCGAACACCTCCTTAGTGTCCGCGTCCGAGATCTCGAAGCACTTGGCAAAGCCCCCCTTCCCCAGAAAGCGGCCCCGCAGGTAGCGCCGCCGGCTGCGTGGGTCCACTAGGACCTCCGGGATCTCCTTTGCCGGCGGAGCGGCCGCCGAGGCTCCGGGAGCTGCAGCTCCGGGGCCCCCGGCTTTCCCAGGCTCACCTGGTGCCCGCGCCAGCTTTCCTGCTGTTGCCGCGGCACTCATGTTCCCGGAATTGCTCAGCGGACCTAGCTGGGTCTGGGTAGAGGTTTGACACCGTTCGGCTCCTCCTCGAATTCAAACGCGGCGCCGGGAACGTTACAAAAGCCTGCGCGCCACTGATTGGCCGCGGGGATTTAAAATCCAAACCCGCCCGCCGCGCGGCACTCTGGGAGCGCTGCGCTCCGCAGCCGCCTTTAAACCTCACCCAGCCGGGGTGCGGGGGAGAGAAACAAACTTGATTGACAGGCACTCACGGACAGCGGACACGTGGGGGGCCAAGGAAAGCAGCCCGAGGAGAGCCGGAGTTCAGGGTTTCTCCCTTTCTCGCGTTCCCGAAAGCTCCGGCAGTTCCCGTGCACCGCCTCCGGGAAGCCTTTCCTAAGACCTTCCCCTTCCCCGCCCGCCTTACAGAATAAGCTCAGATTAGAGCGTATTAATAAGCCTGCCAAGAGACGGCTTGGGAGAGCCTCAGCACCCGCCTCCCATGTCATCGGCTCTCTTCCCAGACGCCCCAAATAAACTAAAACCTAAGTAAAAACAGGACGCTTGCCAGGAACTTGCACCTTAGTGGCAAGGCTCCGACTCCCCTCTGGCTTATAGCTGCTGCTGGGCCCCTCAGCTTACAGAGCAACTCTATGCAAACTGGCCCAGGGACGCCAACATCTCCATCACCTGGGAGCTTGTTAGAAAGGCAACGCTCCAGCCGCCCGCAGACCTCCCAGGCAGAAATCTGCTTTTCAACGCGCCTGTCCAAATGAGTCCTACACATACTGAAGTCTGAGAGGCACCAGATGCGGGCCCCCCACTGCACAAGCAAGTCTGGCCTGCTCACTGCTGTAGTTCCCGTGCCTAAAACACTGGACCTTCCGTGACTGGTCAGAGGGAGGGATCTCTGGCTGGCTGAGTACCTGGCAAACCTGTAGGCCGAGGCAAAATCCGGCCTGCAGGGGTGGTTTGGCCCCCCGCTTTTTAAAATTTGGATTCATTTACAGCACTTAAAAATCAAGAGAGCTCACATAAAAATTCAGATCTGTGGTTTTTCCTAAAAAACAATAACAAAACTAGCAGCTCTGGCAACTCTCTGTCTACATACCTTCCCAGCTTGCCTGTTCCCAGCTCTCCCCCTTCTGCCCAGTCGCCTGTCTGGCCTCCACAGATCAGTGAGTAGCAGCCCTAGAATGGCAAAATGCCCAAGACAGAGGCCCTTTCTGTGTGCCCCTAGCGCCTGCAATGTCTGACAGAACCCAGCAAACATGGACCACACTAAGAATCTCTTTGCCTGCCTACCAATAATCTAAGGCAATGACATGCTTCCCGCCATGTCCCAAGCCCCCAGGGCAATGCCTGGTAAAAAAGGGTGACAAGTTTGCTAGAGAAAACGGAGTTTTAAAAAAATTATTACTTTTTATCCTGTGGTGTATAGTTTTCTTTTTATTGAAGTTGATTCTATTTACAGAGAGTACATATCACAATGGTACAGCTCCGTGAATTTTCAGAAACTGAACACACCCCATGTGAACAGCATCCAGACCGGGCAAGAGAGCACTGCTGACACCCCAGCAGCACCCCTCATGCATTGTGTTGGGGTCCCCAAGACCGCAGCCCCAGCTCAATGGTGCACTAGGATGCGCAGGTACTCTGCACACAGCCCGCTCTGGGCCAGCCAGGGTCGACTCGAGCAGAAGGCTGCGAAGCCAGATCAGCCAGGGGACAGGCGCGCAGAGCAGAGTCCGGAGGACATCAGGGCCCAGCTTCCCAGCGCCCTCGAACTGGACACGCTTCACTCCTCCAGCAGGGCGCTGTGGCCACGCGTGCGAGACAGCTCTCCTGGGGGCTGCTGGCGCACGCTGTTGGCACAAACAGCTTAGGCAGAGTGAGCTGCTCCTCCCTTAGGGAATGACGTGAAGCCAAGTGCGAGCTCCCCGTAGCCAGCCTGGGGCCACCCTTGCACGCAGGCCTGGCCAAGCAGAGCGGTGTCAGGCCTGCTCTGTCAACACTCTTCGGCACAGTTCACCCCTAGGCCCTTGGCCCAGGCTGCTGGACACCAAAATCATCCATGGGCCCTGCACAAAAGGCGCGGCCACCCTGCAGACCTGCTCTCACTCACACTGTTAGGGGCCCTGGATTTAGCCAGTTAAAATGAAACGGCTCCGTTAACCACACGAGTCTCTCAGGGAGCCAGGCGGCCTCCCCGTTTCCATCTGGCTCGTTTGTGCCTGGCCCACGGCGCGGGTATAGCACGGCTGTGGCCGGTGAGTTCAAGCCGACCTGCAGCCTTCTGGGGCGGGGCTGGTGTGGTGACGGGCACCTGCGGTACCCCTGGAAGCAGGTTCACGATGTTAGGGCACCCCGGGCAGGACACATGCCAGTCAGGCCCGGCGTAGCCGACCACGGGCCTCCCGCCCCAGCGCCTCCAGGCCAGCGTGAGAAGTTGGTCCAGTCCTCAGTGTCTGGGACTGCCAAGGTCCCCGACGAGTCAGCACCAAAGTGCTGCTTGTCCGTGACACTGGTTCCACCACCTCATGAGTGGGGACGGCACTTGCCGGTGTCCTGCCAGGAGAGTGCAGCGACCGCCCCCAGCCCGTGGTCACCGTCAGCGCTGGCAGGCGTGCCCGCAGCTCGGTCTGCACTCATGCACACACCGTGCGTGGAAAGGCGGCACTGGAGAGGCTTCAGGAAGTTTCCGTCACGAAGACACGAAGCGTCCAGGAATAGTTCTGGACAGCAAAGCCCAGAAATGCCGTCCCCTGCCCAGGGCTTCCCGGGCGCCAGCTGTTCGCTTTTGCTCCACTGCTACCAAACCGGCATGCCCCGCCCACCAGCAATCCTCACTACCTTTTCAGCCCGCTCTTCCCCATTCCAGGCCTCTCACCTGGAAGGACAGTACACAAAAGGCCTAAAAGCGCTCAGCCAGTAAGACCTGCTCAGGAACTGGTCAGGACGAGCGATGGGCTGAACTGTCCTCTCTCCAAAGTCACATGCTGAAGCCCTCACCCCCGGGCCTCAGCACACGGCTGTATCAGAAGAGAGGGCCTTTAGAGAAGTAACTGAGGTTAAAAAGGTGGTCATTAGGGTGGTCCTGATCCAGTATGACAGATGTCCTTATAGAAAGAGAGGAGGACACAGTCAACACAGAGGGGTGACCACGTGAGGACAGCCTGAGAGCGGCCATCTGCAAGCCAAGGGGAGAGTCAGGAGAAAGCAGCCCCGCCCACACCTTGATTTCAGCTTCCGACATCCGCAACTGTGAAAGAAGACATCTCTGCTGCTTAAGCGCCCCATCTGTGTCTGTGATGGCAGTCCTGGCAGACTAATAGAGGATGAAATCCCAAATTTTCAAAAACTGCACAATGGGTCTGCATAAACCCCTACCCCTTTACCCAGAGGGCAGCCTAGAGGGGACTATCCCTTCCTAGAGACAGCGAGGTCTGAGTGACCGACCTACCTTACCACGGTGAAAGTGAGAAGGCCGTGTGTGGCTGTCGGCACACAGTGGCGAGTACGTCTAATCCAGAAACCGGTCGGTGAGACGTTCCCCAGGGAGGCCCAGAGGCTGATCTGTCAAAAGCAGCAGGAGTGGTCACGGTCCCTGGGATGTGGCCTCCCCCGCCTGGCAGTGCTTGGCAGGGATCACCGGTCAGGATGCAGTCAGCCTCTGCATCTGAGCAGAGAGCCGGCCAGCTGCGTGGTTTTAGATGATACCATTGGAGAACAGGCCCTGTGCTGTAGGCTCTTGATGTAACCCAGCTGGTCCGGCCAGCATCCGCAATGCTGTTTTCATAATTCAGACGGGCCTAGTCTGTAGTGGTTCCCGAGGCCTGGTCTGGGGCACAGCTGGCGATGAGGCTGGGACAGCGCATGGCAGCCAGTCTGTTTTCAGCTTCCGGTCAGGCCCTGGCAATCAGGATCAGTGAATCTGGGATTCCGAATGAGCCAGCTGCTTGCCTCCGGCAGTGCCAGCCAGCCATGGACCAAGTCCAAGTGACAAGCCAGGCTTCCTTTGTATCCTGTCCATCTTAGAGTCCGAACTGACCCACTCAAAAATAGCATGCCAGACTAGGCGTTCATCAGCCAATATGGGTCAGACATTTGATTTTGGAAAGGGCTCATTAGCAATTTAACTGCTTTTCAAATTCCAAATGTGTATTTCCATACAGCACTTGCCTCTCTTTTCACGCTGTCTCCCTCTCTGCGGGGGCTCCGACAGACACAGATCACAGCAGAAATCACCGGTTACGGAGACTCGTTCTGGTTCCAGTATCCGAAGAATTTAAATCCTAGTTTACTGGTAGCAAAACGCAAGAAAGCTATATTCCCGCCAACACCATCTTGATTTTATTTTACTGTATCTTCCTTTGATTGGGATGATCCCTCTAGTATTTATGAAATTGTAAACATGTTAAATTAACTATCATATATCCGAATACAATAGCCACAAAATACAAAGCCATCTTTAAAAACGTCCCCCTTTGCTCACCGCAAACTCACGCACACCCCAGCAGTGAGTTCAGCATTTACAGGGTTACGCTCTTGCAGGCCCTCAGCGTTAACTCCTTCCTGCACAGGCCCCTTCAGGAACCAGCTCCCACACATCCACTGTGCATCCACTGTTGCAGGGCCAGATTCTAAGCAAGGGCCTCAACCAATAACATTAGTTTTCATCCATACATGTG
>NW_011889028.1:915576-923610 GCF_000151845.1 Pteropus vampyrus | reverse complement strand
AGGCTCTTGATGTAACCCAGCTGGTCCGGCCAGCATCCGCAATGCTGTTTTCATAATTCAGACGGGCCTAGTCTGTAGTGGTTCCCGAGGCCTGGTCTGGGGCACAGCTGGCGATGAGGCTGGGACAGCGCATGGCAGCCAGTCTGTTTTCAGCTTCCGGTCAGGCCCTGGCAATCAGGATCAGTGAATCTGGGATTCCGAATGAGCCAGCTGCTTGCCTCCGGCAGTGCCAGCCAGCCATGGACCAAGTCCAAGTGACAAGCCAGGCTTCCTTTGTATCCTGTCCATCTTAGAGTCCGAACTGACCCACTCAAAAATAGCATGCCAGACTAGGCGTTCATCAGCCAATATGGGTCAGACATTTGATTTTGGAAAGGGCTCATTAGCAATTTAACTGCTTTTCAAATTCCAAATGTGTATTTCCATACAGCACTTGCCTCTCTTTTCACGCTGTCTCCCTCTCTGCGGGGGCTCCGACAGACACAGATCACAGCAGAAATCACCGGTTACGGAGACTCGTTCTGGTTCCAGTATCCGAAGAATTTAAATCCTAGTTTACTGGTAGCAAAACGCAAGAAAGCTATATTCCCGCCAACACCATCTTGATTTTATTTTACTGTATCTTCCTTTGATTGGGATGATCCCTCTAGTATTTATGAAATTGTAAACATGTTAAATTAACTATCATATATCCGAATACAATAGCCACAAAATACAAAGCCATCTTTAAAAACGTCCCCCTTTGCTCACCGCAAACTCACGCACACCCCAGCAGTGAGTTCAGCATTTACAGGGTTACGCTCTTGCAGGCCCTCAGCGTTAACTCCTTCCTGCACAGGCCCCTTCAGGAACCAGCTCCCACACATCCACTGTGCATCCACTGTTGCAGGGCCAGATTCTAAGCAAGGGCCTCAACCAATAACATTAGTTTTCATCCATACATGTGCACGAGACTGAGCGCCCGAGGGGAGAGTGACCACCTTAAAATGACTTATTTCGCTTGTCAATCTTTTAATGCACAACATAAAAAACAATGACAAACCAAGCAGTTTTAAACTGAACTGAGTGGCGAGAACTACGTTAGCTGATTCTGCAAACCCCACAGCTGGGTATCGAGTCGAGACACTCTTGCTCAACCCCGGCCTTCAAGACTGCACCGACCCACCCACTCACCGACGACTCGGACCTAAGCAAGGCCAGTCTTCTCGGACCTTCACTTCTAAGTCCTCCTCCTAAGCCAAGAGGTCAGAGCCGGGCCAAGAAGGGTTATGCTGTCCCCCAGAGGATGGCACGAGTGGCCTTGGCAACTCGTTGCTCGTGGCTCCGTGCCCGCAGAATGGTTCCAAGAGTCCCCCATGTGGACACGTGACTGGGCCCACGTGCAGACACCCGGTCCGGATGGTGAGGGTTACAGCAGATGTGGGCGGGCAACAGTTGGTTCAGGGCCCGGGAACAAGGTCATGCTTTGTCTTCAGTGAAATCAGTGAGACAAGGTGCATCCTGTGACCCCAAATTCCTGAGGCAAGGAGAGGCTGCCAGACCAGCCATCCACATGGGCACCTCAAATCTAGGACTTCGCAAAAATAAAACTGGGTGCTAAGGACCCCCCTTTCAGTAAACACCAAAAGCCTAGAACAAAATAGAATGCTACAAAGTCTCCTCTGAGTTCCCTTGGTTAAATGACAGTTAAGGTCCCTCGGGGAAGGAGAGAGATACTAACCACCCCTCCCTTCAAGGTTCAGTAGCCAAATGAAGCTGGGCTCTAAAAAGCCACACACATTTTTCCCCTCCAAGATTATGAGCAACTGCGACAACTGACCAAACATGCCGGCGGCTGGGAAGCTGAGCGTGACCCCGGTGAGTGGTGCTGGCAGTGGGGAGGGGATGGGTGATGTAGGTAGTGCGGCAGTGGCGTGCCCGCCACGTGGGGCAGGGCACTCTGCTCTGCGGCCTGTTTCAGGTAGGACCCAGCCACCCGCAGGACCAAGGGAAGGAGAGCTGGGAACAGATGACTTTGTCCCACAAATCACGGTATGACGCGACTGTCAAAAGAGACACCTGAAGCACCGCATTTGGAGACAACCCCAACGTTCTATTATGAAAGTCTGAAGAGCTCAGGGCCTGGGAGGGCTGAGAACTCTGAAGAATCAGAAAGCCAACGACGATGACAAAGGAAGGCAAGAGTCAACGACACGGAGCTCGGCCAATGCGGACCGGCTCGCTTTGTCCCCGAGTTCATCTTAGAGCTCAAGCGAATTCAGGGTGTGAGGCAGAGACATCAGACCTGAGTCAAGGGCAGAAACTTCTGGTAGTAGCTTTTGGTGACGTCAATCATCAGCTCCTGGGTACATTCTGGGAGCTCGCCCGAGAAGAGTCCTGGGGAAAGAAAGACTGGTCATTGCAAGGCCAGGCAGGCCTGCAGCTCTGGCTCCTGCGGTCACCACGAGGCCAGGCAGGCCTGTGGCTCTGGCCCCTGCCGAAGCCCTCCCTTGAGCGGTGAATGCCAGAATGCTAGGTGTCCATCTTAGGTGCCAACAAAGTATTTCCACTGACCATGTCTCCTAGGTGACGTGAGCCTGAGTGTGGGGGACACAGAGCACCACTCCCAAGGTGGAGAAGCCCCTTCCAGGTGAGAGGTGGGCATGGCGCTGCGAGGCCTGAGCAGGTTAAGGCGTCTCTGCCCACACCAGACAGCGTCCAGAAAGGACTGGGCCACACCTTGGGCTCTGCTGTGGCACCTGCTGGGCAAGCCTAGGTGGGTGCCCGAGGTAAGACACTGCCCTGTTCACAGTGAGACCGAACGCCACGCCCACACGTGCCAGATACAGGCCCATGACGGCGGGAGCAGAACAGAACCACCCAACGGAGATGGGCCAGCGAACCAAAGAACTGTAACGCTTACGACTGCTCTCAAGAGCGACGTAGGAGCACCTGGCAAAGCTTTTAAAAGTTCGTGTCCTGTGACCTGACAATTTAGCTTGGAAGGACTTGTTCCACAGATAATGTCGCCCAGTCGTGACACATGGACAGGAACGCCAGTGCAGCAGTGTCTAATCGTGAAAAACCAGGTGCCGTGTGATTTCTAACGACCTTCTATACCAGGGCACTGACTGGCTACACTGTGGGACACTTACACAGCGAAAAACACACAACCCTTAAAAGGAACCAGGTGACTCTCTGCCTGCTGGCAAGGAAAAGGCGAGTTTCCAAACTGTGATGTATGTATAGTCTCGTATATCCGTATAAACACACGAACCTATATACTCATGTGTATATAAACACACACAAACCTGCTTGTACACATATATAGAGAAACTAACAAGAATAGAAAAAAGAGGTATAAAAACACAAAATTCTCATGGGCACCTTTTACAAATTAGTAGTCCATGTTAGATTTGCAGACATGTTTAGACTGCACAGTATTTAATCTTCCTTAAAAATCAGTAGCCAACATTTAAAAATTCAGAGGTATCACTTAAAAATTCAGATCTTCAGCTCTCATGCAAATACCCGAAGGGCTCATAACACCAGGCTCGCACTCCTGAACAGCTACGATAGGCCATTCAGCCATTCGCATGACCTGCCTGGTTCCCGGGGCCCGAGGTTTGGGTTCCCAGCCCAGGCTCTTTCTGGATGGTTCACCTTTCGATCCGTTCCCTAACGTAGCTGCGTGCCATGGGGCCTCCAAAAACGTGCCGGCCTTCCTGCAACCCAGAGCCTCTCCGTTAAAGATGGACATGGCCGACAGCAGCCTCTAGATGGTGAGCACTTGTGAAACTACATGAACAGACAGGAGGCGTGTCCTCACAGTGCCAAGAGGACTGGACTCCACATGAGGGGTCTCAGGGCCAGTCAAGGCCCTCTCGCTGAGCGGCTGACGCCCCGGACGACCCATCTTCTCTACATCTGTTTTCTCATGCAATGGTCTCTAAGGTGAATCCTTCACCAGAACCTCCAAATCCAGTGTTTGTGTGGGTTGGAAACACATAGCAGTGGTCCCCTGCCTTCTGCCGTCTGTGTTCGGTCAGCATGAGTCCGCTTAAGGACCTTCGGTAACTTAAGAAAGATTAAGAGAGTCCTCCAGCCATACACCTGTTGCCTCAGGTCACACTGACCATCCAAGCTCGCATTCGCTAAGAACGACGCTTTCTCGTGGCGGGAACCCAAGATGGGGAGACTTACTGAATAAGCCTCTCCCCGCTCTGCAAACGCAGAGGCACACGAAAAGGCAGAACGGCCAGTTACTCCCCAAGGAACCCTAGTGGACGATGCTGTACACCTTGCACTCAATGATCTGAGTAACGAGACTTTTCTTAACTGGAAAAGCAATTAAACCTCCCAGTGGTAGGCATCGCAGACTGTGACTCTCTCTTCGTATGATCCTCCATGTGAATCTGGGACGTGCCTCTGAGCGCGCCATGTGACTGCAAGTGTGTGGAACGGCGTGTGAAGCTGTCCCAGGGTGGGGTGGGGTCTTGGTCCTCCTTTGATTTTCAGTGTTTCCTCACATGCTGTATCACTGGGGACTCTGAGCTCACGAGGGGCTGTACCCAAGGGCACTCTGCCAGCCAAAGTCCAAAAGTGACATTTGAGCTGCCCTCACGCGGCCCACAGCTCCAGTGGTCTCAGCCCACGTTCTGTTAACCCTGTGACTTGGGCGTTCTTGGGCAGGGTGGGAAGTACAAGCTCAAACTCCAGCCACCGAGAGGGTAAGGCTGTGCTCAGTACTATCTGGAGACTTTCTTTTTCCATGCAGAGAGCCCAGGCTTCTCTATGCTCTTCCTGTGCCGGGCGCGGGCCTGCTCTACATCACCTACTGCAGGGTAACCCTTCGAGGGGGTCTGTGCCATGTGTGGGTGCACGGTGTTCTCTCAGCCCCTCACGATCTCAAACCCTGAGTCACTCTATACTGGGGACGGCATCAGCCAAAGCATCGTCACAGCACCTGGTTAGTCTCCTCTTTGCTTCCTACCCTTGACAACTTCTTTATCCTGTTATGCATTTAAAAAGATACTTGTCGTGTTTTAGATAGCATTCCTAGGTACTCTGTAACAGAAGTTTTAAGTTAGCTAGACACACGTGCACTGTCAGAGCCAGAAATGGCAGGCATTACTTTTGTGAAGGAAAATGAACTGGAGTTGTAAGAATCAACACCCAAGGTTACCTGGGCAGCCTGAGAAGACGGTGAACGGGGGGACCACAGTCTCTGGGGGTAATACCGTGTTGTCGAGAATTCTGCAGCAGTCTTTCAGCACGCACCGGCGCCCCTGAAATTAAAACCTTGTTACTGGGGTGTAGATAAGGGAACGGGAGTGAAGTCGTCTCGTCTGCTGTGGAAGGCCATGTTACACTTTCTCCATTCACAATGTCATATAATAGCCAGAAACAGTGACAAGGAGAGTGGCCACAATTCTCTACTTCAGATGGGACCTGCCAAGCAGGAGGAGGTGGTGTGCGTGTGCGTGTGCGCGCACACGTGCATACACATTTTGGGCAGGGCTTGTATGCCAGGACAGTTCAGGTTATCTTAGGCATTATGAACTATGTGAAATTTGGTTTTCCAAAGATTCTGTTTAATTTTCCTTTTTCCTTTATCGAATTTAGCAGACATCTGTTGCTTTGCTTGTCCAACATCCACTGTTCTTTCCTGTACTCTCCTGTACACTCCTTGGGAACCCCCCCTAGCGCTATGTCTGCCCTGTGCTCCAGCCCCACCCCACGCTGGCCATGGAGACTGGCGAGGGAGTGTGCATCTGCACCACATCAGTCCGACGAGTCTCGGCGTCGGGGCTTCTGCTGAGACCACTGGTAAAGCAGCTCTTTCCGATGGAGTTTCTGGGGTGCAGGGTGGAAGCTGGGACTGGCCACCACGTTTCCATGACGGAGACTCTGCCTGAGAGCCCCCCAGAGGAAAATGGAAAGAAAGGAGACAGATCTTCATGACGGCAACCGAGGCCCAGAGCCACTGGGCCTGGAATCAGGGCCCGCTCCCGCACCTATGGTCTGTGGCCCATGGCAGCCCATCTGTGCGTTCTGCATGTTTGGGCTGAACCATAAGCTCGGCTTTATCCACTGCCATCTTTCAGCTCTGCTATCACCCCCAGCGCTGAGGCAAGGTCTGGGGGTCAGCAGCGTCACAGGTAAGGGCGAAGAGAGGCTTGTGTAGTTTGGAGCTGTGCCCTCGACTCTCGGCTCTAAGTGTCGTTTCTCTACCGACCTGAGCTGCGTTTCCATCCCCAGGGCCTATAAGCCATATGTTCTGGTCACACACCCTGACACAGTATACCTGGCTGAGAATGGGGAACCCCTAACAAACCCAGGACAATGCTAACTCATCCCGATCTCAGATTTTACCAAAGAAGAAGAAAAATACTTGGATTTGTTAGTGTTCAAATTTTCCCATTAAATACCCAAACATGTATTTCTGGGAATTCCCACGAAGATCATCAAATGACTTTTTTCACAAAGCTTATACCTGTAAGGTCTGACTCTCTTCAATGACTACTAGATTGTCTCAGCTGGGTGGATAATGGCCTTGGCGATAACTGGCCAAGTCTTCAGATCAGAAGTCAGTCATGATTGCAGCTCTTCGCTCCTTGCAAAGTTCTCTCCTATGAAGTACCTGCTATTGGCAACTTCAAAACTCCAGCAGTTGGCCAGCCCCGCTGGGGAGGCCCAAATCAATGCGAAGACGACATCTGACCTCCTAATAATTCAGACTAAGCACATGGGGCACCGAGCAGAAGGAAACAGGAAGTGCT
Source organism: Pteropus vampyrus (assembly GCF_000151845.1). Lineage (NCBI taxonomy): Eukaryota > Metazoa > Chordata > Mammalia > Chiroptera > Pteropodidae > Pteropus > Pteropus vampyrus. The sequence goes on along the minus strand of NW_011889028.1, from coordinate 916,849 downwards.
GCACAAGGCATGACACACCCACCTATGGGGGTCTGTACTCAACGGCCTGGAAAGGAACGGTGGGCATGTAACTTCTCTCTGTGCCACCAGAGCCACACAGCCTGTAAATACCTGCTTTGTCCACTTGTTGGCCAGTCTGCTCACTCAGAGATATGATCTCAATTGGGTTTCAGAGCGCTCTGGGTAAACTGATCAATAAATTAGTAGCAAAATAAAAAACGTAGGCACTTCTTAGACATGATGGATTGGCAATAGCTGAGGAGGTTAAAAGCTGAAACTTCTTTATTCTTTCCTGGAGGACCTTCCACGGAGGGGTCCGGACCCACAGGCGGCACCATTAAGCCACCTGTGCCTCCTGATGTAGCCTGCTTAGCATCCCTGAGCCTTGGCTTCCGCATCTGTGAAACAGGCTGTAAAACCAAAGGGCAGGGGTGCTGCCAGGGCCGAATGGCCCATGTGCAAGCGGAGCATGACGGCAGGGCCCACCACCCCTGGCAGCTCCAGCTCACAGGTCCGCCTTCACGCAGCCAGAGAAGCCGGCTGCCACGCAGGATGCTGTGGGAGGATCTCTGTGACATGGGGCTGCTAGCTCTGAGGAAGAACTTTTCTCCCGAGATGATCGGGGAATCTATAAAGGCTCAGAAACCAAGGACCGCCAATACTGAGCGACGATGTTGCGAGTCAATGCCAAGAGGCACAGGCAACAGGACCGGAGTTCCCCAAGCTCGGGGACAGCACGTGGGTGTTAACCCTGCTGGCTCTCCGCTCTGGGAATGAGTGCTGCTCTGCTGGTGTGTCCACTTTGCTGAGGGAATCCTCAGAAAAACACGGCTGTGGCGTGGAAAGCTGGCCTTGTCAAACGGCGTGAGGGGACAGGACCCACTTCACTTTCTTCCCCCTTCCTCAATGGCGGGCCCAGCCAAAGACCTTCTGTGTCGAATACGTACTCAGGGCCTCTGAGGGGATACCGGCAGAATGGCCGCCGCCCAGAACTGAGCCGCGGGTCAGGCTGGAACGTTTTCGCAGCACCGTGGCCCCGTGGCTCCTGGAGCGCTACCTGCGGGTCTGCTGCGAGTCTCTGGGTACTTCGGGGTCTGAGTCTTACTCAGAGCAGGCAGCTGGCGCCTCACTCCACTGGACTGGGAGTTCCCTGGGGTACGGCAACAGGAAGGCCAGACCGCAGCATGGCCATTAGCACCGCCTGGGTGCAAATCCCAGCTCTACCACCTCAGAGCCTCGTCGACTCCCCTAACATCTAAGGTCTTCGGTCTTG
>NW_011889028.1:909759-914240 GCF_000151845.1 Pteropus vampyrus | reverse complement strand
TGGCAATGGCGTCCTCGAGTTCCTCACGGTCTACGGTAGTACCGCCAGTTCTCCGTTTCAAATTACATTCCCAACTTTGTGCGTTGCCTGGTCTGGCACAGCAACACGCACGAGGAAGCCCACATGCACTTTCTGTTCAGGGGGCGCTCCTTGTAGCTTCCTGTTTCTATGTAACCTCTCACGTGCGCTATTCTTTACACATCCCTCCGCCACCAACAACCGTGCTTTTCCTGGACCGCATCTAGCCCGGCAGCGCCTTTATCAGAAGGTAGGGTCGACACCTCTGGCAGAGTATGGGTCACTCTGTGAAACCACGAGGTTTTGCGTTTCCCCGCAGGAGCCTCGGACCCAGTGAGCGTACGCTCCCTGTGAACAACCTCCAGTGGCTCCTGGCGCCGAGCCCAGTATGTCAGGGGACCCCTGGAGGCCAGCATGGCTATGGGAAATGAGGGAGTATGCCTACACAATACCTCTAGTTGTACCTGTTGGAAACTAAATGAAAAAGCGATATAAACAAGGGGCTAAGGCAGCATGGCTGGCCCAGGAGGAAACGGGGAAAATACAGCCAACCCAGGAGAGAGGAGAGGGAAGCGGAAATGCAGAGAGAAAGACAGACAGACAGTACGATCGGAGACAGGGAGTGGCAGACAGACGGAATAGGTGGCTTGATTCTGGCCAGCCGCCCAGTTCCAGGGTTTGGCCCTGGTGAAGCTGGGCCCCTTTTTCTACTCTTAGATTCCATCAAACATGCACGTGTCTGTTTAATCAGAACCCCTTTGCTTTGCTGTCGTAGTGGATTCTGTCTCTGGCAACCAACCAACAACTGGACCAAGACAACCACCACCAGGGGTGTGTGTGTTCCTTAAGGTGAAACCTTGTTCAATGTCCCAAACAACAGCACAGGCCTGCTCCCCACGATCTAACACTTGGAAAACATGTGTTATCTACACCAGGAGCAGCAGCCCCCTAAGGCTGAAACGAGATAATTCAATTACATACCCTTTGCTGAATTTCTTGAACGGTGGCCTTATGACACTCCGACTTTTCACAACGCAGTGACGTCCAACCCTGACATTCGCCAGATCCCCCCGGATAATGCAGTCGTTCATCACGACGGTCTGTAAACAAGGCACACACAGAAAGCTGCCGGCACAGCTGACGCACAGCAAAACGGAGCAGGGGACGAGACACCGAGAGGGAGTCACGCGGAGACCTACGGAGTCACGTGTTCTGTCACATGGGGTAACTTTGTGATTGGAGACCCAGTTTGGATCCTGATTTGAACCAACCAACCATAAAAACATCTTGAGATGCTGGAAGGACTGAACGTGAACTGAGGATGAGATGACGTTAGGGAAATACAGGCCCATATTCTCACATGGCAACGACCGGCTTGGGTGGCACGCATCTTCCCGTCCACTAAGCCCACGACTCCATTTTTATGCCCCATCTTTACTCATATGATCTAACCCTGCAGGTGCTGTGACACCTGATATAAGGGCTCAGGAAAACAGAAATGTCAAAATCCTGAAAGGGACAGGGGCTGGGAACACATGTGGATTGTTCATAATAGCAAAAAATCAGACACAAAATTCCTATCCACTGACAGGAATTGTACACAGCTGTGAAAATGCACACACTACAACGAATCTTAAAAATGGATAGTGCGATACACATTTTTTGTTGTCATTATTATAATAATTGTGTGTAAACAAAAATAAGTCATAAAAAACCAAGTAAAGCTAAACATGTATTATCCAGGGATACATAAGTACGTGACAAAACTTTTTTTCAAAGGAAGGATTGATAAGACACGAGATTCAGGATAGTGGTTCCCTCTTGGATCAAGGCAAAGAAAGGGGTAGGAGAGGAACACGAAGGTGGCACTGTATTGCTACGCATCATGTCCCAGCTCCACGGCTGGGTGCTGGGTTCACGGTGTTGACTTCATTTTTATGCTTCACAATACATATGTATGTTAACTACTCTTTTGTATGTGCCAAATATTGCCAAATGAAACACCTTTTTAAAAAGAAACAGACGGCCTGAACAACCAAATTAATCTTGAAAAAGAACAAAGGTGGAGGACTCAAAAGTTACTACAAAGCTACAGTAACCAAAACAGTATAGTGCTGACGTAAGAACAGACATAACGACCAATGGAACAGAACTGAGGGTCCACAAATCAACCCACACATTTATGACCAACTGATTTTCTACGACGGGCCCAAGACCATCCAATGGGGAAGGAGCAGTCTCTTTAACAAATGGTACTGGGAAAACTGGACTTCCAATTAATTAATTAAGACCCCTACATCACACTATAAACGTAAATTAACTCAAAATGAATCAATGACCTAAATATAAGCACTAAAACCATAAAGCACTAAAAGAAAAAATAGGAGTAAATCTTCGTGACCTTGGGTTTGGCGATGGTTGCTTATATATGACAACAAAAACTTGAGTGATAAAAGAAAAAATAGATAAATTTGGCTTCATCCAAATTAAAACCTTTTGTTCATCAAAGGACATTATCAAGAAAGTGAAAAAACTACAGAATGGTAGAAAGTATATACAATCATATGTAGAAAGTATATACAATCATATGTAGAAAGTATATACAATCATATGTCTCGTAAAGATTTAATATCCAGAACGTGTAGAGAACTCCTACAAGTCAGCAACAAAGACAACACAATTTAAAAATGGACACTGAATAGACATTTCTCCAAGGAAGAATACAAATGGCCAATAAGCATATGAATAGATGTTTATCCTTAGTCATTGAGGAAATGCAAATCAAAACCGCAATGAGATACCTTTCATCTCCACATCCAAAAAACGGAAAATGACAAGTGTTGGGGAGGATTCGGAGAAGTTGGTACTCTACTGCGTGGCAGTGGGGATGCAAAATGGTTCAGCCCTTGTGGAAAACAGTTACAAAGTCACAAAGGCAAACACAGAATTACCACTCCTAGGTATATAGCCGAAGGAACTGAAAACTGACTCAAACAGATACTGCAGCACCATGTTCATTACAGTGTTGCCCACAACCTCCACAAGGCGGAAACCACCCATCCGTCTACCGACAGAAGAATGGATAAACAAAGTGTGACAAAGTGTGATCTATGCATGCAACAGAATATCATCCAGCCACGGAAAAAAAAAACCATAATTCTGATGTATCTTACATGGATGAATCTTGAACACATTATGCCAAGTGAAATAAGCCAGACCAAGAAAAGTACAAATATAGTATGACTCCACTTAAATAAAATATCTAGAACAGGCAAACTCGTAGAAACAGAAGATAGACTGAGGTGACCAGGAACTGTGGGGAGATGGGAATGAGAATTATTCCTTAAAAAGTACAGAGTTTCTGTCCGGGTAATGGAAGAATTTTGGAGAAAGGGTGGTGATGGCTGTACAACATTGACTATAATTAAAGCCAATGAACTGCACACGTAAAATGGTTAAAGCGACAAATTGTGTCATAGCTGTATTACCACAATAAAAATAAAATCTCTGCCAAATCACAGAGAATGTTTGGGAATTAAAGAGTCAGATGGAGTTAATTGAACTTCCTAATTCTGTGCAAAAGCAGTGTTTATAATTCCTAATCATACCTAAGTCTGAACTATATATCTCTTCCATTAAATCTCGTGATGTCAGGGGCTAATGGAGGTAGTGACTGAGTCTCTACTGAAAATACCTGCGATCTTCTGATTACGGCGACTATTTTCCCTCTGGAGGTTATTCCACATGGTAGGAAAAAAATAGACTCCCGTGTTATCAAGTGCAAATATATCCTGATATTTTCTCTGGTTCTGAAATGTTCTAATATTAGTCCTAGGCTTATACTCATCTATTTCAATTTATTCAGACAAGATTCTGAGCCTTCCATATTCCATTTTGCAAATTTGCCTCATATTGTAGTATCTTTCCAAATCCTTACCTTAATTTTAAGAGTTTCAGTTAATACGAAATCATTAAACAGATAATTATATCAGTACTACTTTAGTTTCTGCACTAAAATATTTTGTTACCTATTTATGTTTGTGTCCAACAGTTTAGGGCACACTATGATACTGTACAGAAATTTCAATTTGGGGTACCACTGTATTTTGTTTCTGGCATAAAAGGAAAAAGGCTTTCTGTTGCCTCCTTTTATTAAATATTTTTTGTATTCAGTAAATCCAACTTGGAGAATGAAAAGAAAATAAAGATGATTTTTTAAATGTGCAGCAATAAACAGGAGGCCTGACAACATTTTATCTGCCTTACTCATGTGATACTTTGTGGAAAGAAAGGAAAGGTACACATCCTGGCGCTGGCGTCGCCCCTTACCTTGCCATTGAGAACGATGTTCTGACTTCCACACAGCACTGACTGGCGGCTAACTTTGTTCCCAGACGCCTGAAAGGAAACAGCAGCAAAGAAGGGTGAGCAAACTGAGTGCGTTCTGGGCCGCAGGTTTGCAT
>NW_011889028.1:903509-908744 GCF_000151845.1 Pteropus vampyrus | reverse complement strand
TTGGCGGGGCTCCTCCCGTGCCCGGGGTCGGCAGCGGCAGCCCCGGGGCCAGCGGCAGATACTCTTCTCGTTCGGCCGCCGGCCCGATGGAAGAGGCTCCCGGAAAGCCCCTCAGCTGTGAGGAGAAGGAAAAGGTGCCGAGGTCGCGGGGAGGGCTGGCGCGGAGCTCTGACCTCCTTCCCGGGGTTCTAGGCCGGCGCGTGACCCCTGCCGTCCGGGGCGGCTCTGACCTCTGACCTCCGCCCTTTGGCCCGAGGGTCCCGGGGAGAGCGGAGGTGGAAGCGCAGCTGCATCCGGGCACCGATGCCCCGGTTGGCACCGCCCTGGCTTCTCCCCCTGCACCCTTTAAATCTCCTCACGGTCTGATCCTGCAGATCCGTTCGGGGTGCGGAGGGGTGCGGTTGCCTCTCTAGCCCCCGGAAGTAATGTGTGTCCTTTGGAACGGGGTATGCCCTGCGGGGTCCTGCGGCGTCCCTCTTCTCCCAGTCCGACATCCGTGTTAGCACGTTTACCTACCATTTTTTTTTTTTTTAAGTTCTGTACAGTAGCCTGTAGTATGGAGGCGCCATCGTTTCTTTACGTCTTAGTCTGCCGAGAGGCTGAGCTCATTCCCGCTTTTGCTTCTACGACAATGCCAGTGTTTTCTCTAACTGCCCCTTTCCGTGCCACCTTGTGCTTGGGCCGATGACTTTGGCGTGAACTCCTTTGTGCCGGCGGCTCCAGGCCTTGCGCCCTGCCCTTGATGCTCATGAACTCCTCAGCCCTCTTATCCCAGTGGGGGTGAGAAAAGGCACTTACAAGGCAAGATGAACTGCCAGATACCGACAAGCGTGGTGCCGAATAGGACACCGCGAGAGCGGTCTAGCGCGGATTTGAAAGCGCGGACTGCGGCTAGACTGCATGGGTTAGTCCATGAACTGTGTGGTCTTGGACAAACTGCTTTGCCTCTGGTCTTCCCTCGCCATCTCCTTCCTCCTCTGAGTCTGGGTTCAAATGGTGGTCCTCAGCAACATCTCCCTGGCCACCCTACCCAAGGAAGCCCACTCCCACAATGCGGGGCTCTCACATTGCCCTGGTTATCCAGGTATCGGTAACCATGTGAAATCATCTCATTTGTTTGTTTTCTTGTTATCGGTATCATTCACCACATGTAACTGTATATCTAGCACCTGGAACGACAACTGATACATAGGGGTGTCATCTGTTTCCAGGTGCTAGAGATACCTGGGCCAATAACTTGAGGGCTCCTGCTACCCTCCAGGAACTCACGGTGTGGGCGGCAAACAAGTGAACAGACAGCTTGGTATAATAAGTACTGTGATAAAGGAAGCACAGGGGAGCTCTGGGGTGTCTATCCTGGATTTGGAGAAGGACTTAGAAATCTACTCCAGGAAAATGGGTATCTAAACTGAGACTTGAGGAATCGGTAGGCACGAGCAAGGTGAGCTGGGAGGCAAGTGACAGGGACAGCCTGCACAGAGCTTCTGAGACAGCAGAGGGCTGGGTGCTTCGTGAGAACTGGGAGCAGGATGGGCCAGCTTTGCTCCCTCTGCTGCCTCGTGCCGAGGGGCCCGCGGAGCATGGCACACTCGCGTCTGGCAGGCTCTGTACCCTGTCCTCCGACTCCTGTCCACCTGCTCAGTATTGTCTGGTGTTTTTCTTCTTCCAGTTGAAGGAAAAATTAGCATTCTTGAAAAGGGAATACAGCAAGACGTTGGCCCGCCTTCAGGTAAGTCGTTCTTATTCTCCGACGTGGAGGTATTGTAGTACCAGCTATAGAAAAACAATTTTTCATAATGAAGTTTTAAAAAACTTTTTTCCCCGTTAAATTTATTCTGTGAGCTGATTTTGCTTTCTCTAGCGTGCCCAAAGAGCTGAGAAGGTCAAGAATTCTATTCAGAAAACTGTGCAAGAACAAGACTGTTTGGTCCAGCAGGAAGACTCAGCACAGCTAACCCACTCAGGTAAAGCTAGCCCGTTCTCTTATGCTTGCATTCGTATTCATTTCCCTGGCATGTGTGGCTGTGGTTCTTTTTCTCACGGGAGAGAAGGATGCAGTAGACTCTTTAAGGTGTCCAATTTGACAGTTCTTTGTATATTCACAAGATTGTGCAATCATCATCACTGTCTAATTCCAGACTGTTTTCACCGTCCCCGGAGAAATCCCGTACCCATCCCGCCCCTAATCCCTGGCCACCACTAATCTACTTTCTGTTTCCATGCATTAACTTGTTCTGGCCATTTTATTATATAAGAGGAACCATGCAGTGGGTGGCCTTGTGTGACTAGCTCTTTCCCTTAGCATAGTGTTCTCAGAGGTCACCCACCCGAGCATTCATCCAGGCATGCACCAGCACTCACCCCCTCTTACAGCTGAACGACGGTCCACTGTGCAGGTGTTCCATAAGTCATCCAGTCTTTAGGTGGTGGGCATTTGGGTTGTTTCTACTTTTTGGCTCTTAGGAATTTGGGCCATTAGGCTACAGCGAACATTCACGCGTAGACGTTCGCGTAGCCGCGTTTTCGTTTCTCGGGGGTGTGTAGCTGGGAGTGGACTTGCTAGGTTGTATGGGAACCGTTCCCGTCTTTGAGGCATCAGCACAGTTTCCTGCAGCAGCTGCGCATCATGCTTCCCCCTGCAGCGCAGAAGGGCTCTGGGTTCTCTGCAGCCTCATCGGTTCTCACGATCTCACTGTGGTTCTGATCTGCATTTCCTAGTGAGTAATGATGTTGAGCATCTTTTCGTGTGCTTGGAGGCCATTTTTATATCTTCTTTGGAGAAATGTCTATTCGAGTCCTTTGCCAGTATTTTAATTAGGTCATTTGTCTTTTCATTCTGGGGTCTAAAAATTCTTCATGTGTCGTAGCTATTCAGCCCTTATCAGATACATGGTTCGCGACTACTTCCCATTCTGTGAACAATAAACTACACTTTCAGTTGAATCGTTTACATAGGCGCTCTTTTCCCCACCCAACTTTTGAAATTATATTTCTTGCTTAATTATTGGAAAGATTTTTTTAATTAAATTTCTACGTATGGACAGAGAGAAAAACATGTCTGACTGGAAATACTCTGAAAAACTGGTCTTTTCTCATTGATGCTTAGGTAATTTGTAATCATAAAATTGGAGGCTATTGAAATAGAAAAGAGATACTAAAATTATTTAAGCCAAAAAAAGACATGAAATAAAAAATAAAATGAAATATGGAGGAAATGGGGGGACATTGGTCAAAGGGTACAGAGTTTCACTTACGCAGAGGAAGTTCTGGAGATCTGATGTATATAGCAAGCACGGAGATGACAGGTAATACCACGTGTGTATTGTATACTTGAAATTTGCTCAGGATTTAAGTGTTCTCACCACACGCACAAAAAAGTATGTGAAATGAAGGATATGTAATTAACTTGATTATTTCATTTCACATGCATTTCACAGTATATTTATATATCCGAACATCGCATTGTAAAACTGATCCATATACAATTTTTGTCGGTTGTACCTTAAAGTTGGCAAAAAAACTAAAAAGATCACCGCAATGAAGAGTAGATAACCTTTTTGTTTAAAAAAATCATTTTTTTCTAGCACAATCGTATTTGTTTACATTTACTTAAAATTATTATAGTTTATTGGATTGTTCAAAACTTGAATTTTGTTCTGCCTGAATGAAATACCATTAACTCTAAATATTTGGTGATATTTATATATAGTATTTTAAAATAAATACAGAGTACTTTGGTTTCTAAAGAGAAATAGTAATCCCGTAATTTTTTCTCCTCAGAGCACAAAACTGAAGTATCTTCGTGTGACACGTTACGCATCAACACCCACCTCAGTGGAGAAACTGCGGACGCTGAGCCTGAGTCTTCTGTCGCTGGACTCGGCCCAGTGGAAGGGCTCCAGGGACAGAGAAGAGACGACACCCAGGAACTCCCCGCCCTCAGGCTCCATGGCTCTGACGGTGAGAAAAGGCAGAGGAAGCTGCTGGCGAGAAGGCGGCAGCAGGAGGGAGCATCTGTTTCACAAGAGGGAGGCTCTTGCTTTGACTCCGATTCGCGTGTGCTCTCTGGAAAACGACTAAAAGAGCAAGAAGACGCCAAGAGAGGGGACCCCGGGACCCCTGAAACCGGAATCAGAAGTGGCCTTCCAAGGCCTGCGTCTGATGTTCCAGATTCTCGAGCGCCGGTTACAGAAACGAGCGGAGGGAGTGTGTTAACGTCCCCACCTGCCAAACCGCAGGGCGGCGTGGATGCCCCCGTGATAGGAAGTCACTGCTCCCCGGCGGCTCCGCTTCCTTGGCCCGCCCCAGCAGAGAGCGGTCACACTCAGTGCCTTCAACATCAGCCTTCTGAAAGCGCCTCTGAACTTACTGCTCCCGGTTTAGAAGACATTAGCCCTACCTCACCTGTAACCATAGAGGCACACTACAAAAAAGAGGCTGTCTCTGCAGGTGACCCAGAGATAAATAAAGCTTCGGGTGCAAGCGGCCGGCTGCCTACAAGCCCTAACTTAGAGGCAGATGATGTACGTCCTGTAGATGAACTCTCTTATGATACCTTACTGGCAAATAATGACCAACACCTAAAAGAACAGAACTGCACAGAGAAGTGTCCAGAATCCTCCAGTAATGCTCCTGACGGCAGAACTGAAAGTCTTCAGGAAGACGAAGGTCTCAGTCGAGCTGAGAGTCTTGGCCTAGAAGGAGTCTCTCCTGTTCCTACAGGAAACCAAACACATTCTTGCACAGCACTCGAAGGCCTTCTTTTCCCAGCAGAATATTATGTTAGAATAACACGACGCATGTCAAGTTGCCAGAGGAAGGGAGCCCTGGAGGCTGTCATTCAGAGTCATTTGGGTGTCAGAAAGAAAGGGTTTAAAAATGCAAATAAGGAAGCTGCTACAAATGTGAACTTTTCCAATGGAGACGCTAACCAAAGCGAAATTAGGATGTCTGATCCATCCCCACGACGGCCAAGTTCAAGTCCTTTTCAGAAACTTCCCTCAGCAACTGAGATCAGCTCTCCCGCTGGGCCCCCTAAAAATGACTTCTTTGAGAAGGCGGTTACCCAGCCATCTGGTAGGAGACGCAGAGGAAAAAGGAAGTCAGTCCGCACCCCTACATTAGATCATCAGGGACCGCCTTTGCACTCTTCTGGGACATCAGGTGCTAATAGGCCCAAGCGAGACGTCGCTGTGCACAAAGATCAGGATGAAAAAGCAATTGTCCATGGTAAGA
>NW_011889028.1:887135-903234 GCF_000151845.1 Pteropus vampyrus | reverse complement strand
CCAGAGATAAATAAAGCTTCGGGTGCAAGCGGCCGGCTGCCTACAAGCCCTAACTTAGAGGCAGATGATGTACATCCTGTAGATGAACGCTCTTATGATACCTTACTGGCAAATAATGACCAACACCTAAAAGAACAGAACCGCACAGAGAAGTGTCCAGAATCCTCCAGTAATGCTCCTGTCGGCAGAACTGAAAGTCTTCAGGAAGACGAAGGTCTCAGTCGAGCTGAGAGTCTTGGCCTAGAAGGAATCTCTCCTGTTCCTACAGGAAACCAAACACATTCTTGCACAGCACTCGAAGGCCTTCTTTTCCCAGCAGAATATTACGTTAGAATAACACGACGCATGTCAAGATGCCAGAGGAAGGGAGCCCTGGAGGCTGTCATTCAGAGTCATTTGGGTGTCAGAAAGAAAGGGTTTAAAAATGCAAATAAGGAAGCTGCTACAAACGTGAACTTTTCCAATAGAGAAACTAACCAAAGGGAAATTAGGATGTCTGATCCATCCCCACAACGGCCAAGTTCAAGAAGTCCTTTTCAGAAACTTCCCTCAGCAACTGAGATCAGCTCTCCCACTGGGCCCCCTAAAAATGACTTCTTTGAGAAGGCGGTTACCCAGCCATCTGGTAGGAGACGCAGAGGAAAAAGGAAGTCAGTCTGCACCCCTACATTAGATCATCAGGGACCACTTTTGCACTCTTCTGGGACATCAGGTGCTAATAGGCCCAAGCGAGACGTCGCTGTGCACAAAGATCAGGATGAAAAAGCAATTGTCCATGGTAAGAAGACGGTCACAGGTAAATCGGGGCGTGGGGGGTGATGGGGACGATGATGGCAGCAAACACTTCCTATGTGCCTGGCACTTTTTAAATGTACAGATACTTGTCGAATCATCACAGCAACCCTGCGTTAAGTAGCCTGTTTTCATCCTCACTATACAGATGAGGAAACTGAGGCACAAAGAGGTTGAAGTGCTGTCATTCATTGACATGTCAGAGCCAGGATTCAAACCTGGCTGCGTGGTGTCAGAGTTCACTAACGTGGTTGAAAAATTTGACGCTAAGAAGGAAACGTATTGGCTGTTTACCTAAAGTTAGTATTTGTTCAGGTGCAACATAATCTTGATCGATGGACAGAAGCTTTAGAACTAACATAGGAAGTGTTTTTGAAGTGAAATGAAATGCATGTCAGAGCCGGAGGTCACTGACAAACTCAGGAATGATCACATGATAAAACAGGTCCGAGCAGCTTTTTTTGGATAAAATATCTAATATAGTCTCTCTGAGGTGTGTGGGACACAAGATTTTGGAGGATAGCAAAGTGACACGTTATAATTTAAACTTGTATTCATTTACTCAGGAGTTATCATATCTGATCCACTAAGCATAAAAACTAGACAATTCACAGTGGTTTTACGCTAAAGACCAGCAAACTTTCCATAGGAGGCCAGACGGTAAACAGCATCTTTGTGCTCCGTCACAGCTACTCAGTAGTGTGAAAGTAGCCACAGATGACATGTAAATGTGACAGTGTCCCAATAAAGCTTTATTTATAAAAACAGGTAGCCAGCTGCTCTCTACCCGTGGACACAGGCTCTGCTTTATGAGCTACAATTAATTAAAGTAGGATCATCTAGTAATAAGCTTGAGACATTCTTTTATATACTTTAAAATCATCTGTGATTTTAATAATCTACAGCCACATTAAAAATTTTTTTTCTTGAGGTGACCTTCCCATAGCATCATAATAACCAGTTTAAGTTAAGTGAACAATTCAGTGACATTTAGTACATTCAGAATGCTCAACCATGATCTGATCTGGTTCCCAAACATTTCTGTCTCCCCAACCATGATCTGATCTGGTTCCCAAACATTTCTGTCTCCCCATACCCATGAAACACGCCCCGTTCCTCTCCCCGCAGCCCCTGGCAACAACCAGCTGGTACTGTCTCTGGATTTACATACATGGGATATGTCATATCGGTGGAATCATACAATATGTGACCTTCCATGTCTTAGCTCGTAGCATGTATCAGTGCTCCGTTCTCTTATGGCTGAGCACTGTTGCGTCGTAGAGACGTGCCACGGTTTGTCTATTTATTAGGTGATGGCTGCAGCTACATTTCTAATGGGATAGAAGTCCAGTCGTTTTAAGGGTAGTAAATAACTTTGCTTGGAAAGGGGGCCGAGTTCTCTTAAATGAGAAGAGCCAGCATCTTGTAGGCTGTCCTCTTGTAGCCTGTTGGAATCAGCTGGAGAGCAGAAAGGACTTTAGAGACTTTGAGTCCAGTTCCCTTAGGAGAGACAAGGGGACAGGAAGTGAGTTGACTGGCCCCAGGTAACAGCAAACCAGTGGCCGAGCTGTGACCCGACCACCATCTTCCATCCCCCAGCTGATGCTGGCGGCACCACGCCGGTTCGGGTGCTGCAGAGGGAGCAGCTGGCCCACCGCCCACCAGTGGCTGAGTTTTGCGCTGTTCACCGAGGCTGCAGCATGGCGGGTGGGAAAAATAATGAACACGATGCTCTCTGCCGGGGTTCGGGGACTCACTCCTTGTTGGGCGTTCACGTTCCTTGTTGGGTATTCCTCATCGTTGCTTTCTATTTTAGGAAAGGAAATTCGCCGTCAAAAAGCGGACCCCCTTCCTTCTAGCGATCATGCTGCATCAGCTTCGGATGGTGACGATTTCAGTGTTCCGTCTCCTAAGGATGCAGTGTTAAGGTCGAAGCAGCTGTTGTCTTTCCTGAAAATCACAGACTTTCAGTTACCCGATGAGGACTTCGGACCTCTTAAGCTCGAAAAGCTGCAGCGCTGCTCAGAGGGGCCGATCGAGCCTCTGCGATGCAGGATGGCCGGAAGACGGCAGCGCAGAGCGGGGCGGTGCCCGGCGGCGGAGGGGCTGGCCCCTGAACGGATCGGTCTGGACACGGGGCACTGTGAGGAGGGCCCGGCTGCTCTGCCGGGACAAGCGCACCCCGAAGTGCCAGGGTGCACACGCCAGGCTCAGGAGGGCCTGTCCTCGTCCATGGTACTGCTCACGCCCGTCAGTACCATCACGCCCGGTGAGGACAACAGGCCGGCGGCAGACGCGTGTTCCCCCGCCTTCCCCATCTTAGGCACTACCCCAGCCCCTGGCTCCCAGGCACACTGTGTCACAGTGGCAGCGGACGTGGCTGGGAACTCCTGCTCCACACCCCCGCTTTCTCACTCGAGAGCCACAGTCAGCCTCGCTGGTGACTGTAGACAGTGTGACACTCTCACCAGCCCACTAAAATTAGAGAGCAGCCTGCACGCGCCAGGACGGCCTTCCTGTGACTGTGCTTCTGGGCCCCGAGCAACACTGCCGCCCATTGAGTCGCTCACTTTCAAAGACAGTCAGTTCTCCGGACACGTGTGCCCGGAACCGCGGCGGCATTCTGTCCAACAGGTACAGTCCGCTTCCTATGTGGCGTGCCCTCTGGAGGAACGAAGTCCCTTAGTGAACATGGACAGCCCAACGCCTCTCGCAGTGGCTCCTCGGTGTTTGTTAACACGTCTCCTTGACGTGATTTTACTGTGAGCATTAAGTTCATTCTGGGGAAGTTCAGGTGAATTAAAAAATAGATTTTTTAAATGGGGGCGGCCTTCTCTCTTTGTCATCAGTGAAGCAGTTTGCCACCTAAAATAGACAACGCGATAACAACACGTATGAGGAAATAAAGCACGAACTAGACATTGCGATGCAGGAGGACAGCGCACAGGAAGTGTAGACTAACGGTGCGACTTTTGTCCCCACAGCCTGGCATAGCAGACATTCCTGCCTGTGACAGCGTAGTCCCGGGCGACCTGCAACTGGTTTCAAGGTTAAAGGTCAGAAGGCTTACCTTATACTGTCTTGTGTGTCACATGGGAAGAATGTAATGGATTGATGGGGAAGTTGAGAATCATTTAATGAGATGGCTTCTCATTCTTAATAGAAAACCGTCCAATTAACTTTGTTGAACAGATTGAGAAGAACAGATTTAGATTCTTTGTTTTTCACGATATTTACCTGTATTTGTATTTTGAGGTCATCCCCTGAAGACATTCATAGTCAGGCCATTGTGTGTGTATCTGCCATTCTTTTGTCCATGTGTACGCAGTTAAGCCTCCCTCCTCCAGCCCCTATTCCTAAAAATATTTTTTTCCCACACCAAACTTGAGGCGTTTGCCCATTCAGTTGGTCTTCCAGAAAAACGACTTTTTGGTTGTATTGATCGTCAGTGGAGGTTTTCTTGTTTCCTATTTGGTTTATTTCTGTGTTTGTCCTTACTAACTTCTGTGTTTCATCGTGTGTCTTCCATTGTTCTTTCTCTCACTTTATTGAGCCGCTTGCTTTATTTGGTCTTTCTTGCTTTTTGATAAATGCTGTTGCGATAACACATTTTTGGGGAAACCTCGCTTTGGCCACACGCTGCGCGCTTGGGTGCCTGCCGTGCTCCTTGCTGTTCGTGTGGCGATAGTATGTTGTTTCAACCCACAGGCGGTTCCCTGGGATGTTTAATTTCTAAATGGGTAAGTTTTTATGGGCTGTCTGTTGTGCTTAAATCCGAATCTATTCCATTCCGCAGCTGTACTTTTAAATTACATCATGATATGAGTGTGTATGGCCAATTACAAGACCCACAAAGCTTTTTATTTCGACCTGCCTAAAACTTTAATTATGTTTACTTGGTATTTCATCTAACCCACGTAATGCATCCCTCTTCACATTCATCTCACGAAAGAGACCCTGAGTGTCTGTCCTGCCTAACCGTTGTCGCTGTTCTGTGTCAGGACCCGTCAGCTCCCTGTGCCGTGGACGTGAGTGCCCTGTGGTGGGATGTGGCTGGTCTCAAGGAGCCATGTATCGTAACTGCTTGTGAATACGCAGTTTCTCTCTGGAAACCTCTGGATACTTGGCAGTGGGAAAAAATCTATTCCTGGCATTTCACAGAGGTGAGTCCAAACCTGAGAACCGGAAGAGGTCATTGCAGTCCTTTGCGTGATAATGTAGGTGGGCAGCTTACCACAAACGGGATCTGTGACCATGGAAGATGGGACAGACAGACGACACCTCCCCAACATTTTATTATGAAGATTTTCAAACGTACAAAAAGTTGTACAGTGAGCCCCTGTACACCTGCCAGCTTTATTAAGGCTATCCTAGACAAATAAAATTGTGAAGTATTTAAAGCATACACTGTGATCATTCGATACACGTACACACTGTGAAGACTCCCACGATGAAGTTCATCAACACATCCAGCCCTTCGCAGTTACCTGTTTTCCTTTCTTTATTTTAACTTTTGGCGAGAACACTTGAGATCTACTGTGTTAGCAAATTTCGTTCTTGTTCTCTAGCCCTCCTCTGCATGGTGGCACTCAAGTGCTTGTTCAGGGGACAGACTTATTTTAAATGGCTGCGTAACGTTCCGTTCATCCACCTCCCGGAATTTGCTTACTCCCCTCTGTTGTTGGAGGTGGAGATTGCACGGAATAAACGCCCCCTGCAGCAGACGCTCGTTTAGGTTGACAGTTCATCAAAGGGGGCGTGTGCTGACCCTCCTCACATTTGTCCGGATGTGGGAAACCACCCTGGGACAGCGAGAATAGAAAGGGATGCAACCAAGTTTGGAAAATGTAGATTAACTGAAAAGGAAACGAGCGAATACATTTGTGGCTCGTTTCATCCAGGTTCCGGTGTTACAGATCGTTCCCGTGCCCGACGTTTGCGACCTCGTGTGTGTGGCTTTGGGGAATCTGGAAATCCAAGAAATCAGGTGTGCAATTCTCAAGGATTGGTTCTTCCTTCCTTTTACCTTTGTCGCTGGCAGCCTGTTCTGAGTGCCAATTACAGCATAGACTTGGGTCTTGAGAGAATGTCACTTTAGGTCTAAAAGGAGATTTGTTTTTTTAAAGAAAAACCTATCATTAGAATGACTTCCAGGACTGAAGTTTCTGTGTAAACTTGAACCCTATCCTTCCCTGTTAAGGGCTCACTTCGGCTTCTCTGCATTTCTCCTTGTGTCGGGTTCAGGGCGTTACTTTGTCCCTCGGATGGCGAAAGCGGAAAGCAGGTGCTCCTGAGCTCTGGGCACATACAAGCCGTGCTCGGCTTGACCAAGAGGAGGCTCGCCAGCAGCCGTGGGACGCTCTGCGATCAGCAGGTCGAAGTCATGACATTCGCGGAGGACGGAGGGTAAGGAAACCCTGGTCGCCCCTGACGTCAGAGAAGAGCGATTTTACCCCAGGGTGTCAGAGCAGGTCGGCTCCACAGCGTCTTGGCTTCTGTGCTGTCGTGTGGCTTTGCAGGATCCGCTGGGCACTGGCATGCGGAAAAGTTTAGGGGTGGAGCTGGGCGCAGCTGGGAGAAACTCAGTGCAGGGGAGGCCCAGCCGGCAGGGCGTGTCCTTCCTTCTGGCTTGATCGCTGTGTGTCCCTTATGGGTTCCACGGCCTCAGACCCTGACACTCTCGTCCTTCCACAGGCTTGGTTTCCATTCATTCGGTCGCCATCTAGTGGCCGGCTGCTGGAACATGCGTGTCTAGCTCCCAGCCCTTCCTCAGCCTCTAGACCTGCAGGCCTACTTAGTACACCTGCTGTGGTTACCCCAAATCCAGCACGTGGAAAACAGAACCCTTAGCATCCTCTGTGTCTGCCGTATACACATTACACTTCGCTACACAGGTTACTTATTTGTCTTTCCAAATAACCGAGGGCATGGACCTCGTTTGCCTTACTTACTCACGACCTTTCGCAGTCATCCAGACAAGAGACAGAGCTGTTTGCTTAAATTGGGAAAGTGTTAACGAAGATGGGGAGAGGCCGGCAGGCCTGAGGGAGAGGGCGTGATGAAATCACTAGGACTCGGTGACTGAGTGGTTATGGAAAGAGACAAGGACAGGGTCCAGGTTTCTGGGCTGGTTACCTGGGTAGATGGTGGTACATTTCGTTGAGATAGGAATGTGGAAAGAAACACGAGATTTCAGGAGAGAGCTGGCGAGTGTAATTTTGGCTACGATGAATTCAAGGTGCTTGCAGTATATCCAGGCAGATGATATTAAAGTAATATCTGTTCATTACAGATAGTTTAATTAGGCTACATGTTTTCTGGTTGACACTTTTCTGTGGTATTAGGTTTATTACACAGAGTTCAGTAATACGTAGAAGGGCTACTTAGAAACCGCTTTGGTACAAAGTGCTGGTTTTCAATACTGTTTTAAATGCAGAAGCAAAGAAAAACGGTTTTTGATGCCCCCCGAAGAGACTATACTAACTTTCGTCGAGGTTCAAGGGATGCAGGACGCCCTGCTCAGCACCACCGTAACGAACAGCATTGTCATTTGGTAAGTTCCCGCTCAGGTCCTCGGTTTCCTCATCCGTAATGTAAGACGTGCCTCTCATGTCACAAGGCTGTAAAGATAAAATCAGAGACTCTAAGTATGATTGTATTTTTGTGTGTTTACTGTCAGGCGTCATATACTTGTCTTAACAAGAATATCATATTCAGACATCGTGAAAAAGATTAGTCTAAGTAGACTATTTTAAAATAAATGTGGTGGTACTGTCAAAAACTGTTCTGCTTCCGGTTAACGACTGAGCAGCTTCTATCAGACCAGCTCTCCTACCAAAAATAACTGTAAACTCTGGACAAAAGGCTAAAAAAAACAAGCATTGGAAGGCACTGGAGAGTGAGGAAAAGGGAGAAGGTACTGGGGTTCAGCACCAGGCGAGCCCCTCAACCTTAGGCGTCTAGTCGGAGAGCAGGGCCCGTCTGCACGCGGGGTGGCCAGCGTCGTGATTGAATGCCTCTGGCCTCCTGGCTCAGAGAGCCGATGGACAGAGTGACCGCAGCAGCCAGGAGAGGGAGGAGGCCCCCACCAGCAGGGCTGAAGGAGAGTTGACCGCGGGCCCTCAGACTCCTTCACAGGTCACACGAGGTCCACGTGGCGGACATCTGGACAAGTGCTTGGGGTTCGGGGAAAGGCACTAACCCCAGGTCCCTTCCCATCAGGAGAACCTCGCCTCCTTACGTGAGAGTTTAGCTTGTGTTCAGCTTTGTACATGGTACCTGGGCTGTAGAAAGTTCAGATGTATTTGTTGAATGAATGTCTCACACCCTGTTAAGTGTGTAGCAAATGAGACGTGAGGCATGGGGGCAGTACCTGTGGCCTTGGTCGTGAGATTTGACCGGGCAAACGGGGTGGGACGGAATCTCACATGAGCTCATGCAGCTGGGAGGGGGCGGGACGTCATCCGGGCCGAAAGGAACGGGTGGGCACTAGTCAGTGGGGGGCGAGAAAGGGCGGTGATGTGGAGGGCTGTGGCAGGGGCGGCTGGAACAGAGGCGTGGAGCCAGGGACATGCATGATACCCTGCGCGGGCAGCGAGACCCCAACTCAGGGAGCCCTGAGTGATTCAGCGTTGCAGCGCTGCGTTCATGAGGGTTCGGCGTGCAGTGAAAGGTAACTCGGACTTTATCCGTGGCCAGTGGGAGGCAGTGGGACGTTCTTCATCGGAGCGTCCATGACGGACAGCGGTCAGTGTGGCGAGCCCTCAGTGAAGCTACGGAGCGTCCGTGACGGACAGCTGTCAGTCAGTGTGGCGAGCCCTCAGTGAAGCTACGGAGCGGGTCCGACGCTCTCCGTTTCCTCTTTTCATATTCGCCCTCTGCTCTCCTCTCTTCCTTTTTCCACTGTTCACGCCGGCTCAGTCTTCCCTTCTCTCTCATTACCTTGGTCCAGCTCTGACGTGAGCAGATGCCAGGGAGACGTAATTATATGTCAGTTTTAGGTGGTGTCTCTCACCTGACCAAATTTGCTTTCCCGACCATCGTGTTCCATGGAAAAGTTAGGCATAACAGGAATCGTGACAAACTCATAATGACAGAGCTATACCATGTGCCTCATTTCAAGACTAAGTAAAATGAGAGAGTGGAAACCTTTTCTCCTGGAATTTGGGCAGATTTCTCCCTAATGGCCTAGCAGATTCTCTCTAAAGCTAAACTATCACATTAAACCATTGGCAAAGTTAAACAATAGTTCTGTTTTTAGCTCTTTCTATAACTAAACAAAACGAAGGTACTTTGTCCCTTAGTTTGTTCCCTTGGTCCCCTCCTAAAGGATGCTGTGATAAATAAGAGAATATTAGTGAGAACCACTTTGCTGGAAGAGTGTTATCAGCTTATTTATTTTTGGTGTCTAAGGAATTTAAAAACGGGTCAGCTCCTGAAAAAGATGCACATTGGCGATTCCTACCAAGCTTCCGTCTGTCACAAAGCCTATTCGGAAATGGTAAGTGCCGATCCGGGGCCCCTGTGTGTCCTCAGTGTGTCACTTGTGGCCTCACTAAGTGAGCACGATACCTTAGGTAGGGGTTAGCTGACCCCCTACCCCTCCGTTGCTTATTTTTTCAAAATTAGATAGCAGTGTTTGTCCTTTCTCGAAATGTATGGGTGAAAGTAAGTGTTGGTGCAATACGATTGCTTAGTAGAGTCGCTGGCCTTGTCACTTGGGGGCAGACATTTACTTCTAGCTGTGAATTTGCAGCGAGGAACGTCGTGCCCGTTATCAGAGCTGGCTCCCAAGCACCTTGCCATTTGAGACGTGAATGAATAACTGCGGGAAAGGTTCTTGTCTGAAAGGTTTCACTGGCACAGAGACAAAAAAGGTTATTCAGACAGGAACCTTTCCCACTGGCCTGAGAGCAAACAACGACATGTTCCTGGACATGTTCCTGGACGTGTTTCTCCATTAGGCTTTAGTGTCTTAGACCTGGTACCTGGCCGGTCAGGAACCGGGCTGCACAGGAGGTGAGCGACAGGCGAGCGAGCGAAGCTTCATCTGTATTTGCAGCCGCTCCCCAGCGCTGGCATCACCGCCTCAGCTCCGCCTTGGATCATCAGGCGTTAGATACTCACAAGATCACCGTCCCTGGTGCCACAAAGGCTGGGGATCGCTGCCTAGAGAAATGAACCTTGCGTCTCAGTCCGTGTAACTAGGCCGGTTTCCGGTCTGGCCCATGGACAGGGTGGAGCAGTTGTCTAGGCATTGGGGGTGACTGCCTGTGTGTCCACCGCTGAGCCAGGAGTAGAGGCAGTGGTGGCCAACTCAGCACTGTGGACATCGGCTCCCAGAGGCTCTGAACACAAAAGGTGCATCTCTCCCAGCCCGGCAGCATCCGTGAAGCGAACTCAAAGGTTGTGTGGTCACAGGTAGCCTGTCACATGGTCTCGAGGCACTTTTCATTCAAAAGTAAGGCGGTTGAATTCATCTCTGGAAGTATTAAATCTACCTAGTAGACTGCATTTAAATAATTTATATTTTCGTTATTGCAACATTAATACCTATTTGCTTTTCAAACATTTAACACTGAGACGGATAAGTTAAGTAAAAGTTCCCCGTGAAGCCAACCTCTAGAAATAACAGTTCCCAGTTTAGTGCGGGAATCGGTTAACGTTTTCTGTAAAGGGCCAGGTAGTAAATATTTCCAGCCTTGCAGGCCACAGGGTCTGTCGTGCCTAGTCCACTCTGCTGTTGTCGCCCAGACTCACTCAGAGGTAGTATGTGACCCGTGGTGCGGCTACGTGCCAGTGAAACCTTTCAGACGAGAACCTTTCCCCAGAACTTTCCGAAACTTGAATTTCTTGTGATTTTCACATGTCACATAATATTCTTCCTCTCTCTCTTTCCCAACCATTCTGAAATGCAAAAGCCATTCGTGGCTCATGGGCCATACAGAAATAAGCGTCGAGCCAGCTTCGACTCAGTTTGCCAACCCCTACTTAACACTTTTTTGACTCTCAGCTCTTTTCTAATTATAAAGGCAGTCCGTTCTCACTGTAAAAATTCAGTCATTCTGGAAAGGTATAAAGGAGAAATGAATGTTATTAATTCTAAGATGGCCGTATATATAATTTTCCCCATTTCACCCCCAAAGACAATTATTTTTAACACGTAACATACATGTAGACATGCGTGTATAGATATGTGACATATGTCTTCACACAATAATGTTATTAGAACATGTAATTTAAAAGCTGGGACAGATCCATAACACATTTTCCTACAGAAACAACCATTTGTGATGATGTCTCTTTTTGGTGTCCTTACTCTACAGATGTAAATAAATAACCTACTGTAGTCCAGCCTAAAATTCCGTCACCACTTGTAAGATTGTGTTTATGTGAAAGTGTGTTCTGCATGACAAATGAGCATGTCTAGTTTGAGGACTCTCCCTGTGCTGGCATTTCCCTGGCTGGGGAGGGGGACACGGATGCATTAGCTGGCTTCACGCCTGCGAAGGCCGCTGATAACTTATCGGGAGCCCCGGGCCAAGCCTGAGAAACGGGGAGCCGGCGAGGAAACCCAGCTTCCCACGAGCGGACCATCTCCCTGGTTCTTCAGCCCATTCTTTTTCCCAGCATCCTCTGGGTGATTTCTTTGCTTACAACCTTTTCTCCTAAATCAGGGGCTCCTGTTTGTCGTCCTGAGTCATCCCTGTGCCAAAGAGAGTGAGCCATCGGGGAGCCCTGTGTTTCAGCTGATTGCGATTAACCCTAAGACGACCTTGAATGTGGGTGTGATGCTCTACTGTCTTCCCCGAGGGCAGACTGGAAGGCAAGTGTGTGACTGCTGGCCAGTGAGTGTGACATTTTGAAAGGCACTCACGCAGACGTGAAGACCATATGTTTCTGTGTCACTCAGATGAATGGAAACAGGAAACACTGGAGGTGATGGTAAACGAAGTTAGGAAGTGGGTGAAGGACGGCGTCAAGTAAATCTGAGTCACACCTCTGGCTCCCTATGTCCTAAGCCTCACCTGTCCGGTGCTGGACAGGTGTCTTATGTGTATTCAAGCCATGCTTTTTCCCATAACGAAAACATTTTAAATACAAACGGTAATTAGTGTTTTCTGCAATAAGAAACCTCATACTTTATGTTCTTCCCATTAAGTTCTAAGTGTACTTTAGGAAGGTCTCTTTACTGTGACATCTAAGTGGCCTCCATCACATGGGCAGTCACCGCCGACTGCGAGAAGGCCCGTCTGTCGGTGGCGCTGTGCGGGGCGCTGGTGATCGAGCCATGAGGGATGACACCTCATGCTCATCCATCACTTCCTGTGTGTCACTTGCTGTGCTACCGCAGGAAACCCCTCAGCACAGCAGCCAGCAGCCCAGGATCGCAGACAGGCGTTTGTAGTTCCGGGAGTTTTTCTTCTTGTGGCCACAGGGAGCATGGTTTTGGCCTACAAAAAAACATTTTTTTTGGATATGTGATTTGAGCTGTCTTCTGTGCTTGGCGTCAGGTTCCTGGAAGGCGACGTGAGGGACAGTTCTGCAGCGGCGGTGTTGACTTCTGGGACGGTCGCCGTGTGGAACTTACTTCTGGGTCATTGCGCTGTTCTTCCGCCCGTCTCTGGCCAGAGCTGGTCTTTTGTAAAATGGTCAGGAACACATTCTCATTTGCTGGCTGGACGAAAAGATGGAAGCATATTTGTGTATTTGGTAAGTTAGGGGAGGCAGAAACGCAGTGTTCTGGACGTGTTTGGCCTCCTGGCACTTCCTGGGGCTGTAACTATACAGGAAACTCTGCCTGACATTCAGAATAATGGCTTGTGTTCATTCATTCAGACCTTTTATTCTGGTGGTGGTGGCACTTCTGATCTTTCACGTTCATTTGTACTTGGGGGAAGGACTTTAGGGTGATTTTTGTAATTCATCTGCACATTCGCTTTTAAAAGTGTACATAAAGCTTCAAATGTGAATAAATATTTATTTTGATACATTCTGCTTGGCATATTTTTCCTCATCCTATTAAGATCATTTTCAGAAACAAGAACTAACTTTTACAACTAGAATAGTTGACGTTTGCAGAGTAAGTGTAAATTTCAGTTAACTTACTATACTAGTGTGCAATCTTTTCTTGCCATTTGTAACACTTTATTTTCACACACCCACTGAAAGCAACACAGGTGCTATTGAAACATGCCAATTTAGAAATGTGCTTTTTTCTTCTCAAACATCTGTGGCCCAAGTGGCAGCGTTATCACTGGTCACTCTGAGTCCGCAGCACGTTTGTACTGAGTCCATCATCTTCACAGTTGCCTAGGTGACGGGACAGATGGGTTTTTAAAGTCCTAATCTCGTGGCAGGTCTGGAAATTTTGTCCCCAGCTACAAGGATTTATTTGCTTAATGTTCTTATCGAGAGTATATGTTCACGAGCCATGTGATGTAACTATTTGCTCTATTCTCTTTTAAATATACCCTTTTATGATTACCGGTTTTTGCTAACTTCATTGTTACCCTCTGATATATTTACATAAAAGATTTAACTTTCCTATACTAATTCTGTCCCCACAAATGACATCCTGACATCACGTGAGAAATAGTTGATTTGCGAGCACATCATGGATAAGAGACAGCTTTTCACAAAGACTTAATTAACTCAAGAATCCTGAGGAACACAGGACTTAAGGATTAGGAAAACTGAGCAGGGTGAAGCCCTAATGCAGTTCAGGAATGGCTGGACGAAAGCCGGGCACAGACCTGACGTGGTGGGTGTGAAGGTGGTTGCCGTGAGGCCACTGCTGTTCGGGAGGACACAGCAACAAGGACAACCGTACAAAGCAATGAGGTAAACTCTGCTTTGGATTAACACTATGTGCAGGGCGCTGCTGTGGGAGCCGAAAGGATGGGCGGCTGGCACAACACAGGGAGCTCCAGAGACGCTTTGTGGGCCAGAGCAGGAGCAGAGGGTGGTCCAGGTGGAAAGGGTGGCGTGCGATGCACCGCAAACAGCCCGATGCCCCGGGAGACGCTGTGCGGGAGCGAGTCGGGAAGCTGGGAAGGTGGCGGGCTTGGGGGGCATGATAACAACGTTGGGCTTTATTCTGCAGGCGGGCGGTGGAGGAGGAAGAAGCAGATGCGTGATTAGAGGGATGGAGGAGTCTCGTATGTCTGGTTTAGTGGGTGATGGTGTCAGAAACGGGACACGGGAAAGAGAACTCACTTGAGTGCTTACAGGTCGTGTGGTACTAGACAGTTGGACACAGGGCTGTGAATCTCGGAGAAGACACTGGGGCCAGGTGCAGGTGGGAATTAAAACCTCTGCAGTGAGTGAACCAGTTCTGAAAACTTGTACTTTTAAAGTCAAGCCTGGACCAAGGCACTGAGGGCCAGTGTCTACATGATGAGTGGGAGAGATGAGAGCCATGAGCAAGGCAGGAAAGGACTGGCCGGAAAGGCGAATCTATCGGACGTGACAATTTAAGATGCAGCGGTGTGAGCTGTATGACAAGCTTCGGTGGTTGCGAGGTGGGGGGTCGAGTAGAATCTAGGTTCAGGTGGATTAGCAGGTGACTAGGAAGTGGGGAATTAAAGACTGAAAGTGTAGGTTATTTTTCCAAGAAGCTTGACTGACAGGAAGAAGGACCGGTAGTGTTAGAGATGCAGAGGCCAGTGGATGAGGCCCGTGCAAGAGAAACTGGCACGTTTATGGACTCAAATGTGAGGAAAGAGAGGGCGAAGATGGTGGTGCATGGTCCCAGGGGAACGGGACAGGCAGGGGCAATAGTGACAACGGGCTGGAAGTGGGGAGGGACAGCTGCCGGGTTGGTGGGGTGATGTGTGCAGGAAGCCAACGTGTTTATGCTTGCACAGCCTTTGGTGGGGCCACTGGGAAAAGCACCAGTGTCCTCTCTTAAATCTTCCCCACCTGCTAAGGACTCATCTCAGTCTTAATATTGAATTTTCTATCCCAGTGACCATGGCTGGCCTGCAGTTGCTCTGCTGAAGGGAAAACTAGCTCTCTCAAACTAGTCATTTAAGTAAAAGGTGATTTATTATGTTTAACAAAAAGGAACACAGAAATACAGATAGATCAGGGGAAGGGGGTTACTCAGGCTCCTCCTGAGTCCTCCTGCTAATGCTATATGCTGCCATCATGGCTCTGTCCCATGGCTCTGGCCCAAAGGTGGCCAGGAAGTTATGATCAGAGAGGCTGGTATGTCACTGGGGACTTAAACAGATCTTATGAGCCCAGATCCATTTAGATTTTAGATGCCAGTTTTCTGCCACTCAGAATGGAGTTGGCCACATATTCACTGCCCACTCTGAATAGGTGGCACAGGCGCTCTTCCAGCCACTGAGGTAGTGACCTGGTGCTGATAAAACCAGGGTGCGGGGAGCCTGGCGGCGATAGCCAGCACTGCCCCGAGCCCCCGGGTGGCCTCACCAGAGCAGGGGATTCCCGAGGTGGCTTCCTTCCTCGTTGAAATCAAATATACCTCCTAAGTGAAGCCTTCATTCAGGGACCACTCTGTCCAAAATGACACACCTGTATTCCCTCCCTGTGCCCTTCCCTGCTTTATTGTTCTTCATTGTGTTTATCACTGGAGTTTTTTTTTGGGGGGGGGGGAACGGAGTACATTTTGTTGGTCCATTGCCTCTCTTCCCCCTGGAATGTAAACTATGAGAACAGACTGGCTGGCTCGCTGCTGTAGCCTGGACAACTGGCACACGGCGGATCCTCGAGTGTTCAGTGAACACTCAGAAACAGTTTTACTGCAGAGGATCACAGGGTGCACCCTTTTTTAAAAGAAAGGCGTTGTGCTTTACTTCAAGTTAACAAAAATGAAAACAAGTAGAACCGAAGGTATTGTTGGATGGTTCACCCAGGCATTACTCAGAGTTTGGAGTCGGTTTTCTATGTTTGGATTTCAGTAAATATCCTTGGGCTCCCTGCTAAGAAATGTAGGTGAATTAGCACACACACTTCCCCACCCCCAGCCTGTTGTTGTCAGTTATATGCTTTATACATTGTTAGGTTTTAAAACATGCATGTGGTTTTTATCGCAGTGCCCACATGTATTGGTCATAGCGTTAAATAGACATGTTCACATTCTTATTTTATACTGAGTTTTTTGATCTATTAAGTAATTGTATTACCCATGGAAGAATCGCAGTATCAACACTTGTTATTAAACGTATATGAGGACGTTCACAGCATAGATGAAATAAGTTCGTCTCTCGTGTCAGTGACCAGTGTCTAGGGAAGGACAGCCCTGCGCGGCTTTGGCCGTGGCCGTGGCCGCAGCCGC
>NW_011889028.1:865994-886505 GCF_000151845.1 Pteropus vampyrus | reverse complement strand
AGAGCGTCTGGGAGGGGCCCGGGCACCTTCACTGACAAAGGGCTTCCAGAAGACCCTGCTGCTGCGTGTCCCTGGACTGTGCCTTGCATGGCAGCTGCTGGAAGATGTTCCTCCGCCAATTGGCACGCACAGCATCGGAACCATCTCAGATTTACACAGTGGTTGTGACTCAGTGCTCCCGTGTCACCACCGTATGTCCTCTGAATCAAAGATGCTGTTGGACCCTGTGTGCCAGGGCTCATGCTGGCTACTGAGGGATGCAGAGGTGGCTGCAGAGACCTTAGCCGCTGTCTTCATTGGGTGCTTTGCAGCCGTTTCGGTAAACTGGCCAGCTCGTTCCCCGCTGCTCCGTCTTCCCGAGGCTGTTCTCACACTGCTTTCCCTGGGCTTGTCATCCTTCTCTCTGAACCTTTGTGGGCACTTGCTCTGCCTAATCCTTAAACGCGGCTCAGCTGCAGAGCTCTCCCACACTCCCTGGGCTGTCCTCACTCCTGGTTTCTGTCACTGGCTGTACGCCAGGCACCCCAAACCTTCGCCTTGGGTCCGTGCTCATCTCACGCCGGCGGCTCACTCCGCGCATTCCCTCAGGTCCATCCGCCGTGCCAGCCTCGGAGCAAGTAGTTACTCATTTATAGCCTAAGTTTTTTCCCCCAGAAGGAGCTAACGCAGTTTTCCTGGGTATAAAAATTTAACAAGACTATAAAAATAGGAGATAAGAGAAACAAGGGTAGCGGTCTAAAGTAAGCATGAAGTCTTGCACTTGACCCAGGCAGGCCCTGAATCTGAACGGCCTGGTGGCCAGACCACCAAGAGCATTTCCAGAGAGTTCTGTGGGACGCTGTGCCCAGATGAAGACAAGGCACGCGTGCGCCTAGGGCTGGACTGTCTCAGTACTGGAACCAGGTGACACGCACAACAGCGATGGGCTCGGGCTGTGTTGGTCCACGCCATCCCCCAGTGAGACAGACCTCGTCTCGCTCTGAGGCCTCAGAGCCCCGCCGAGCACCACCTGCCCTTAGACCCCCGGCGACGCCAGCTCACTCCTCCCCACGCAGACACACTGTGCTTCATGCCCCCTTTCCTTTCTCAGCCTGTCCCTCCCTTGAAAGATCTGTCGCTGTCTTCCTGGCTGAGCCCAAGTCCGGTGCCTCTTCCTTCCCTGCTTCTCCAGGGCGGCATGCCGACGCATGTCCCCGACGCAGCCCATAAACACCTTGGTTGTGGTTCTGCTCCGTTCTTATCACAGTCGAAACAACATGTTGGGGCCGGACTGTTCTGTTCGACTGTGGCTTCTCTGAGGGGACAGGGCCTGCCTTATCCTTGCGGTCCCAGCCTGTAGCACGGTGCCTGGCACACAGGTAAGGCTCCGGGCTGCCGAGACGGTCACATCAGTGAAAGCGAGACATTGCCACACGAGAGGTCAGGTGTGTGTGCTGTGCAGAAGCAGGAGGGGCTCACCTGGCCCCCATGAGCAGGGACTTGCAGGCCGCAGTTTTGGGAGCTGGGGGCTGCTGGGGGCTGCAGCAGGCGCGCTGTGAAGGGGTGTGGACGTTCTCTGCCTAGGCCGCAGGGCGTGGGCCTTGAACAAGGCCCGTGGGGAGTGAAACCTGGCCTCCCGGGCGGCGGGCTGCTGGCTGGGTGAACACTGCGGTGAGCGCAGCAGCGAGGCGGGGGCCCGAGCGTCCGGCCAGGGCCCCAGGTGGCGCAGGAGGGGTAGAGGCCGGGGGCAGGCGAGCGGCTCATTCCGAGTGGTGTCCAGGGCAGCTTGCAGGGGCCTTTAAAGCCTCCCCTTTGGTGCCCCTGGGCACCCTGCAGTCACATGGGCATGGGGAGAAGGCAGGCCCTGGGGGCAGAGTCTGGCTCGGGGCGTCTCCACTCACCCGGAGGCTTCAGCCTCCCTGTAACAGCGCCTCCTGGGGCCTGCCTGTAGGGACGGTTTGTCACGTGTGGTTAAGTGCAGACCCTGGGGAAGACCAGCTGACGCAGCTGGACGACCGTGTCTTTCTCAGGCCAGGACAGGAGGCAGGAGGCAAGAAGCCCTCCAGGTACCGCTCCGCCTGTTCCCTCCAGGGAAACGGGGGACAGCGCGGGTCAGAGGTGACAGAAGTGGTGTCTGGAGGGGCCGCGAGGCTGGGGTGGGAGAGCAGGACCAGGCGCTTCGGGCTGCACTGCCCAGAGCCTCCACGTGGCAGGCATCACCCTCCAACCGTGCGGGGTGGCCCCTAGGCCTGTGGGCGTGCCAGGCCGCGGTCTCAGCCCTTGCTCCTGAGCCTCCCGCAGCCGACCTGCCAGCTGGCTGTTTATGCCCCAGTGACAGGTGCGCAGACGGAGGCACAGGAGGGCCAGTGAGCGCGCCAGAGCCGGGCATCAGCGGTAGCCTTGTTCCCATCTGAGCTCGTGCCAGCCCGCAGCAGTCGGGTGGAGCCCCCTCCTGTGATTGCTCAGTGTCCCCCTGGCCTCCAGGCTGTCAGGGCAGTGTCACGGGCCACATGGGTAGCTGGGCCGGGCCTCCCCTGGGGCTCTGCGCACAGCCGCCTGCCCCGCAGCACGGGCCCTGGGCGCCCAGGGCGCCTCCCCCACCTCTGCCCTCTGGTCCTCCCTGCCACCTCACTTCATGTGTGGCTTGGAACCTCCAGCCCTTGGTAAGGGGCCTGGCTTTCCCAGTGCGGAGGTCTCCTTGGCCCGCACTGTCCCCGACAGGAAAGGGGCCAGCAACCATAGATAGTGGAGCGTGTGCCAGGAGCCCGGCCCCGCTCAGAACTCCGTGAGCCCTGGGCAGTGTTCTCTTTGCGATGCCCACGGGCCTCTGAGTCTCAGGGACCTGAGCCCAACAAGCAAAACCTTCCTGTGGGAAATGTGCTCAGAACTGCGACGGCAGGTGAGCCGCACTGCAGAAGGTGGCCGGGCCCGTCCAGGCCAGGGACTTGCAGGAGCAGAACCGTGACCGCCACCGTTCCCTCTCGCTCTGCACTCTGCTGTCCCTGGCATCAAGCACTGACCTGGGAGTGGAGCTCTTGCCACCCCGGAAGGGACCATCGGGACCCGAGACCCAGCTGAACATCAGGCAAGAGATTCGAGATGGTCCCCATCATGGCAGAGCTCTGGCTAGGGGCAGTGAGGCAGGCCTAGCGGGGACAGACTGGACCAGGATGACGGCCAGCCCCATCATCTTCCCCTCTGGCTGGCATCTGAGGGGGCCAGTCAGGCCCCTCCAGCGCGTGGCCCTCTGCGCGCGGCCCCCGGTTTGCATGACAGCCCTCTCCAGGCTGGCCGTGAGCTGGCGGGGCTGCCGCAGGTGCCACGAGCAGATGCGGGCCCTGAACGACTCGAGTCTCCCTGGGTCCCGCACAGAGGACTCGGAGGGGAGGAGGCGTCCATGCTGCCGGACTGCTGTGGCTTCCGAGACGCCCAGCACTGCGACCCGGGAGCCTGGTGGCCACAGTTCCAGTCAGATGAGGTGGCTTCTCTGGGGCCCTGAAAGCTGTGTGGAAGATGGCCCCGGGCAGTGTCCTCTCCATTCCATGCTCACCGCCTGTCCCCCTGTCCGTGCCACAGGTCCCAGGCCGAGTCACACTGCCGTGCCGCCTGTACAGTGACGCTCCCCCGCTCACCTTGGAGGGCATCAAGGACCGGGTCCTTTACGTCCTGAAGCTCTACGACAAGATCGACCCGGAGAAGGTACTGGGCGCCGTCTGAACGTTCTTTAAACGAGCATCTGATCACCGGTACGGAGTTGAGAGGGTCCCACCAGACGTTCAGCAGTCTCCCTGTGCCAGCCGCCCAGGCCCCGCTGGGAGGCGGCCAGTGGAGCCAGCGTCCTGTGCCTTCCGGCTAGGCGGTGCAGACGCAAGGACGCGCCCACACGTGCACCACGAGTACCGTGCGCCGGGCCATGTGCCCCCGCCCTTTAATCACAAGTGGTGGCACGGCCCGCGCGGACGCTCTGCAGCCCGCCCTGCAAGCGTAGAGCTCGCGCCGTTCTCTGCTGGCACGTGAGCTCCTTATTTAATGACCGACGCTGCCGTGTGGGTTTTTGGTTTGTTTTTTGAGGGGTAATTGACATGCATTAACTTCAGGTGTGCAACACGGGGATTCGATACTTCCGTATATTGTGAATCGATCACAATAAGCCTAGTTCACACCCAGCTCCATGCACAGTTACAGATTTTTTCCTCGTGATGAGGATTTTTAAGACCCACTGTCTCAGCGATTCTGAAACGTGCAACACAGGATAGTCACCATGCTGTTCCCTGCACCCCCGTGATCGCTGGTCTTGACGTGAGTTTCCGACAGATTAGAGGCCATGCGGGAATAAACACTATCTGCCGTTCGTGAGGGAGAGGGCCGTCGCCTCTGGGGTGTGGCGTCTTGTTAATAAGGCAGCAAGAAAGACCAAACTCCAATGCCATTCAGAGCAGTGAGCAGAGATCTCAGTAAAATGTGTAAAGTGAAATCCATCACTAGGTTTTTACACGTTGTTAACCACTTCAAACCAAGGTTAGTAAGTCGCCACGCAGGGCACACCAAGAACCTGTGTGGGTGATGTTCTGGCTCCCCTGCTTGTCGCTCTAGGCAATGATTAGGTCGCTCTAGGCAATGATTAGGTCACCCTGGGAGCGAAGGCTCACGGAATCTTGTGTTTGCTGCCCTTTCTTGCAGCTCTCGGTAAACTCCCATTTCCTGAAGGACCTGGGCTTAGACAGCTTGGACCAAGTGGAGATTATCATGGCCATGGAGGACGAGTTCGGTAAGGCACGCAGAGCCCCGGGGCTGCAGTGTGCTCCTGGTTCGGGGGGACTGGCGTGAAAGGGATGCTGGAGTGAGCTGGGATCCGCATCGGATACGTGAACAGCAGCCCTGCACACACACACACACACACACGGGCCTTGGTTACCTGCAGCGTCCTACGCACGCTCCCAGTCATCCACGTTTGGCACAGTTAGTTGTACAAATGGGACCTTTCAAGGCTCCACAGCTCATTTTTTTGGGTGAATGTGTCATCCTACAGAGCCGTTCCGAGTTAAAATCCCTCACGGTATGCTATCTAGGGGGGCGGATCTGTTAGGGGAGGGGTGGGAACGGGGTTTATGGTGATGGTTGCACCACCTTGTGAATGTACCAAAAACCACGAGTACAGCTTAAATGGGTGAGTTTTCTGTTATGTGAACTACATGTTAAAGGAACCAGGTGTCTATCCAGCATGATACACATGTTGTCCAGGGCGTAACTGGCTCGCAGCTAGATGGGCTTCGGGGTTGTTACAGAGGTTGGGTGCTTTCGAGTCTGAAGGATCTGCTGTTTCTGTACTCAAGTACTGTTTAAAATTTTACTTTCTAGGATTTGAAATTCCTGACATAGATGCGGAGAAGTTGATGTGTCCACAGGAAATTGTAGATTACGTTGCAGATAAGAAAGATGTGTACGAATAAAGGATCAGGTAAGTAATTTGATTGCAGAACGACATTCCCCCATAGGATCAGTCTCTCTAGGGTTCTTTAGCAAAGTAAGACTTGGGAAGAAATGGAAAGTGGGGATGCTTGACAGAGTGGCCCTCGGAGGGGGCCAGCCTTAGTGACCTTTGTTCTCAGGAGGGGCTCAGCGGTTCAGGCCTGGACAGACCCCTCATAAAGCTGTCTTGTGGAAAATACTGAGCAGGCAATCCCGCAGCAGAGACTCGTCTCCGCTGTCACCCCAAGGCCAGCCCAGCTGCTGTCCAGTCAGGTGGGACGGCCTAGTGCTCACTCAGGCTGCAGGGGCAGGAGGACAGACTCTGGAGTCAGACACTTGCTTACCTGTCCCAGCTCCGCCCCGTTCCGCAAGCCTAGCGACCTCGGGCAGGCCACCTGGCCTCTGTGAACGTCAGCCTCCTCACCTGTAAGATGGGGATGAAGATACAACCTACCTGGGGCTTTTGTGAAGGTAGAAACGCAATAGTGTACAGATCAGTCACTTAATGACAGTGCTTGATGGGAAAGAGGCCTGTCAGGGAGGATTAGCTGCTGGGATTTAGGCTCTGGGACAACCACGAGGAAAGGCTTGAAATGCAACAGCGCCCGTAACTGGTTACTCTGGGTGCAGCACCTCGGAGAGCGCCCCCGAGAGTCAGTAGCTGCGGAGAAGGCTGACCTCACTGTGTCTTTGCCAGATCCTTTTGTCGCCGGAGAAGACGCGGAGG
The DNA here is from genome assembly GCF_000151845.1 of Pteropus vampyrus. Classification (NCBI taxonomy): domain Eukaryota; kingdom Metazoa; phylum Chordata; class Mammalia; order Chiroptera; family Pteropodidae; genus Pteropus; species Pteropus vampyrus. The sequence continues at coordinate 880,330 of NW_011889028.1, read as the reverse complement.
AGAGGGGCGCGGGTCTGGCAGTGGTGACGCGGTTGGTGGCGGCGCTGACAAGGCTGGGCTGGTTCTGTATAGCCTTGTATCTAAATTATCTATGTTTTTGCCCTTTAAAAATAAATCTATAAAATCAACACTTTTCTCAGTCTTTAGTTTTCAGCGATGTCTGTAAAGTGCTTTTTCTATTGACTTTGCATAATGTTTTTAAAGCTCTGTCCCAGGCAGTCTCGTGGATCAGAAGTGAGTGACTCTGCCAACAGTGGACTTGAATTAAGTTTTTCCCCCATCGCCTTCCGTGTAAGGAATGATAAACCTTTTTCCTCCATCATTTTATGGCTTCTCAGATGCTTCGTGACACCACCACACGGGTTACTTTTTCAATCCTGTCCTAAAGTTCTTTCCAGATTAATAGTATTTAATAGTTTTAGAGGACAGAACACTCCGGGAAGGTCAGCTTGGCAGGGCGTGCCCCCGTCAGGCGTCAGCAGCGTCAGCCCCACCCCTTCCCCGCACCGCCGTGGCAGGCCTCCCCGGGGCGCATCTGAGCCCGCCACAAAACGACCTGCTTGACGGCAGCGGCAGGGGCCTGTGGGAGGCGGGGTCTAACACACGTGCCGTGCTGTGTGGTGGATGGGAAAGGCGTCCCAGGCAGGGAGGGCATGGGCGGGTGGCCCTGGGGTTCCAGACGTGGCTGGGACCTCAGTCTGGTTTTTGGCAGTGGGGGCGAGAGTTTTCTGCAGGGGAGATGGAGGGTCAGATGCATTTGTGCTCAGTTGCCAGTGGCTGTGCAGACAGACAGAGGGGATAAAGGTGGAGGCTGCAGCCAGAGCCCACCAGGGGAATGCAGTGGTACTGGGTGGACAGTCGGAAAAAAATGGCACAATGAGAAGGGGACAGGGCTAGGACATCTCCCCGTCCGGGGAGAGAACTTGCCGGCAGGGGGCGTTGAGCCGGGCTGAAGGGAGTCTTAAGGGCTTGTCCCGCTGAGGACGCCCACCCCAGCAGGCTCCTTATGCCTCCGTCCATTGGTGACAGGCCTGACCTGGCTGTCACTTCTCTGATGAGTAAAGTGGGGGTGACGAGGGACGTGGCAGGGTGCTGATAGCATAATGCAGATAGTCTGACCCGGTACCCGGCACGTGCGTGACTCGGTGAAGGCGCGGACGTCACGGGCTGAAGGCGGGGCGTTTGCAGCAAGGTCCTCGTGGACAGGGCGCCCGGAGGAGGTCCCCATGCCTCACCGAGGCTGGGGCCCACAGGCGGTCCTTTCCAAGTGGAATTTACCTGCCACGTAGCAAGAGGCCAGCCCTGCTAGGCAGTCTGCCAGAGCTGTTGTCACCTAGTCTGGGGTGTTCGCCTGCAAGCCCCCGCCTCACTGGATGGAAGTCGTCAGCTGGCACATGTGGCCGTGAGTATCGTGTCCGTGTGGAGGGCAGGGTGACGAGCCAACGAGAGCCCCAGGTGCTTGCCTGGGATGCTTAGGGAAGAAAATCAACCCCTTTTCCCTGGGGTCACCAGTCAGGTGGGATTCAGCCCAAGGGTCAGGCGCCCGAAGACCCCTGGGAGCACCTGCTCTGGGCGAGGCTGACGGGACTCACCCGAGTTACGTGGACTGGCTTGTCACTGAGAACAGGAGTCCTGCGTCATGGGCCCCTGGAATAAGCCCTGACCTGGGTGAACCCCGAGAGGACTGCCTTCTAGGGCCACAGCTGCAGCTGGGCACGGGGAACCCACGATGTGGAACACTCGTGACAAGACGGGAAGAGACAGATCGGGCTCATAACGAAAACTAAGATTGAAAAAGGGGAAACGCCTTCCAGTGAGAGGGAAAACCAAGACCGTCAGCCGGTCAGGGGCATCAGAAAAACACAAGACTGGGTGCAAAACATCTGGTTTATTGACTGGGAAAAAGCTCTCGAGGTATTTTGGTCTGTACGTCAGGAGATAGTACTGAATCGACAGTGTCCTTGGACGATGGGCGCCACAATATCCAGAGGCGAAGTGCCATGGCGTCCCCACGTCTGTTGGATGCTTCGGCAAACCGCAGTGCACGTAGCTAGAGAAGGGGAAGCAGACATGGCCACTCCGTAAGGACCAGTGAGCCCAGGTGGAGGGGTGAGGTCACTGTGGCCTGCTCCAACTTTCTGTAGGTTCGAAAATTTTCCAGCACAGAAAAGAGAAAACGACGAGGTGTTCGCGAGGCGAGGGGGAGGGGCGAAAACGAGCCAGAAACTTGGAAATTATAAAATGGGTGAACAGCAGGGAAGGCGTAGCACGGGAACAGAGGCCAACAAGGCCCAGAACACACACAGCCACGACAAAGCAGGGAGAGCTAGGGTTAGTCCCAGCTGGAAGCGCCCGGTGGAGGTGGCTCAGGGGTCCTGGGTGGGAGGCCTCTCCTGTCCCCACGCAATGGGCTGGACACACTGCCTCCGGCAAAAGCAGAATTCGTTGCTTCTTGCTCTGATGACTGGGTCACGGGGTCCCTACTGCGGAAAGGGCTATTACCCACAGCAGAAAATCGCCGGCCCCCGCCCCAGAAGTTCTGCTAAGACCTTCAGGCTGAGGGTTATGTCACATGTCATTGTCCGCCCTATGCGCTGAGGGGCAAAGGCGCCTGGAGCAGCCGCTGACAGCTGGGACCACAGCCAGACACGCCCTGTATACTGCAGGTGTGGCCGTCGCCCGTCCCCCACCCCAACCCTCTCCGTGTCAGTCAGACCCTTGAGCTGGGAGCCCAGCCGTAGGGTCAGGAGGCTCCAGAAGGGCAGGAAGGGGTGGGCAACCCAGACCCTGCAGGAAGGCTCGCCATGCACAGGGGACCAGGGCCCGCGGGAGTGGCGCTGGGCCCAACTGGAAGTGACAAGCTACAAGCACGTCTCCGTGCCCAGGGCTCTGCTCTTTCCACCTGGCACTGGGTCTCCCCTCCCTCCGGGGTCTCTGTGGCTCGTGGCTTAGAGCTTGAGCTCCAGTGCAGCGTGTGAGCGAACGTGTCCTCTGAAGCTAAATGGCTGGGTGTCGTCACACGAGGCACGAGGATGGGAGGCCAGAGCAGGTGGAGGAGGGCCATCCTGACAGGAGCGGGGCCTGGGCCATGACTGAGGGAGGAACCCAAACCCCTGAACCAAGTGTTTTTCGCGGGATACACTCAAAGCCAAGTAAACAGGACAGCAAAATGGCTGCACAGGAACCATGCTGAGGGACCTCAGCTGGCAGAAAAATGGCTCCGGTCAGTATCGGTCCATCCCCAGCCCAAATCAGGCGCAAGAAGAAACAGAAGGAAAAGGAGACACAATTCATTATCAAACTTTAATTGACAGACTAATCTTACAGGACAAACAATAAGACAGCTGGTCAAGGTCACACTTCGAAACAGTCCAGCAGCACAGATCAAACGGACTGCACGTGTTCGCCTCCCCAACGGCATCTGCTTCCACACGCACCCGGACAGAGCGCGGCCCAAGGGGACACGGGCCTTCATGCACGGTGGCGGTGGCTCAGGCTAGCTCTGCAGAGCTCTAAGGGATACATACAGGCTCTGAGCAGCCTGGCAGGTGCATGGGCCGGACATCTGCACTTCCAGGAGGTGCCCGGCCACCTGTGCCTTCAGAAAGGCCACCAGGCCCCGCTAAGGAGACAGGCACCAGTCCTAGCTGAGGGTGACTGTCACGAACCCTTAAGACAGAGGGACCATTCTTTCCCCAGACAACAGGCAGGAACAGAGGCGAGGGGCGAGAGAAGGCGTCCCTCGGCAGACGGGGGGAGGGGAAACAGGCCGCCCCTGGCAAACTAGAGGCCCACTGCGGCCGTCCCTTCCCGCCTCTGCCCCTACAAAGAAAGGGGGCCGGACACTGCAGTGGGGGGCATGGGCCCCCCCACGCGGAAACGAGGCGGCTTCTCAGCCCCGAGGCTGCGCTCTGGCCCTCATAAGGACAAGCAGCTGGGGAGAGCAGAGTGCGCCTGCGCCCGGCTGACCCTCCTCAAGCGGCCGCCACCCACAGGCCCAATGCCACTCCTCGCTCGCTGTCAGGCTGACATGACAGCGGGAATGGCCGCGGGCGGACTTCTCCGCCATGTGGCCTCTGGCAGGGGCGTGAGGCCCATGAGCAGAGACCCGGCCCGAGCATCCTCCCCGCCGCGTGCCCTGCGGCCCTGCCAGCTCCTCTGCCTACCGCGGGGCCTCCGCCCAGGGCCACCCCGGGCCCTGAGCAAGAACCAGCCCTGATGCTGAAGGCTGCCCAGGAACCATGCTGAGAGACAGTCCCAGGATGCCACCACAACAGGGCGCACGCACTCCAACCTGCAACAGACCTGGTATGTTCCGGAAGAGACCGCACGCAGGACCGGGTGACAAGAGCTAACACCGCTGGGACCCAGACACGGTCTACATCAGAGGCCACCCGCCTCTGTCCTCCGAGGGCCTCTTGCCAGGTCCCCACGCAGCCTGGGTCAGGAGCCAGCACTCAGGGTGGTCCCACGGACTGGGGTGCCCTGGGCAACGGGGCTCGGGCAGCTCTGTCCGGAGAGGTGTCCCTTATACTGCTCTTTATACGTAGCATCTCGAAGTAAGGAAAGAAGCACCATTTTACTTAAAAAAAAAAAAAAAAGCTCACACAGGCTTTGGTCCTGTCTCGAAATGGCACCAGCCTGAGTGAGAAGCGGTTTGGCCCCTGGGGAGCGGGGAGACGATAGGACACACACAGTCACTGGGAGAAGGGACGTCACAGGGCGCGGGCAGCCACACAGACAGGGCGGGAAGGGCCTCAGCGAGCAGCATCGCCAGGACAAGTATCCAGGACAATGACGCTGGCCGAGCTAAGAGAACGCCATGCTGGCCACGTGGCCGTCTCCCTTCAGGCCTGGCCGGGCAGGAGACCAGCCCCCTCCACAGAGCTGCAGGCCGGCGGCCGCTGCTTTCTCACAGCTTCCAGGGGGCTGCGCCCCACAGATGTGCTTCTGCCCCAATGGCTGGACCAGATGTCCCCGCGGGCCGCATCAGCTGGCACTGACTACACCGGAAGCATGAGCCTGTCTGCACGGCTGAACTCCTGAAGGGCAGCTCGGAGGGGAGGGCACACTGTCACTGTCATCACGAACTGGCTCACGGGGACAGTCACCTGAGGCGAACGCATGCTCAAACGTGTCACAGAACGAAGGGAACACCTAGAAACCGGGACGCAGGCTGGAAACCTCTCGCCAAGCTCACCACGCGGGCCTGCCACCAGAGAGGGAGGCCGCAAACACGGCCGCGGAGAAACAGCCAACTGCACAAGGGGGCCGCTCACCAAGGGACGCTCGTTCGTGGCAGAGGCGACCCCGCTGCGAGGGGACAGGGAGCTCACGAGCGTGTGCGAGCAGGGGCGCCAAGCCCAGGGCAGGTGCGCTGGTCACAAGGCGTTTCCGCCATCGCCACGCTTAGCTGCCTCGGGCCGCCCGCGCGGTGATGTGTCCCCTTGGGAGAAAGGCAGCACCTCTGAAGCTGGGACGAAGGACACTTGAACACGACGCACGAGCAGAGGGACCACACGGAGAAGCGTAATCGAAACACTCACTGGACGGCGTACGAATTTCTTGACACTTGCAAAGTTAAAGGGTCTGGGCTGCGGCTCTATGGCGGTGTAAGCCGTCCTCCCCCTGACCCCACCCCACCCGAGAGGCCCCTGCTGGCCGGTCACTGCCCTAGACCAGCACGGCCCCAGCAGCCCCGAGCCAGTCTGGGCGTCAAGGCCAACGGCAGAGGCTGCGGACACACAGCCCGCAGCAGCCGCGCTCCCGAGGTCGTGCCCAAAGGGTGGGGCGTTTAGACAGGAGTCACTGCGAGGCAGGCTGCTGCTCGACAGACACCCCGGCAAGCGTGACAGCTCCCCGACCGAGACGCGGCACGCCTCCTCCCCACCACGCGTTCGCCAGCAGCAGCGTGGCCGGCGGGAGGCCGGGAGAGGCAGCAACGATGAGGTACAAAAAGAGGAACCGACATCTTTGGGTTTTCAAAACAAAAGTTCAAATCGAGGAAGTGAGAAAATAAAGAAGGGAAAGAAACTGGAATCGATGGACAGAAAAACATGGCTTCCTAACCCCCCCCCATTTTGCATACAATTTTATAGGAAAAACGCCCCAATTCATCACAACACAGTCCAGATGTTTGCAACCAAAGATTTATGAAAATATTTCAGTTGAAATCACTTAAAAAAAAAAACCCAGAAAGCTTTTGATCATTCCTTTCTAAACATACTGGCAGGCCTACTCTCGGACACACGTTAAGAGTATTCCACACACGTTCGGAATTCAGATTTATTGATTCCCCCCGTACTGACTTAAAAATGATATGAAGCTGACTGCAAGAAAGGGAACCGGTGGTTTAAGTTAAAATTAAGCTAACGGTGAAAGTACATCACCTCTGGCTTCAGTCACCACATCACCTTAGATTGGATATAGACTGTTTTTTTGAACAAAGTTCCAGAACTCTGAAATCCAGGGATGCTGCAGGCCTCTCCCGGCAATGTCCTTCCCTTTGGGTCAGTCTCCTGGGCCAGAGGTGAAAGTGCTTTCAAAAATACTGCCACTTCCCCAGCACAGTGTCTTTGATTGCGTCCACATATTGAGTTGGAACCCAGTACACCCAGTAGTAAGAGGCTTCCGTGGGACCCAACTGAAACGCCTGGAAGGGAAAGAGGAAAACCAAGCGACACTTCAGAGGCTGGGAGACTGGGTGGCAGACAACACACACGGGGGAGGCTGAGACACGTGGGGGGCATTCTCGTCAGTGACAGCAGAACCACGAGAAGGGGCCGGGACGTGCGGCCAACCCTAGCGCAACAGCTCCCGAACCGGGGGCGTCGGGGCGGACGGCTGGCTCCACCCTGAGCTTCTGGGCTGGGGCCTGAGGGTCTGCGCCCCTACCGAGGTCCCGGGGGCTCTAATGCCGCTGACCCGGACACCAGTTCGGGAACCGCTGCCCTAGATGATGGTCACACACGCCCAAGGAAGCGGGTGAAACCGTCGGGAATGGTGAAAACCTGGAAACAGCCGTCATGCCCACCAGCGAGCAAACGCAAAATTAAAAGCGACACGGCCAATTCGTGGGAATTCTGGGTCACTTTTAAAAGGCGTGAACTGGATCTATGGTAATTACAGACAAACCAAAAAAAAAAGGCAAGACGTGGAGGATACAAACCATGACACCACTTAGGAAACTGACAAAACACGCACCAAGACTGAATCGGGGGCGGGGTGTGCGTGACCACCAAAGCAGAGACGGGAAGGCCCGCGTGACAAGTCAGGGTGCTGGCGGTGGAGGAGGGGGAGGCAATGGGGACGTATTCAGCGTTGGAAAATTTTCCTTTACTGAAAGATTTAAAACAAGTTACAAAATATTTGCAAGGGTCATTTCTCGGTGATGAACATGTGGGTTTGCCAGGCGTCTCTGTTCTTTCCTGTCTTCTTCAAGACTTCTCTGAAAACGACAGAGCGTGGCCACCCCCAGGGTGACTCTGGCACACCAGTCCAGCTGGTGGGCTGGCGTCTGGAGAGGGCAGAGAGCTCCTCTGTCCCCAGACGCGGCGAAGGTGCTGAATGGCATTCGGAGAAGAGGGGCGAGCAGAGCCGCCCGCTGCCAGTGACTCAGGAAAGAAACGAGCACGTGAACTGGACCCGCGGCGAGCCCCCGCCGCACCGGCCCCTCACCAGGGCTCCAAGTGGCCCCCAGCTGTGTGGGCACGGGCCTGGCTGCCTGAAAACCAGGGCTGCAAACCCCAGAGGGCTGGACCCGGAGGACGAGTGTTTCGAAGGGCAGTGATGGGCCCCGGCCGAAAAGATTAATGCCTAACTCTTAAAAGCAAAAACAAAACAGCTGAGCAGCCAAAGCTATCCACCTGCGTCCTTGAGACAGAGACGAGGTGGCAGGGCCGCTGGAGGGCCCGAAACCTGTCGACCCCACTCCCAGGGGCTCGCCCAGCTCTGCGTGCCGACCAGGCCGTGCTCCAGTGCCCCCCCCTGAGCGGGAGACACCGACAGGCCGGGGGGCGGGACAGCTTCCCCGGAGCTTGGGGATCCGCCACGCGTCCGGGAGGACTGCCCTAACGCCAGGCCCCCGCACCGCCTCTGCCACGGACTTGGCAACCCCGGCCCCCGGGGACAAGGACCGTGCTGACGCAGCTGCAGCCCTGCTGGCTGGACGCTGGAGAGCTGCCCCTCAGACGGAGAACGGCAGACGGGCGCCTCGCCCTGTCACAGCGACTTCGGGGTGTGGGCGCCTAAACTTCATTTTTAAAGTGCCCTGGGAGGCGGGAGGGCGGGCCCGAGCTGCCCATGTCACTGAGGCGCCCTCGCTCTGTGGCCTGGGCACTGCCTCCTGCCTTCCGCCTCGGGACACGAGCTCCGAGACAGACCCCGTGGGGTCCTGGCCACGTGACGGTGCGGCCGGGGAGGGCGACAGGGACTCAGGGGCAGCGCCTGGCGCCCCACACGCCCGGGCTCGTGGGAGCTGCTCTACGCGAGACAGAAGTTAAAAAGAAACCCACAAGCCGTTCCTCCTCTTCACATTTATTTTCCTGGTCTAAGAACAGGACGTTACAAAGGGGAGGGAGGCGGAGGTCTGACAGCCCTTAAGCTGCGGGAAGGCGGGCTCGACAGACCGGGGCTCGCCCCCCGACCACGTTCTGCGTGGACGAGGACACGAGGGTGTCCAGCCCGTGCCTCGGCACCGCGAGCCCCCTGCTCGGCACTCACCATCATGTGGTAGTCCTCGTGTCCCTCGATGGGCTCGCTGACCACGTTCTTGATGGAGCCCATGGGCAGCTTCTCCGTCCGCTCTAAGTCGAGAGGGATGACACTCGTTATTCAAAGCCCGCCTGCTGTCCCCGTGGACCCAGTGGTCCCCCGAGCCCTCATGGGGATGGGACGTGGCAATGGCGCAGTAAAGGTCTGAGAACAGAGCTGTCTCCTTCCTGGTTGTTTCAGAAGCTGACAACTAACAGATGTCCAAGCCACCCCACTACACCCCTACTGCCCAAGCCAGCACTGGCGAAGGTCCCTGGTGCCTGGGACAGTGAGGGGGACGAGGAACAAAGAGGCAGCAGCGTGCCCCAGGGGGTCTGCAACTGGCCTCTCCCGATCTTGTGCACGCGCCCCTCCCTCCCCGGCCCCCACCCCTCCACACACTCTAAGTTCTCATGAAGCGTTTGTAAGCTCTTCCGGGGCCAGAAAACATGCTGCAAGTTTAAGGGTGGCAGGTGGCGGGCGGGGTGGCAGCGAGGGAGAGGGGCTGCTGGGAGTGCATGGGGGCGGCAAGACAGGGTGACAGCAGGAGACAGCAGGGCACCTATGCCGCAGGGAGCCACCACCTAGAAGCACCAGATGCCTCAGGGACAGGAGAGGTTCTCAGCAAATACAAACCAAGTTCAAACAAACAAACATTAAAAACTTTGCAGAGAAGTCTGGAAACGGCAAAATCTTAACCCAGATAACTTGATAAAACAGACCAGGAATTCAGAGACCAGGGTTCTAGTCTAGGTAGTGACTCGAGACGTTTCGTTTCTGTCCCGTGGGCCTCAGTCTCAAAAATGGGGATGGGACCTGCAGATACTCATCTGGTTTCGACTTTCAGTGGCTGTAAACCAGTGACCGCAGGCAGGACCTGTCCAGCAAGCATTGTTATGAAGAAACATCTTAAAATACCAGCCGTCTGGAAACATCCAGACGTTTCACACAAAAATATGAGTTTCTGGCTTCTCCTGAAAATGCAAAGCATTTAACAGTCACGGACACACACTGCTGAGGGACGATGGGCCAGAGGAGATGCGACTTCCCCGCCATGCGTCCCTCCTGGAGCTGTCCTCTGTGGGGCCCGAGGCCAAGTCCTGCTGCCCACACAAGGTGCCACAGAGTTTACGCCAAGCAGGAGCCCCCGGCGTCACTCAGTAAAGCACCTTGGAAGAGCAGGCCAGCCTGTTGGTGGGGTAGCCACTCCACATGGCGTCTCGCCGGCAGGAGGATGAGAACAAGCTGTCCTCCGACAGCCGGGTGACAGGCCCCCCAGGCAGGCGAGGGGGTGCCCAAGGCACGTGGAGCGGGGCTCTGGGTGGGGTAAGGCCAGCCCTGAGACGTGGGTACTTCACGCCCATGCTGGTCAGTGAGAGGGTCTCACGGTGACACCCAACACACTAGGATTCTTCTAGAACCCTCCTCCAGCCGGGGCAGGAGGTTCTCGTTTACCCTGTAGTCATGGCGTGTCCCCTACACTGGTCCCTAACAAAAAGACTTCTGAGGAACCAACGGGCCTCAGACTTGGTTCTCGAGACCGCCCGGCTGCACCTACCCACCAGGCCATCGGTGTCTCTGTCAGCCTCGGCCACTGCCTTCCACTGGGCTGCCGAAGCGACAGTCTCTGGAGAGGCAGGGCCTCAGTGAGGCCGCGATGGGACTAAGCCCAACCACCTGCCGACACCAAGGGAAGAGCTGAGGGAGCACCGGGCAGGGGACGACGGAGCGGCTCGGCGGAGGACAGCGACCTGGGACACGGGCCGGCGGCCCCAGGAGAGCGGGGAGCCCTGGAAGTCCGCGAAATTCACTGCCCACGCAGTTAAGAGTCCAACGTGGTGCAAAGAACGTGGCAGGTCGTCACGCAACCGTCAGAAAGCTCGAGCGTCTCTGCCGTTTCGGTCTTCGTTCGTTTTAAGGACCACGGTAGGATTGAAAACGAGAACTTTTCCACATTTTAGATGATGAAAATCTTACCCTCCATCACCCCGGCCTGGTTATCATAAGACTTTGGTGCCATCTGAAGCAGAATCACACTAACGGCCTGGCCCTGAAACCAGCTGACCCCCGAGGCCAGGGTCCCCTGAACTTCTCTTTAGCGTTCAGCTCACACGCCGAACACCCGCAGTGCTGGCCAGAAGCAGGTGAGTCGGGCATGCCTGGTCCCCTCCAGGAATCTCACGGGGACAGACAACTCAGAGAGTGACGAGTGCTCCAGGGCATACACAGGCACTCCCTCGACAGAAGCAGGGACAAGTCAGGGAAGGCTTCAGAGGGGAACGAGCGCGTGGGCCGCAGGAGCGGAGTGGGGAGGAGGCAGCGCACGTGAGCAAAGACGCACGGCGTCCGGGCGGCGATGCAGCCGTGACGCGTGGGCGACAGGGCCAGTGCTGCCGGGAGCTGGGGCGAGTCCAACGGGCCACCGACGACACCGGAGCCCGCGGAGCAGCACCGGGACCTGGCCTGAGCACCGAAGGTTCCCGAGCACGGCGGTCAGTGAGAAAACCGGATGAAAGCGGAGTGGGACGGGGCAGGGGGCCGGTGGCTTCCGCCACGGACGAGCACAAGGACACCAGGACTGGTTTTTCTTTTTTAGGCGAGACAACCCTTAGGGGACCTCACAGATTGCAAGGACCTTGTCAGCTTACTATCCCTTATTTTTTACTTTTTACGCCTACAGCACCTGGTCTTCCTAGGTGGTCTCCCATCCAAGGACCGACCAGGCCCGACCCTGCTTAGCTTCCGAGATCAGATAGGATCGGGCGTGTTCTGGGTGGCGTGGCCATGGACAGAGGCGCCAGGAGTCATAAGTGGCAGAACAGAATGGTGAAGAAACACAGGCAGTTCCAGAGTGTGACGGACAGAACTCTGAACCACCTGGGGAAGGGTGAGAGAGGACACGCTTCCCGTGAACAGCGAGCTGGACCCGCTGTGCACATGCGCGGAGGGCAGGGCCCCAGTACCGGAAAAGAGCACGGGGCAAACTGACCTACAGTGGCCAGGCAGGTGCCACCCGAAGGACCCTGGCTATGTGCTAGATGAATGGGACAGCAGGAACTAGCCTGGCCCATTTGAAAGTGCGACGCAGCAGCAGCTGACACCAGTACTAGGGATGCAGGTCCAAGACGGCTATGACTTTTGATTTTTTTTCAAGAGAAGCCAAAAACATCAGATCAAGTAAAATCTCCCGATTTTTATAGACTATAAAGCCACAGAATCCTCTACCTGTGGACCCGACCTGCCCCCCAGACCACACATCTGGGATCTCTGGTTTCGGGTGCCAGTCTGTGACGGATGGCCCTGACACAGACGGGGAAAGATGAGGGAGAGGGTCCGCACAGGAGGCGAGCACCTAGAGCAGAATCAGAGGCCGGGTGCAGACAGAGCAGAGTGGAGATGTCCCAAGACAAGGAACAGAGTCGCGCCCGAGACCGGGCGCCACGAGAAGCGGGGCCGCGTACCTTTAGTGCCGATCCACAGCTGGTCTTGCTCGAGCTTGAAGGTGAGCCTCACTTTTCCTCCGGACTTATTGTACATGCCGGACAGGGGCACTGTTGGCAGGCGCTCCTGGAGGCACAGGAGTGTGTTACGGGATGGAGGGAACAGAAACGAGGTGGCACAGGAAAAGGACAAGGACCGGACACAGGCTGCGAGGACGGGAGCACAGGGACCTCGGCAACTCTCGCGGGACGCGCGCGGTGGCTCACCTGGGCCCCCTTCACAGAGGGCATCACGTCTTCCGGTTTCCCTTTATCCAGCACTTTCCTGTGTTGCTGTAACACAAGTCGGAAGGGATCAGTAAATGAAACAGAGGCCTGCATTTTCATCACGTTACTACCAGGACGAAGAAAGCCTCGATTTTCGGGGTCAAAAACTTTTCCTATCTACAGGTGATGGACGGGTCCTTCTATGCCAGAGCAGCGCTGCCCCGCGGACGTGTCTGTGACGGTGGGCGTGCCACCCGAGACAGCAGCCGTGAGCCACACATGGCAGTTAAGCACTGGAAAGGGGGCTAGTGTGACCGAGGACTGAGACCTTCATTTTACTGAATTTTAACCAGCCACATGTGGCTACCACATTCGATGCCAAAGGTCTAGAGGAAACGGTGTCCCGGCTGATGCGAATCAGCTCTACCACCCCGTCCCCTACATCGCCACCGAGAGAATCGAACATCAAGCTAAGACCGCCACGAAGGGTGCTGCTCACACAGGTACAGACGACAGCCACTTCTGTCAACTTAAAGTCCCGAAGGAGCCTCTAATGATGCTGGTGGGCGCCTGACTGTCTAGAGGGGCGTTTCTTCAATGGACGGAGACCGGCCCCGCCCTCAACCCTGGCTAACGAGAAAGCCGGAGGGACCACATTCCCAGAGAAACGCCGATCATGCTGCAGGCTGATGTTAAAACCCATTCCTCCCTCCCCCTGCAGGCAGCTCATGGGTTCTCACTAGACCCGCGGCCCCTGAAGCAGCTCCTGACTGGCCCGAATGCCTGAGTCCTGTTTTGCTCCGCCTGTACCTTTACGGGTACAATCACTACCTGACAAACCTAGGACTGTGGGACAATCAGCTGGTGGAGAGCAAAAATTTAATCGCGTTTAAGCACCAGGTGGCCATGAGCCAGCTCAAACCCTCAGTGGCACAGCAGAAACCCTCTGGAAGGAATAAACTCAACGGTGCCACACTGCTAGCAAAGGGTCACCACGGACACCAGCCCCTGGTCCCTGAACAGCTGAGGAAAAGCCGGGACAAGAGGCGCCTCTCCTGAGGCTACGCCCCTTCCCGCGTATCAGTGGGACGCAGCGCGGGAATCGGAAGCTTGATGTGACTCACGCCTCAAAAGTTCCTTGTGAAGGGCCCTCCCTGCACTGTGGGGGGCAGTGCTAAACCTGTCGAGCTACCATCGGTCACTCAAAACCTGTACTTAGAGGCGTGTGTGCTCCGGGGTGTGGCCAGCAGCACGCTCTCTCGCGGCTGCCTCCACATATTTGACGCTTTCGTGCACACGGCAGAGGAAGACCAGGAAGAAATGGACATGAACTCATCTGGTTACAAGCTTTATGACCCCGTGTTTGGGGTCGAAGTGTCCAAATAAACACCTTTTGGGTATTAACATAGTTTTACAATCCCTTAGCTGAAACCCTATGACAGATATTTTGAGCTTCTGTAAAGCCCAAAAGTTTTGGTGGCTTTGTAAATGTGATAAAGTTTTAAATACGTCATGTCACATCTGGGTCTGGGGAAGCACCCTGTCACCCAACACGTCACCATTTTAAGGGAAAAACGTGAACATTCACACTAATCTGAGTCAGGTTTGGCTGCCATGTTTCTAAAAGCAAATGGGGTTTTAGACTCTTCAGGGGTTTTGGAAGCAGATGGAAAGAGTTGTGGGCTGATGACGGAAAACTCTGTCCTTCTCACTGCTGGTCACGTGCCTTTGTGCCTGTGGTCACTAAAACCAGTGCTGTTCCAGCTGACCCACTAAGAGTGCCAGCAGGCCCCCCAACAATGAGTGGGATCTGCTAAATGACAAGATCACAAGTGACGGTTCCTTTGACAGTGACATCCTCTCACCTGTCCTAAGCAC
>NW_011889028.1:841951-863739 GCF_000151845.1 Pteropus vampyrus | reverse complement strand
CCCCGCAGCAGCCCCTAACCTCGCACAGCCCGGCCGGAAACAGGCGGGGGTTTCTATGGAGACCCGCCTCCTCCGCTTCCCCGGCCCGGCCCCTGCCACGCTTCAGCTTCGGGCAGCCGAGCGGGGCGGGACCGGGCACTCGCCCGCCCACCGGCTCTGCCCCCTGGAGGCCGAGCTGGGCCGCGGCCGTGCAGGGGGCGTGGGCTCGCGGGCTGGGCGGCCTGCGCCTTTAAGGGGCGGGGTTGCGCCCGCTGTGGCGGGAGCGGATTGGCTGGGAGGAGTCCCCGGAAGTGATGCTCGAGGAGCCCACGTGGTCGAGTCCACCCCACATGGCGGCGCTCCTGAGGCGGCTGCTGCGGCCGGGCAGGCCCCTGGCGGCCTTGGGCCGCTCGTTGGGACGGCGCGAGGCCAGCCTAGGCATTGACCCCGGGGCTGCGGTGCGAGTGCGGTTCGCTCCCAGCCCCACAGGTAACCTTGGCGGACGTGACGCTGCAGGCCGAGGCCCACTGTCGCGTGCCCGCCCCCCGAACGCGCTTGAACGAACCCCTTCCGGTGGAGTCAGACTAGGCGGGCAGTGCGACCCCATTTTACAGAGCCCACGAGGGGAAATTACTCGTATTGCCAGGAGTTCCTTGGTGTTCATTAGGCTGTACCGTCTCTTTCGGTCTTTTTCACATGTTCGGTAAATGTGTGCGAAGTAGAAAGTGCCAGGCACTGCTTCGCTGGCGTACAGTGGTCACCGAGAAAGTGGGGCCCTGGCTCTTGAGCCTACACGTAGTGACCGCGACAAGCACATATAAAAATACTGGCAGTCACGGGTGCCATGCGGGAAATGAAGCTGCACAGGGGACCCGGGTTAGGTAGGATGCTCAGGAAGGCCTTGCTGACATTTGAGCAGAGACCGAAATGACAGGGAGCGAGCTCCGTGAAGCCCACAGGAGGAGCCTTTTGGGCAGAGGAATCTGGGGAGGCACAGGCCCTGTGGTTGGTGTTGGAGCTTAGCACCAACAGAGCGGGTCAGGGGCCCAGTGTATACCCTGGTGGGATCTTGTCAGGACCCCCACCAGTTCCCACAATTCTGTTGTTACCGAGGCTACTCTCTGCCTTCTCCACAAGGATCAGGCCTCTCATTCTGGTCCCTGGTGTCTGTATAAGGATACCTTTGTGGCATGGTTGCAGCCACCCAGAGTGACAGGATCTTCCTCGGCAGGCAATATACTGTAGAGAGTGCTTCTCAGACCATCCATGGTAAAAGGATGGATTTCCAATTTGCAATCGATTATGAACCAATACTTTTATAAAATCAACAGAAGTGAATTACTAGGAAGATGAAAACCTTAAAAGCATACAAAATATGAACCTTTTTATTAAATAGAAAATAATTGTCAGATTGCCGTGAGTTTCTAAACATTTTCACACTCAATTTCTGTACTTACTTGGTTGTGAACTAGCAACAGTTTGCAGACTAGTACCTGTCTGCAGTTCGCATTGAGGAGCAAGCCCTGGGATTGTCTGGGTCCAAATTTTTGGCTTCTTAATTTGTCCAAGTCACACCTTTCTTAGATGTATGACTTGGGCAAATTACTTAGCCCCTTCTTAGCCTCTGAGTTTTACCATCTGTCAAACAGGGCTAGTGATAGTACCTGTTTCATGGGTTTGAGCTGATGTAGCTGAAGCACTTAGCAAAGTCTGGTACTTACAGAAAGCACTTCATAAACAGTAACTTCTACTATGATTATAATTCGTGTTTCCTTGCTGATTTGCAGGAAAAGGCCATGTAGGAAAGGCGGTGGACTATAGACAGAGGAAACAATAAGCAACATAGATCATTACAATAGCTAAAATTAATTGAAAGGTGTACTTTGGTCAGCATTTAGGCCTCCCAGCAAGCCTTTAAGGAGGGTTTCAAATATCTGTTTTTGATCCCTCTAAGAGCTGAAGACATTGAAACTCACAAAAGTAGAGTGCCCAAGGGATAGCGACTAGTAAATGGTGGATGCAGAATTTGAATTCAGGTCCATTTGATGTAAGAGGCCTCGCTTTCAACTCCTGGACCCCTTGTCTTCTATCTTGGGGACCACTGGTTTTATGGTGGCCTTGCAATAACTAGCTGGAGGGTCACACACATTGAGTCTGCCTGACCCATCAGAGCTTTTCCTGTCCTGTGCTCCCTTCGGTACCTGGAGATGCAGCTGAGCTCATTGTGGAGACAGGGCTGTGGGCTGGACCAAAGAAGGAAGGGGAAGCGGAAATGACAGCCCTGGGAAAACTTCGTTTTAAGTTTTCAGTCGGGAATGATTTACAAGTAAAATCTTAGGAGTGTAAACTTGGCCGAGGAGAAGTATCATGAATCGAATGTTGCTTTTGGTCAGTTTTTAAAGTCAGCACTGAAGGTAAAAATCTCGAGTAGATAAAATCCAAAGTGTAGGATGAGGTTAGTTATGACGGTGCGTAGAAGCTATAGGCAAAATGTCACTTTACAGCGTTTTTAATTTGTAATTAATTTTTTTTGCCCAAGCGCATCGTTGGATCTGCATAAGTCACATGCACGTGTGATAACTTAAGTGAATAATCCTCTGCTTCTCCTCTGGGTGACACTTGGCCTCGAGGCAAATCTCAAAGTAGAATGATGGGTGCAGCTGGAGCCTTTTTACAAAGTGACATGCTCCCCAGTGGAACACCACCCCTGTCCTCTGTGGTGGTCTGACTGGGTGCTGGCTGGACAGTTGCGACAGGGCTGGGGGTAGCCGTTTCTTGGGCTTCGATAATCATTGGGACATTCTGTCGCAAGCTTGCTGCTTGGCTGAAACCCGTCAGCTCACGTCCCATCTTGTGTCCCATCAGGCTTCTTGCACCTGGGCGGCCTCCGCACTGCCCTGTACAACTACATCTTTGCCAAGAAGCATGGAGGTAGCTTCATTTTGCGGCTGGAGGACACGGACCAGACCCGCCTTGTGCCTGGGGCAGCGGAGAATATTGAGGACATGCTGGAGTGGGCAGGTGAGGCTGGCAGGGAAGGGACCCTGCTCCACGGAGGGAAGAGGGAACAGGAAGGGAGCCTGGATGGAGAACTCCTAGAGACATGGGTACATTTGTGCCGTCCAGGGTGGCAGGTGCCACCTGAAAAGATGGTGAAGCTCCTGGAAGTAAACCTCCAGGGCTGTTTTGAGATTTTTCTTGTTCCCTTCGTGGGAACGCTGGGCCAGCTGGTGAGCTCTTCTGATTTCCCAGTGGGGCCAGGCTCTGGGTTTTCGTTGTTATCATTGTTTTTTAGTGACTGTTTCCCTGTTAAAATCTAAGCTCAGATTTGGGCGACTTTTGTTGTTTTTAACCACGTTGCATGAGCCGACGAAACGGCAGCCCCTGAAGTCCGCCTCCTCGTGGGCGGTCCGGCCCTGAGCACAGCCAGGCTCAGGAGGACAAGGAGGAGTGCAGTGCAGCCTCTAGGCCCATAGTTGCCTACCTGCCAGACTGGTATGACTAGTTAAGCGCCCCAAGAGAAAATACCAAGATTATTTTGAGATGTGTATTTTATCTCAGGTAAACTATTAACTGAACTCTGGATTCGTAAAGGGCAGAAGCCGATTTCCTTACTGGCTTCTGTTGTTGGAGGCTGTAGCAGGTTCCCAGTCAAGGTTAGCCAGGTAAAGGCATTCACTCATAAAGGTCACGTCCTGTGGCCCACGCAGTGTTCCAGCTCTGTGCTCAGTGGGTCGGGGCAGGAGGCAAACTGCTGAAGGCATGCTCTTCACGACGCTGAGTGACACTCAGTGCTGCCGAGGAAAGGGCGGGCTGGGAGCCCGGGGGTGCTGCTCTTGGATACGGTGGCCTTCACTGCAGAGGTGACAGGTGACATGAGAGCAGAGACTTGCAGGAAGTCAGGGGCCAGCCCTGTTTTTTCCTTGGGGGGAGACTGTGCAGAGCAGCAGGAACAGCAGGTGCACAGGCCCCGTGGAACCTAACTGCTGGTCACCCAACTACTGTGCGTACCAGCGGAGCAGCAAGGAGGCCGGTGCGGCCCACGCCCAGTGAGCAGAGCGGTCACTGGAGAGGCGGGGCCAGCCAGTTTGGCAGGAGGTGGATCGTGAACGCCGCGAGGCCCCGGCGAGAACTTTGGTTGCCTGTAGACACCCTCCTGGTCATGAGGGATGCGGTGAGGCACCTGGAGCCCCTCGTGCAGCGTGGCTGCTGAGCCGCCCACCCCAGAATTTGTGGGGGCGGAGGGCAGGTACCCAGGCACCCCAACGCAGCTGACTCTAGAGCTTCTCGCTTCGGGAGTCACTCTTTTTTTTTAATTAATATAATTCACATAATATTAAATCCATCATTTCATAGTGTACAACTCAGTAGATTCGGTACATTTGCTGTGGTGTGCAGCCATCACATTACCTTATTCCAGGTGTTTCCATCAGCCCAAACGACACCAACTCCGTACCTATCAGCAGTCAGTCACTCCTTCCTCCTCCCCCTCCAGCCCCCTGGCAACCGCTCATCTTTCTATCCTGTGGTCTGCCTGTTTTGGACGCTCCTTAAGTGGCATCACGCGCTGTGCCATTTTGTGACTGGCCTTTGTTTAGCATAGGGTTCGTCTGCGTTGTACCGGGTACCGGTGCTTCACTCCTTTTTACGACCGGATTCTAGTCATCACGTGGCAGTGCTACGTCCTGCTTCTGCGGTTATCCATTGATGGGCATTTGGGTTCTCACTTTAACTGTTGTGAGTGAAATTCCCGTGAACATTTCCGCACCAGCTTCTTCGTGAACGTGGGTTTCAGTCCCCTAACCAGAGTCACACTTAAACCCCGGGGCATTCACGGGGCGAACGCAGCAAATTAGGGGGAAGGGACTCCCCAGGGCACCTAGAATGTCCTCTCTTCTGAAGAGCGCAGAAACGGGGAGGTCCGGGGCGGGGGGCCAAACAACCCTGATGGCAGTGCGGGCCCAGCCGACGGCGCCCCACACACACCTAGCAGCGCCGACATCCAGCTCTCCCATGTCCCCTCTGCCCTTCTGGAAGTGTTTGTGCTTAAATCTGTCCTTTGTGGCCTGGAGAAGCTGGGCCTTGGCTTGGGCCCGTCACGGGCATGCGTGGGCCTTTAGTCCTCAGCCCCCTGCCCAGCGGCCTGTTCGTACCACTTTGTGGAGGGGGAAACTGAGGCTTGGAAAGGCGCAGGACTGCAAAGAGGCGGTACAGTGAGTGGGTCAGGACATGGACTCGAGGTCAGCCACCGGGCCACGAATCTCATCGTGCCCCTTGTCCTTGGCCACACAATGACCAGGCCTCCCTGTGCCTCAGCATCCTCCTTAACGAATGGGGACAATGACTTCTACTTGGCACGGTGGTTCTGAGGCTTCACGGGGGTCACAGAACAGAAACGCAGCCGGCAGGCGCCAGGCACTTGGCGCTCCCACACCCAGGTGACTTGTCACGGGCAGAGCCAGGAGTCCAGAAGCACACTGCTTCTCCCGGACCCGGCCTTCGGGGCCTGGACAGTTACCTTCCCAGCGGAAGGGTGGGCGGAAGAGTGGGTGGAAGAGTGTGGACAGGAGCCTCACGCCTCCGCCCAAGCTCCGTCCACCAGGCCACGCGGCCTGGGGCCCTGGCCTCTGCTTTAGCTTTTCACCCGTGGAAGGGAAGCAGTGGCGGTGCCGAGCTCGGGGCTGCTGGGAGGACCAGAGGGTAGTGTGCTGGGGAACCAGCTCCATGAGCACCCTGGTCACTGTGTGGGGACCGTTCTCTGTCTGTGCCCCAGGCATCCCGCCTGACGAGAGCCCGCGCCGGGGAGGCCCTGCTGGGCCCTACCTGCAGTCCCAGCGGCTGGAGCTGTACGCCCAGGCCGCGGACGCGCTGCTGCGGACGGGCGCCGCTTACCGCTGCTTCTGCTCCCCGCAGCGGCTGGAGCTGCTGAAGAAGGAGGCCCTGAGGAGCCGGCAGACGCCCCGGTGAGAGCCCCAGCCCGCCACGGTGCTCCCCCCGGCCGCACACGCCCCTGAGCTGTGCCGCAAAGCAGGTTACCCCACACTTTAGACCACACAGTTTCTGGGGGTCAGGAGTCTGGGCACGGCTCACCTGGACCTTTGGCTCAGGGTTTCTCACGATGCTGCAGTCAAGGTCCAGGCCAGAGTGCTGTGACCTCACGGCTCTGCTCAGCCAGGATCCGCCTCCGCTTCCCCACGAGGCTGTCAGCAGCGCTCCGGGCCTCGCCGGCTGCTGCCAGGCACGTCCGTTCCTCAGCACGTGGGCTTCTCCGTGGCAGCTGGCTTTCCCAGAGTGGGCCGGGGAGAAAGCGAGAGGGTGAGACGCAGCCAGAGTCCCTGCGGGACCTAATCGGGGAAGCGGGGACGTCACCAGGTCCAGCACACACTGGGGTGACACAAGGGCAAGAACACCAAGAGGCAGGGGTCACTGCGCCAGGTCAGAGCCGCCTGCCACGTCAGGTTGCAGGCAGTGACTCGTAAGGTGATTCTGTTATTTTAATAAGTAAAATTTTCTCACGTGTGCGGGGAGCTCTCCCAGCCCTGACTCTGGCTACTTGGTCCTTTCCCCAGAGACAAGTGGCGTTAGAGCTGGCTCATGTCTCCCAGAGACACTGCGTGCACGCTGACAAGTGCACGTGCTTCCTCCTCTCCCCCATTCACATGGTAGCACACGGCACACGTACTGGGCAACTTCCTGTCCTGAGGGTCGGTCCCCATCAGTCCACAGTGTTTTCTCAGCTCGCGTAGTGTTGCCCTGCCGTGTGGGGGTGTCGTCGTCATGCACTCAGTCCCGTATCAAGGATCCCCGATGTCACTTCTGATCTTGTAATAAAACCAGTGGGGACTGACATGGACGTCCCTCATTTTGCACACGTGCGGGGTGTGGGGGCCTGCCAAGATGTGGCCGTGCGGGGTCACGTGGCTGCAAGAGGGGGCCCCAGCTTGCGCCGCCGTCAGCGGCGGCACCGTGACCCGAGTTCCGGTCTCCGTGACTGTTAGACGAGGTCGCTGCATTTGCCGCGGCGTTGTCCTTTTGTCGTAAACAGCGTCCTCGCGCCTTGTCGGGCTGCGCTTTGCGCCAGGGTCATCGATTATCAGACGTAGGCGGGGCTCCTGCCCGTCACGGTGCTCTTACCCCGTGCCGCTCTGCTCCCCAACAGCTATGACAATCGGTGCCGGGACCTGAGCCCGAGGCAGGTGGCCGAAAAGCTGGCCAAGCACCCCAAGCCCGCTGTCCGCTTCCGGCTGGAGGAGGCGGCGCCAGCCTTCCAGGACCTGGTGTACGGCTGGAATCGGCACGAGGTGGCCAGTGTGGAGGGGGACCCGGTCATCCTGAAGAGCGATGGCTTCCCCACGTACCACCTGGCCTGCGTGGTGGATGACCACCACATGGGCGTCAGCCACGTGCTGCGGGGCTCGGAATGGCTGGTGTCCACCTCCAAGCACCTGCTCCTCTACCGGGCCCTGGGCTGGCAGCCGCCACGCTTCGCCCACCTGCCGCTGCTGCTCAACAGAGATGGCAGCAAGCTGTCCAAGAGGCAGGGCGACATTTTCCTGGAGCGCTTCGCCGCCGCCGGCTTCCTGCCGGGCGCCTTGCTTGACATCATCACCCACTGCGGCTCGGGGTTCGCAGGTAGGTACCCCCACCTGCGAGGAGCCGGACCTTCTGCTCGGGCCCACCCAGCCCCCAGTCTCGCCGTGCCGCCCACTGCGGCGGGAACCAGCACGAGCTGGTTCTTTGACCCCACGGACATTTATTAAGCCAGGTGCTGCTGAGCGCTGCGGCCACTGCAGACGAGATGGACGTGTCCCCTGCCCCCTAGGAGCGTACGGTCCCGAACCTCAGCTGTTCCTCTGTGAAACGGGGCTACCTGTCCACCTCGGGCCTATGCGAGGGTCCAGTGAGCTCGTGAGTGTGAGGCGCCCAGCACTGCAGGCTCGAAACTCACAGCTCCCAGGGTTATTGCGGTGACGTCACCACTAGGACAAGTCCATCTGCTGACAGAAGCACTGGTGTTTCCACGACCCCAGTTCATTCCAAGCTGAGCCCAGATCTTAGAGAGGCACTGAATAGGGTGATCTCTGTGGAGGAATTTCTCAAATGCGACAGTAACAGTCTGCTTATCATTCATTCTGCTCGTATTTAATCCTTAGGAGACCCTCGAGAGGTATTTATCATCTCTGTAAGAGGGTTGCAAGGCTCAGGGGTGGAGTAGGTAGCCAGCGTCACCCAGCTAGTTAGGGACGGAGCAACCCCAGGACAGTCGCAGTCCACCCTGCTGTCCTCGGAGTCATCCGGGAAGCTTGTGCCCTACGCCTTGTGCCCTGTGTGCAGTGCTCAGGCCCCACCCAGACCCCTGGGGTCGGGGTGCCCGGGCACAGCCGGGTGGTGAGTACGTCTGCGGGCAGCGAGGCTGGGTTTAGCCTGACTCTCATCAGACTCTTTTTTCCTTAATGACAGAATTTTTTTCTGCATTTGAAAGCTCACTTGGGCCCTTGATGTGTAAAGTAGCTAGAAGTGAATCCTTAGGTCAGGTTGGGGTGGGGAACCCAGAGAGTGCCTGCTCAGCCTCCCTTGGGGTTGAAAGTGGGGGTGGGGCGGAGGTGGAGGAGGGAAGGAGGGAGCGAGCTGAGGGGCTGGGCCTCCCTCCCTCACAGAGAACCAGATGGGCAGGACCTTGCCAGAGCTGATCACGCAGTTTGACCTGACCCGGATCACCAGCCACTCTGCCCTGCTGGACCTGGAGAAGCTCCCGGAGTTCAACAGGTGCGTGGGGAGCCTGGGGAGCCTGGCGGGGGAGGGCCCTCTTGCTGAGGATCGGTCCATGGCAAAGGGTCCTGTGCACTCTGGAGCCGCGCATACCTGGTACTGGCCATGGTCCCAGGCATCTAGTGCCTACAGGTCAGTCACTTGAGGTCTTCAAGCCGCTGCTTCCTCTCCTCTAAACGGGGCTAATCACAGGACGCCTCACCCCGCCCCTGCCCCGTGCCACGTTGTGAGAGTCGGACTGAATTAGATGCGCCATCTCGGTACTTGGCACAGCCTGGCACACAAAGAGCTGTCAGCGCTGGGCACGCTCTGTCATGACGGCACGCCTGGCCACCCCTTGCATGGCCTCTGCCGACCACCCACGCCTGGCAGAGATCGTCGCCACTTCAGAACCCCCGACACATGCCTGCTAACACCAGACGGGCACCGTCCATGGCATCGGTCCCGTGTTCCCAGTGGTCCTTTCCCCTGAACCCTCCAAACACAGTTACTATCAGGTCACTGTGGACAGGCCCCGGCCTCAGGGCCTGGGCGGTAGACCAGCAGACTGGCTGGTACTCGGGGGACAGGACCCGCTAATGCCCCTCCTGAGCGCTGGTTTGGGGATGGGGTCTCCCGGGTGCTTCTTGGTGGGCCCAGGGACTCACGTCAGCGGCAGGTGCTCAGGGCTGCCACTTCATCTATGTCCGTCAGACCCGTGAGGTCAGCTGAGTGATTTTGCCCCGTTGTGCACACGAGCCGAGGTGCAGAGAAGTCACGTGGCCAGCCCCGGTTCACGGAGCAGACGGGCAGCTCTCGAATGGGGCATTCGAGAGCGAAGGCAACACACGTGCTGACTGAGGCGCGTCCACCTGTCCTTCCTTGAAGCCACCGCTGCGACCATTCTGGTCACAGCAGCGAGGATAGCAGCAATGATTGTCACAGCGGCGGCAGTCCTAGTGTCTGGAAGCAGTGACGGTGACTGAGGGTCACGCGGCACTTGTGTGTCCCAGGTACTGACCTACTTATGGGATCGCAAGCAGAGACAGAGGGTCATCGGTTTTTCCCTCCCTGCTGCCACCTTTCCCTGGGACCAGTCTCAACACCAACTTCACGCGCTTTTCCTTAATTCCTGTAAAAACCATGGCATGTTTTGGTCACCCCGCTGACACACTGACACACTGCAGCCTTCATTCAGATCCCTGCCTGTCTCCAGCTGCTGGCCTATGCTCAGTGCTCACAGTGCCCTGTCAGGGAGGCCTGCTGTCATCCCCACATTACAGGTGACCATCCTGGGCTCCCAGTGGTCATGTGAATTGCTGAGAACACCTGGTGGGCTGGCCTGACTTGCAGGCCTGTCCAGTTCCAAGGGCCCGTGGGATGTCCCCACCCTGGGCCGCCTGCCTTCTGTGCCAGGGACCAGGGTCAGGCACCTGCAGGGTGGTCCTCAGCCCGCCACCTCTCACTCTTTCCCCCTCAAGTCCCTCTACTCGAGGCAGCCTAGGGGACCAAGGACTGACAGGGCTTAGCCGCAGGGTTGGACCTGCTTCTGAAGGAAGAAACCAGGCAGTTGGGAGAATTCTGGAAGGCAGATAATTGGAGTCGAGGAGAACCTGAACTTTTCCACAGGGAGCACTGAATTCATGCAGCTCCGCCCTCCAGTTGTCGCATGGCCCGGAATCTTAGAGACCCGTGTCCTCGGCCTCCGCCCTTTGTGCCAGAGCCCCGGCCTCAAACTGCGAGGAAGCTGGCAGTCGGCTTCCACTTCATAAACGGGTGCCTGCAGGGGCCAGGCAGACGGCCTGGGTGACACATGGGGCAGAGGGACTACAGATGAGTGACCTCTTGGTCTAAACGGGGCCGCCTCCACTGCGCTCGGGCTAGCTGAAGTCTGGGCAGTGGGGGCCTTTTGCAGCCAGAAATCTCCGTTCGTGCTTGCCCTCTTCCTAGTTTAAAACGGTACCTATGGTCTACGGCCATGCCTTGAACGTGCCAGATCTCGTCTGACCTCGGAAGCTAAGCAGGGTTGGGTCTGGTTAGTACGTGGATGGGAGACCGCCTAGGAAGACCAGGTGCTTTAGGCGTTAAACAAACAAAAAAAACGGTACCTTCGGCTTTAAAAGCACTGGACGCCTGTCTCCGGGGTGCTTAGGGCCCTTAGCCACCTGCTTCAGGCCCTGCCCAGACCCCTTTCTTTCTGTGAGTGAAAAGAGACTCTTTTGGCCTCTGCTGCAGGCTGCACCTCCGCCGACTGCTGGGTGACGCGACCCAGAGGCATCAGCTGGTGCAGAAGCTGCAGGCGCTCGTGGGCGAGGCGTTCGGGAGCCAGCGGCCGGACAGTGCTGTCCTGGACCCCGCCTACGTGGAGAGGGTCATCCTGCTGAGACAGGTGTGGAGACTGGGGCGTGGGTGGCCCCCGCTCTCCCCTTCCGGTGTGTCAGCCCTCTCCCCGGTGCATTCGGTGGCTGCCTCTTCCCCTAGGGTCACATTTGCCGCCTGCAGGACTTGGTGTCGCCAGCACACTCGTACCTGTGGACTCGCCCGGCCGTGGGGCGAGCAGAGCTGGGCGCCCTCTCAGAGAAGGCGGACGTGATCGCCAAGCGCGTGCTGGGGTGAGTCCCCGTGGTCCGCGGCTCTGCACCCTTCCCTCCTGGGGCCCCTTTATCCCAGGGCTTGGCTGTTGTGCCCGCAGCACAGCCCGGTGGCCGGTGAGAGGCACTTGGTAGGAGGAGCCCTGAGGAGCCGAGGGTCCCCCGAAGAGGTGGTGTGCCCAGGCTCTGCGCTGGGACCACCTGGGCGCCGTCTGGCTCCACCTCTCATCACCCCGCTGTTTCACCTGCCAGACGGCTTCACCTGGGCCGAGTCATGGCACCTCTTTGAGTTTCTGTTTGCTCAGCTGAAAGGTGCAGCTATGCTGGTTCTCGCTGTGAGGGAACAGCATGCTGTCGGTGACAAGGGTGGACACACAGCCGTAGAAGGGAATGACCGGTCTGCGCGATCGCGGTGGCCAGGACAGGGCTGACTGAGGCTTAATGCAGGAGCCAAAAAATACATCACCTAGACCTGATTTCTCTCTGCGTCCCTTTGACTGTGTGCCCCACACTCCTCCGCGCTGGCCACTCTGCAGAGGCTGCGGACGAGTGGATGGGGGGCGGGTTCTCCCCCAGGCCCAGGAGTGCACTGCTCCTTACCACCCGGCCCGGAGCGGGCAGTTCAGGGCGAGCGGCTTCTCTCCATGTCACGGCCATCCCTGGGTTTTGCTCTTGTCCGCGTGGTCCGCAGCGGCTCTTGGGCCAGCCATGATTCAGCCGGAGGTGGAAGAGGGCAAGGAGAGGAGGACAAAGTGTTTCTCGCCCCTAAGGATCCAGCTTAAAAGTTACTCCGTTTCCACCTATACCCGCTGGCCAGAACACCTGTCTGGTGGCTACACTGAGCTGCAAGGGAGTCTGGAAGGTGCGGTCTTAGCTGCCATGTCTGTGCGGGGATTGATTTTAGAGGCACTCCGGGCCGGAAAGCTGACACGCAAACCATCAGAAGCTACCAGGTCACTCGAAGTCCCCTCTGCCCCCATCACGGCCTGGGCCACGCTCTGGGCCAACTCCCACGTGTCCTGAGCTGCCATTGTTGGCTGCCTGGGACCTGTCCCTCTTCACCGGCTCCTTGCTGGGCTGCTTCCCCACCCCCGACACGGAGGCGGGTCTGTTTTTCCCCATGTGACATTTTACGTTATCAGTGCTTTATTTCTCCCATGTTGTAACGAGCAATCACGGGGCCTAGTTAATGACACAGTGAGTTACTTTTGTCTCGAGTTGGGACTCAGCTGCTCAAGCCTAGGGTTATAGCAAGGAAGCCTGCACTCCCAGGCGCCCTAGCCAACAGCTCTGCTCACTGCCAGCCTCCGGCGCGGGGCTGTCCGGACCCATCCTGAGCCAGCGGGGTCAGAGCAGGCACGGCGGGCCGTCCGTCCGCAGCAGTGACGAGCTCTAGCCTCAGTCCCTCTTCAGGGTGGGCACACTTACCCCCACTGCGCCCTGCTCTTGTCCTGTGTCAGAATCAGGCTGGGCGGACGTTTTTATAAGTCTAGCTTTAACAGAACAGTGAGGTCTCAGCTGGATGGCCGGGACGGTGGGTGGTGGCCGCTGGCCTGCTGGACCTCAGCCCCAAAGTGCTTCAAACTGGGCAGACGGCAGTCGCAGCATGTTGGCGGCAGGGCCCTTCCTGGGGTGACGGTCTCCTGAGCTCTCTCTTCCTGCCCCTCTGAGCTGCGTCCCCGTGCCCCGGTCCTGGAGCTGCTTCTCACTGTCCCAGAGGGCTTCATCCGTCCGCTCTACGTCTAACTCGACCCCAGGTTTCTCTTTAGGCCCTCATGCAATGTGTCTGAGCTCATGGGTGTCATAGGCGTTGGCTAATAGTTAACTTTTTATTGGAATGTGAGTTCCGGCACTGCTGAGAACTGACCACCCGTTCAGCCAACATGCTTAGTGCTCTGTGAGTTTTGACGTAGCCCCCCTGTAGCCCTGTGAGGTGCAGACGCTGTGGTCGTCCCCACTTGACAGGCGAGCAAACCGAGGCCCGGGGACTGCATGCGCAGAGGTGGCAGTCAGTAAACCCTCCCATTACGGCTCCCGCCCAGCCTGCCCGTGCGATGCCCACGTGCCCGGATCCTCCACGGGTGGTCTCCCGGTGTCTTTTCTTCCCCAGCTCGGAAGGGGCGGAGAGCGGATGGTACCCCACCCCCTCCCCGGGCAGGCTTGAATGGTGGTTGCACTGTTACGCTGTAGCTGACGGATAGTCTTCTGAAGTGTCCCCTCCCACCCATGTGCCATGGCCTTGCAGCCCCTCACAGACTGGCCTCTTCTAGGCTTTTTGAAGGACCCGCTAGGAGCTTAACTCAGGACACGCTGAACGCAGAGCTGAAGAAGCTGTCAGACGATCTGGAAGGCACCAAACACAGTCACGTGATGAAACTCCTCCGCGTGGCCCTCAGCGGACAGCCGGTGAGGCGGGCAGGTGGCTGGGCTGCTCCCTGCACCCCTCGTGTGTCCATCCCACTAACGTTCTCTGGCAGGCACTGAGCTCGGGCTGAGGGTTACAGAGATGAATGCAACATGACTGCTCCCCTCTTAGTCCACAAACACCACCTGCTGAGCACCTGCTGTGTGCGAGCACCGAGCTAGGCCCAGTGGGCACAGTAGTGCCGAACGCACACATGCCCCGCCCTCGTGCCTCAGGGAGCTGGCTGTCGATCGGGGTGACAGACACAGCAGAGGAAGAGCAGGCCTGGGGCTCGGCCTCGGCCCTTAAAGACAGTGAGATGCAGACTCTTCTCCTTGGGGTGCAGGTGGCCGTGTCGGGGTGGCCCGGGGAGTGACTCCTACGGGCCATGTACACTGTAGTCAACGTTTTGTCTCTTTGTAGCAAGGACCCCCTGTCGCCGAGATGATGGTGTCCTTGGGACCCGAGGAAGTGCGGGAGCGAATACAGAAGGCGCTGTCCAGCTGACGGGACAAACGGCGGCGGAGCTGGCCCTGGGGACCTGTGCGCGTGGACGCTGCCTTCGGGACTGCGTGGCAGGTCGCCCTGGGCCGGCAAGGAGCTGGCACGAGGACCCAGAGTGGGGACAGTCTGGGCGCATGCAGGTGCACTGACCACCGTGGGCCAGGGAAGCCGGTCCCGTTTCACCCCGAGTCCCGGGGGAAGGCCTGGGTCTCATCCTGGCTCTGTGCCCGCAGCCCGCAGCCCGCAGCGGGGGTTGGGAGTCCATTCTCAGAGTGGCCCACGCAGCTCGTGTCTCAGTGTGTTCGGGCTACAGCATACTGCAGTCGGGGTCGAGGGGCCTCAAACAGCAGAAAATTATTTTCTGATTTCTGGAGGCCGGAAGCCCAACATCAAGGTGTTCGCAGGCTTCGATGCTCATGAGACCTCTCCTTGGCTTGCCAATGGCTGCTTTCTGCTGTCCTCACGGTCACCTCTCTGTATCCTTAGTACCTGTGTGCAAACGTCCTCTTTGTACGAGGATACAGATAGGATGGACGCCCACCCTAACGGCCCAGTTTGACCTCACTCACCTCTTTAAAGGCCCAGCTGCAAAGAGGCCCCATTCTGAGATGCCGGGGTGGGGCTGCGACCCCCGGGTTTTGAGGGAACACACTGGAGCCCGTCACATGTGGCAGCAGCCCAGACTCGTGGATTCCACTTCTCAGGCCCCCATTGGACTTGGAGCAATCGAGGGTGATCGATGAGCAGGGCGGAACTGGACTGGGGCTACGAGGAGAGGGCCCCCAGCTGCCGAGGGGCAGCACACACGTCTCACACTGCTCTGTCCTTGCACTTGGGTGGCTTGTGTCTCCCTCCCCGAACACCTGTCTGTCCCTCTCTTCCAGCTCTCCAGACCGGTCTTTGGACTGGAGACCTTCACTCTGCCTGTTCTGCATCTGTTTCTTCATATCCGCCTCCTGTAAGTCACTGTCTGCGGGCTTCTGACGTGAGGTGTGCTTGGGGTGGATAGGAACGGCTCAGGTGAAGGAGGGTGGTGGCTGGCGGCCGAGACTCCTCCAGGGCTCCCAGGCCACCCCCGCCCCATGTGGCAGCCAACCTCAGATGGCCCAGCTCTCGCCCCTCTTGGAATCGGGTTGAACAAGCTGACTGCTGACACGGGGTGGCTTCCATCTCGTCCCCCGGGTCCCTCTCTGCAGGGAGCTGACTTCCACATCACACAGACCTCAGGCAGCCCTGTGGAGATGCCGTGTGGCAGCCTCTTGCCAGTGAGGCCTCCCTCATTGGCCGGGGCAGTGCCTGGCTTGGGCTCGGTCCTCTAGCCCCAGACCAGCCTTCAGGTGGCCACAGCCTGGCTAGTGTCACGGGCCACCGCCACTGAGCGAAGCTGCTCGAGTGTCTGATACGCCAACTGGGAGATGACCCATGTCCACTGTTTAAAGCCACTGGCTTTGGGGTCATCGTCACCCAGCAAGAGAGCAAACACGTGCTCTCATCCGGGGCCGGAAGGGGACTCAGGAACTTGTCTCGCTTTGTGGAGACCTCATCTTTGCTTTAACGGTGCATTGGTTGAAGTTCTTTGCTCGCACGGTGGGAAGCGAGGCCGCCTGCGTACCTGTGCGGAGACTGTGGCCTCCTGGATGGTCTGATTTTGTGGGAGTCTTAGTCTGTGGGAGAGCCAGAGGCCTGACGGGAAGCCAGAGACCAGGGCTGGAGAAGATGGGCCTGGGACCCGGGGCTCCGGCTGTGCCGGCAGCAGGGGCGGGCGGAAGGCCGCAGGAAGGAAGTGCGCCTGCTCCCCGTGGCTGCTCCCTGTCCGCGTTCTCCCCTCGGTGCTGCATGCCTGGGCCGAAGGTTCTCGAGGAAGAGCAGAGTCTAGTGGCCTGATTGAGGTCACGTGGCCATTCCTCCCCAGGCGTAGGGGGTCCCTCGGGGTGACAGCCAGTGGAGGAAAAGTCGTTCCCAAGGAAATCGAGAGTGCTTTTTCCAGGAAAAGGGATGGCGGAGATGGGGACACAGAGCGGTACCCGTGGTTTACGGTGCGTTTACATGAGGCACGGCCATGTCTGGGGTGCAGGTCTCCCTGGCAGACACTTTAGCCCATCGTCACATTGGGTCTTCACAACCCCATGAGAGAGACGTCGTCGTCGTCATCATCATCATCATCGTCTCTATGTTATAACAGGGAGACTGAGGTTCATGAAAGTTAATGAGCTCTTCTGAGGCAAAGCGAGGATTTAAACTCAGACCTAATGCAGTCCAGGGTCCAAGCTCAGCTTTCAACTCTTGGGTGGCGTCAGAGCCCGCGCCCCTAGTGTGCGGGACAGTCGTGAGACGCTGGCTCGGGCCGGGGAGTGTGATGCTCACGCACAGCGCCGTCGAGATGCTGAGCCGTCACGGTGCTGCCACTGCCTCAGGTGGCGCGACGCGTCTAAAAAGCAGTGTGCACCTTCCGCACTTTTTATTTGTTTGTTTGTTTTTCAAAGAAAAACCACACTTAAAATACGCGCACGTCCATCCCCCGGCAGATCTGAGACCAGAGTGTGGCGACAAGGGCCATGGGAGCCAGCCCTGCCGTTTACTGTGTGGCTTCCGAGCCTCCGTCTCCCCGTCTGTAAAATGGGGATAACGTTTGTACCCGTCTCAAAGAGCCGTGAGGATGGAAACGGATACGTATAAAGTTTGTAAAACAGAGCCCGGCACTTGACGAATGTTATCTGGCTCCACTGCTTCCGCCACGGCAGCTCATTCTTCGAAATGGGGATCTTGCTTGTAAGGCGTGGACACACGCCCAGACAGACGATGTAGGGGCTTCACTGGGGGGATTCGGATTCTCGCGGATCCAAAGGGCAGGCCTTCCAGCCGACGTCACGGGAGACGGGCACCTGTCCCTGGGAGCCGTCGGGGCCCGAGGCGCTCCCCTTTGCCCCGCGGACCTCCCCCTCCAACACGTGTCTCTCTCTGTCTGCTTTCCTTCCTCTTCCTCTTTCTCTCTACAGCCCTCTAGCTGAGCCATGTCTTCTCCTGCCATCCACTTAAATAGTTAGAATTCCACGTCCAACCTCCCAGATGAGGATCCGATTGGCCCAGCCTGGGTCAGCCGTCTGCCCTTGGTCCAGTCACCTGGCCGGGGGCCAGTCCTGTAATGAGATCGTGGCGGCAGGGAACTCACTCTCAGGAGTGTACTCCGGGCGTGCTCTTCCCGGTGCAGTTACAGAGCGTCCTTTCTAGGAGACGACCACTCTTCTATGGCAAATTTGGAGACTCATTCACACAGCCGTCGGCCTACCTTACTGTTTGCTCCTTGTTACCACCGTATCAAATTCTGTGGTGTATTTGCGCATGGTTACTGTATCTTTAACGAGTATAACATTAAAAGATTGGCAGAAGGTTTGTCTTACTCTTGGTGATTACCATAGCAGCCGGCACGTGTCCTGACACAGTAGAGAGAGTCTAGTAAATATCTTGCTACAAAGGGAATCAGGGCTCCCGTCGTCGGTCAGGTCGGCTTCTTCAGACATGGCAATCGCCAGCCGGTGCAACTGCCAGATTCCAGCAGTTTCCCAGTTTCGGGTCATCGACTCTGGGAAGTCTCATCTCTTTTGCACGATTTGCAACTGTGGTCAGCAGTCTGGTCTGTTGCCTGTTATTTGCATCGAATCCAGCTATCTGCAGAGAGCGATCTTTGAGTGAAGGATGGCGACAGGTAGAATTTTTCAACATAGAGGAATGTATAGTGGGGACCAAAATTAGCAGTTGTTCGTTGGTCGGATTGTCTTTCGATAAAATTGCTACCTCCCCAGGAACAAGATAATAAATATTCAGAAAATGAGGACCCTCTGTGTGACACCTGTTTAGGGGTGTCATAGGGCTTCACATACGAAGTGACCCTCGGCCTGGGTTCTGAGGGACGAGTAGGAGTTTCCCAGCCCTAGGGGAGTTGGACGGACACTCCAAGCAGGGGGATGAAGACGAGAACTTCGCAAAGCTGGGCGTGACTGGAGCCGTGGGTAGCAGTTGGAGGAGTGAGACGAGGCGGAGAAGCCAGACAGAGGAGTCCAAACAGCCTTTCTCTGCGGATTAAAAGCATCGAAGTGCCATCTGATGCAAATAACAAAACTTAGATTCAGACCGGCTTAAACGGGAAGATGCGGTGTCCCACCTAACAGGAAGCGTGGGGGAAGGCAGGCTCTAGGGTTGGTTAAGCATTTGGTGAGGTCGCTGAGGACCCGGGCTCTTCCCATTTCTCTGTCTGCTGGCCCCAGGTCTGCTTCCCTCTGCTCGGAACTGGCTGCCGAGAGTCCCAGGCCGTCTGCACTTCCTCCCTGTCTGGGGGGAGACGGAGTGGTTTCCTGTGGCTCTCCCTGAAAGCGAGGGAACTTTTCTCCAAACTCCCTCGCCCACTTGACTTCCCCATTCTTGAACCCATCACTGCCGGGAAGTGAGCGGGGGTCCCCACAGATCAGTCAGACCCAGTGCTGC
Organism: Pteropus vampyrus; assembly: GCF_000151845.1. Classification (NCBI taxonomy): domain Eukaryota; kingdom Metazoa; phylum Chordata; class Mammalia; order Chiroptera; family Pteropodidae; genus Pteropus; species Pteropus vampyrus. The sequence continues at coordinate 845,034 of NW_011889028.1, read as the reverse complement.
GGCCGGGGTGGGGTCGGTGAGCCGTGGGTACCTGAACAAAGTGGGGGTTCAGTTAGTGAAGATAAGAGTGGTGTGTTCGTGAGGTGGGAGGTGAGAAGCCGCTGATGTGCTTTAAGCAGGGAAGTGACGTGATCACATTGGTGTCTTTTTAAAGGATCATTCTGGCAGCTATGCCAAAGAGATCCGAGTAGGGCCGACCGAGGCGCATGGAGACCTGGTAGGAGATGGCTGGAAGGGAAGCGTGGAGGAGGCTGGTGTCACAATGAAGCCATATTTCCTCGTCACGGCCTGACCCTGTCTTTCCAGCTGCAGTTCACCCGTTCCTGCCACACACGGGATGCTCTCGTCCGCTCACCCTCCGCCTAGTCCCCTCCTTCTTAGCCTCCAGATCTCAGCTCCACTGTCACCTCCTCAAGGAAGCCTCCCAGGACTCCTTCCTGTCATTTAGCACCGGCACCCTATGCTTTTCCCCAGCACATGATTGAAACCTATTGTGTAAATAATTGTGTAAGTAATCAGTTTTGCAGTCACTCGTTAGTGTCAGATTGTAAAGTCCACGAGAACAGAGGCCTCAGTTGTGGTCACCAGTGCCCCTAGTCCCTAATAAACACTGAATGAAAGACCGGACACACATCTGATTGGATGGGATGGCCAGGATGTGTCTGGAGTGCACAGGTGTTGGCTCTGCTAAAGTCACCGTGTTTAGTTAGGATACTGTTTCAGATTGTTCAGGAACTTGTGCTTGCTGTTTTTGTTAGTGAAACACGGGATATGAATGTTTTTAAATTTAGAAGGCTGTATAAGTTCGGTTTGGGGGATCTCCAGCTTATCCTTCACATCGGGGCAAAATGTTGGGGTCACAGTCTTTTCTCCCAGGCCCGTCTCTTCAGCTCTGTCTCCTGCTACACCTCCCCCAATCCTGACTGCAGGAGGAGGGCCCAATGAAAGGAGAGACAGACCACGGGCCACACACATGACAAATGGAAAGCAGAGGGGGGTTGGGCAGGAAGGGCTGCAAGAGCACTAAAGAGGGGGCCTCGGAAGGCCTGGTGGGGGTGACAGCGTAGTTCTGTCTGAAGCCAAAGCCTGTGCACCCGACGGCAGCCCTGAACCCCCGAGACCCTCCACACCCACTTACCCTTTAACCTTTCCGTTGTGGTCCCCAGACCAGCAGTATCAGCATTGCCTGAGACTAATTAGAAAGACAGCTTCTTGGCCTCCACCCCCTCCCCGGCCCCCTGCCGCCCCAGATCTGCTGAATCAGAAACTGGGTCGGGCCCTGTGTTCTGTGTTTGAACAAGCTCTCCGGTTGATTCTGACCAATGTTAGTTTGAAAACCACTGATCCACCTGCCGAAGTGTTAACTGTGTGGAGGTGCTGGAGAGAAGGAACATAAGGCAGGTACAAGAACTATTAGAACAACAACAACAAAAAAAAGTAGGAAGTGATGGATGATACTTGGCAAAGCGACCCCGCCTGCCTGGGGTGGGGCACGGTGTCCGGTCACCTCCTCGTTGCACTGAAAAAACCCAGCTCCCGTGTGGTCGGATGTTTAGAATTTTCAAGAGGTAAAAGTGTTAAAGATTTTATTCAAGTCTCAGCGAAGAAACACGAGATGAGGCACTTTTATAGGTCAGGAATATTGAAGTGAATATGTGAACGGAGGCAAAACTAGATTTTCCATAGAGAGGGTGTGCCCCCCCCGCCCCCCGCAGAATTCATCTGCATGTCTCTCTAGGTAAGAATGATTCCACTGCTTTCTGTAATCCCCAGTTTAGGACGTGGAAAGTAATTCCAGAGAACCACGATCGGCTAACACAGAAGGGTGTGCTCTAGACAAAGCATAGTTTCCATTGAAATACAGAATTTCCCCAGCACGGGTAAGCCCACAGCCAGGAAAGCCAGTCCAGCCTTTGCAAACCAGAAAGTGGGTTCACACCAGTTACCCCGTCTGCAGCACCTGTATCTTGGATGTCCAGCCTCCGGAGCTACGGGAAATAATGTCAGTCGTCTGGGCCACCCACTCTGTGGTACTTCGTTACAGCAGCCCAAGTTTGCTAAGATAACAATGGTAAACGGTGTTTATAGAGTAGAGGCCGACAAAGCAAGCAGGTCAGCCACTTGTCCTTCAGTGGCAGGTTCGGGGAGATTTCCGCATAGAAAGGTGCTTTGGGCACCTATCAAATGGAGACGTGCGGGGCCAGACTCCTTCTGGAGCTGAGATAGCACAGTAAACGCACTTTTTGACTTTGTGTTTTTATTTGGGGTAGGGCTGGGACCTAAAGTCCCACAGACGCTACCTCTTACTGCTTCCACGGTTGACTTGGCGGTTCAACGAAAACTTGTTGGTGCTAGTGTGCGGGGCACCATTCTAGGTCCTGGGATCCAGAAGTGTACAGGGCAAAGCCCCTGCTTGTATTAGTGGGGCGAGACAGGTCATGGAGTGTAGGGACGAGTTTGTGCTTCAAGGGAAAATTATGCCTGGTATGGACAGCACACTGTCCTTCCTCTTCCCAGCCTTTCGTGGTCTCAGCTGTCTCACATTCTTGTTCTGGGTAGTTTACCTTTCAGCAAGGTAAATAATTCTTACGTAGGGACATGTAAATTAATTCTGTCGGCTAGATGGACAGCCCTCACTGCTGGCAGAAAAGCTCATTTTGTGTCCACTTGCGTATCTGTTCTGACATTCTGTATTCTGTATGAATTTGCCCTTTTTCTGACTTCTCTGGGACGGATTATAGCATTTGCTGGGTTCCCTCGCTTCATTAAAGTTGAAGAAAATATTTAACACGTGTCCGTTTCATAATGTACGAGAACCATGACTTTTCGGGGGGCGGAACTCCCCTTTAACTGACAAGCAAGTAAATAGCACGCGGATGGTGTAATGTGTTATGGATAAAATAAAGCAGGAGGCGGAGAGAATGAAGCGCTGAAAAAATCAGCCCTTGTCCAAACCTCGCATTGGAGCGGTTGCGCCCTGCCTTTTGCCTGGTATATCTGCCTGCGGAGCACCGGGGGCCGCGGGCTTCGGGAGGTTGTTGGCTCCCTGGGCTTGGCCCGGGTGACCGGGGGGCGGGGCGCGC
>NW_011889028.1:827651-841562 GCF_000151845.1 Pteropus vampyrus | reverse complement strand
TGGCTCAGTGAGTAGCGGGCGCCCCGTGCGCGAGGCCCGCTTCCCGCCTCCCTCCCCGCAGGAGGGCGTGGGGGGCGCCGGGGGCCCCGAGGGAGGCCCCGCCGTCCGGTGGCGGTGCAGGAGCAGTACCGCAGTGGCCGCCGTCGGCCGGGACTTTAGTGCCCACCCAGCACCCAGCTGCCGCCTTTCAGCCGCGGCCACCGGGGTGTGCACCCCGTTGTAGCCACGGGGACGCTTAGACCCGAGGGGACCCCTGTACCCTTGGGAGCTGGGAAGGGTCTGTGCTGCCGCCTTTCAAGTCGGAACCAGCCCTTTCTTCTGACCGTGCGTGTCCACTCTGCGCGGACCGCTTGTGGGTCGTGCCTCGCGCAGGTGGACGCCCGTCCTGGGGGGCCGGGTGTCACTGTCCCCGTGCTGCCGAGGAGGACTTGAGAGTCGGAGGATGAAGAATGCGCGCCTTGTCTCGGGCCCGCTCGGTGCCTAACACGGGGTCCTGCTCACAGGCATTTCTTAGGGGGTCCCGGCTGATGAGAACAGCGCTCGTGGCAGTGCGCACAGGGGCGCGCCTGCGTGGCGAGCGGTGACAGGAGCTGGTTTGTTTTCCTGGGGACTGTCTCAGCAGACGTAGCATTTGAGTGGACAGTGGAGGCGACAACATTTCAGACACAGGAAACCGCGTGTGCAAAAGCTGGGGACAGGAGGCTGGAGCATTCTGGGAGCAAGGTCAGTGCCGCTGGAGGCCAGAGCCTCCGGAGTCCGCAAAGGAGGCAGCGCGCTGACTGGGGCCACTCCCCAAGGGGCTGAGCACGTTGGTTTACCCCGTGGGGCGGGGGGATATCGGAGTTTCAGCGGGAGAATTCCTGGTCAGGGGTACCTGTTAAGTCATCCATCACCTGCAGCCCCGTGGAGCTGAGCTGGCTAAGGAGCTGAGGCTTCAGGCAGGGAGAGCAGGTTGAGAGCCCTTTTGGATGTAGGGCCAAGGTACTGGGATGGAGAGTAGGAATAATGAGCCCACTCGGTCTGCAGACAGGAGGCCAGAGACCGGATGAGTGGGGGCGGGTCCCTGGTTTCAGCCCGGCTGCTGGAGGCTTGCAGATGCCTCACCGGCAAGCAGGAGCTGGTTTAGGGAGGTTGGGTGCTGCGGCCCAGGTGGTCGCTGAGCCCCAAGTTGCGTGAGGTCTGGAGGTGAGCTCGGGCTTCAGTGAGCCTGTCCAGGGGGCCGTGAGTACGAAAAGCATTGGCTACAGCGGACATTGGGGGAGCTCGGCCGTTAAGCGGACGGGAATCGTAGCCTGAAGAACTGGAAGGCAGACTCGGCAGGGGCAGGGCTGGGACGGTGGGCGTCTGGGTCTCAAGGGAGGGCCGTAGTGGTAGGTAGCTTCGCTGCTGAAGGGTGGACTAGAGTGAGGAAGAAGGGGCCCTGGGCACTGGCAACGAAAAGCCTCGTGGTGAGACATCTTTGAGTTAAGTGGTGGGGACGAGGTAGCCTGGGAGGAGCTGGAGAACAGGAGGCTTAGGCTGGAGTTGCGGAAAGGTCAGATGGGCGGGGTCAGAGGATAGGGAGCAGCTGCCCTGCCAGAGGAGGGAACTGTGACAGCCCAGGGCGGTTCGTCCAGCCTTTTCGGGCTGATGTCCCAAGGTGGCCGGATCTTCCAGGTTTTCAGATGGGGCTGAGAACCGATATTTTTATGTGAAGTCTCTTGAGGTTTTAAAAGCTGGCACTGGCTTTGAAATGCGAAGTTTGTCAGGTGGGTGCAGGCCGGGCAGGAGTAACGTGGGGAGGTGTTGCCGTGGCCACCAGCACCCCACCCCACCCGTGCTAGGGGCCGAGGTGGAAGAGGCTGGGGATGTTTGGGAAGGGCTGGTGACAGGCACAGAGGGGAGCCCCGGACCCTCAGGAACAGGGTCTCACCCTCGCACTGCTGATGCTCTGGCTCTGGTCGTGGGGCCTGTCTCGTGTGCTAGGGGTTCGGAGACTCCCTGGACCCGCTCACCAGGTGCTGCTGGCACACACCCTCTTCCTGGTTGTGACCACCACCTGAGACATTGCCAGATGCCCCGGGGGAGAGGCCAGGGCACCTCTCCCCGGCCCACCTGAGGTCCTCAGAGTTCCGACTCTGGAGTGTTGATGGGACTTCAGACACCTGTGTTTTGTCATCTCAAGGTCGCATGACCCCCCGCCCCCAAGAGGAGCAGAGAAAGTGGACTGGTTTAAGCCAGACGCTGAGGGTGGGGTGCGGCCGCTAGAGGTGGCACAGCGGAAGGACGGGGCAGAGAGGTGTGGCGAGGGCGGGAGGGGTGGAAGGGCTGCACCTCGGGCCCAGGCTGGACGGAGAGGGACGTCACTGAGGTGGCTCTGAGGACCACTGGACGGCGGGCACTGACACAAGGCACTGTGTGTCTAAGACGGAAGTGAGAATGAACCCGCCCGCCGGTCGTGAGGGTCAAAGGGGTTAACACCGGCCAGCACTCAGGACAGTGCCTGGCACACGCCTGGCACACGGCACACAGGAAGTGGCGGGTTTGCATCTTTAGTTTCTTCAGTTGCGGGTGGCAGAAAGCAAAGGCGTATTGGCTTACCAAGGAAAATAAAGGAAGGACACCGGACCTAGACCTGGGGGGGGACAGGCCCCCAGAGGAATGTCAGGAAGCTGGTCCCAGAAGCTTGTGCTTTAAAGATACGCACAGCAGCTTCCGCGCATTCTGGAGCCCCCCGCGTGGTTATCTTGGTCATCGCTTCGTGTGACTGCACACGGAGCTGCCTCCTTCTCCCAGACACTTCGTGGGCTGTCGTCCGCCTGAGCAGTCCCCGGCAGTGGACAGTCTGCTGCTGAAGGCAGAGCGCATTGTCCAGCTCTCTGGGACGCTGGGCTTGCTAGTGAGTGTGGCCTGGGAGTCGGGTCTCTGAACCCCGTCCTCCCTTCCGCCTGGGCCTCCTTCAGCTGCTGTCCCCCTTCCAGGCCCACTGTCAGGCTTCCCTCGGGGGTCAGGAGTGTCTGGATGGCAGCGTGTTTATACCCCCAGCTGCTCCGGGCCGAGCCCATTCTTTACCTTGGAGGCCAGCACAGGTCAGCCCTGCGGCGGGTCTCAGCTTTCAGCAAGTGCCTTATGGAGTGGCTGCTGGCTGGGCGGGTTGCCGTGTGCCTCCTGCAGGGCGACCCCCCACTCCAGGGGCTACTGCGGAAGGATCGAGTTCCAGATGCTCCCCGGAGACGGCTACCCACAGCCTCAGGGCTCCCAGAACAGCGCAGGCTGCTCCTTGGGCTGGGTCGGGGCGGGCCCTGGAGGTCGGGTGGCAGCTGGTGCGAGATGATCTCCTTTTTTGAATTAGGCACTCTGGGGTGAGGACTTCACTCACAGCTGGATTCTCAGCTGATTTCCCCTGAAGTGCCCAGACGGTGCCTTCACTAAGCCCGTCCGTGGCGGCAGCGCCACTTGCCCCGTCCCCGTGCTGGGTAAGCAACCCGCCTGGGTGCAGGGGTGGCCACTCTCAGGCCTGTGGGCTGTGACCGTGCCCACTTTGACCCCTGGCTGCTCCTTGGGGTCACCGGTGCCAGCAGCTCTGGCTGGTGGCTGTGGCTGGTCCTCTGGGAGTCGTGTCTTCTGGAGAAGCTCCGGGCTTCTGAAATAGCTCCGCAACTAGGCTTGCGTGTTGGAAGCCCCAGTGATTTCAGTACTGGAGCGGCCATCTCCTGGATCAGCAGCGTGTCCAGCTAACTGGCTGAAGTCTCATAGTAGGAGACGAACCTTCCATTCATTTGTTCAGTAAACACCTGTCCTAGGCAGGGAGCCTGTGAGGGTGGCGGACCTCGCCTCGGGGAGCTGATGGCTCAGGGGCAAGAACGGCAAAGAGGCTGGCTCCCAGAGAGGCCCTGCCTTTGCAGGGGGCTGGCACTCCACCGGGGGACGCGTGGGCCCTGGCGCTGGCCAGACCCGGGACCGCATTTGTGATGGTCGTCTCGCTTCGTGGCTGGGTGGGTTTCTCCTGTGAGGTAGTGAGGTCGCAGGACCAGCCTCAGTTCTGAGGGTTTAAGGACAGGGGTCCTTGGGAAACACCCAGCCTGGCATCTGGCTCGCAGCAGGTTCTTACAAAAGGCGGGTGTGGCGAATATTGCTGTTCTGCGGGGCTCTAGGAAACCTCGAATGAATCCTCAAGTTACAGATAGAAAAGCAGTGCTCACACCTCACAGCTCTCCCTGCTGCTTCGCGGGCGTCGGGCTCCAGGACGCGGCTGGGCCACCCAGAGACCCAGAGGCTTGTTCCTCTCCCGGGAGGAGCCGGTGCCCTTCGTCCTCTCTGCACCTGGCGGGGAGGGGGAGGGCTGCGTTCGCAGACCAGTGGGTCCGCCTGCTGTTCTCTGCCGCCAGGTCTGGTCCTCGTGGACTTCTGAATGCCTTTGAGGTGTCAGCCACCCTGACCTTGCAGTGAATGGAAAACTTAAGGAGGCGTACACAGTGTGGAATTATTTTCGATGGGTCAGACCCCCTTAACCAGAATCTCTGAGAATCACTGTTTTCCCTAATTTATTTTGTGAGTGACTATCCTGTGCTCACGGGCAAGGGTTTGCACTGGCTCTGTTGGGAACGCGTGGCTCCTGCCATGGAGAGTCGGATTCCCCCGAGGGGTAGAAAGGCGTGAGTGCGTGTTTGTGACGTGAAAGGCAGAGACCGAGTGTTATGACAAACAATAAGGTGAGCTGTTCTTTATTGATTGCCTAGTATTGGCTACTGTACTGAGCACTTCAGACACGTCTCTTTTACCTCTTGTGTCTGTCCTGGGAGACACCCTCTCCTGACTAGTTGAGGAGCAGGCTCAGGGAGCCGAGGGACCGGGCGGAACCGGTAAGGGGCGGAGCTAGAGCGCCTTATCAATGGACAGGGAGAAAGGGTCTTGGGAGGGAGCAGAGGCGGCTCCCGTTTTGGGGGCGGGAGGAGAAGAGAGGCCTAGAGAGTGTTTGAGAAGGAGGGGCTGGGACCCGAAGGGTGGGCAGTGTTCCCAGACAGAGCCTGGGAGAGGAGCCCGGAGGACGGAGGATGGGGAGGCGGAGCTGCGTGGGAGTCGAGACCCCATCCCTCGCTCTCCTTTGCCACCTTCTTTCCCTTAGAAGGAGCCGGTGGGTGGGTCCTTTGAGTCTCACTCTTGAGCTGGGGACACCCATCACTTCCATGTGACGTGAACGTGACCGCAGTGGGAAGTCACGTGACAGGAACGTGACTGCAGTGGCAGGGGCTACACTGCAGTTCCCTGGGGTCTGGAGTGACCGGAAGGGAAGGGGATCAGGGACTGGACAGTGGGGAAGGAGGTTTGAGCGGGGAGAGGGTGTTCAGTGGCCTGGACGTCTTTGCAGAGCTGGGAGGAGCTCGGTCAGGGCCAGGAAGCTATTCACTGGAGAGGCAGGTGGGCCGGGCTGGACATGGGGTCTCAGCGACTCCTTTGTGAGGGCGTGGCCTGGCTCTGCTGGGTGGGGACCTGGGCAGGCATCCCCGTTGGGTTGCTGGGTGGGGCTTGTAAGGGGCTACAGCAGGGAGAGAGGAAGAAGCTGCGGCCATCTGCACCGGGGAGATGCACACCCCAAACTCCAGGGCGGTCAAGGATGGCCCGTCCCTCGGTGGGCCGTGGCCTCCTGTCAGCCGTCTGGTGAAGCCCCCTCCGGGTCCCTCCTGCTCCTGGCTGTGCCCTGATGCCCTGCCATGCTGTGTCCTCGGGTTTCACCAAGCCCAGGGACCCTGGCGTGGATGGCTCTGGGCCCCTGGGAATGTGGGCGGTGGCAGGGAGGGACAGCGTCTGCGGAGTAGGGGAGAGCAGGTCCCCTGCTCAGACTGGACGAGCCGTGACGCATGGCGAGGCGTCTTACGCAGGGTGGCCAGGGAGGGCGTCACACGCCAAGGCGTTCATGTAGGGGTCCTGCTTTTGGAGAGATGGAGGGAGGGCCACGTAGAGCCACCCAGAGCCTCGTGGTATGTTCCGTCCTGTCACAGCTAAGAAACTTACACGTGGCCTCCAGATGCCAGCCCTGCTTGTCCTTGTCACAGGGCCACAGTCAGGGAGCCCGGACGAGGGCACAGAGCAGGCATGTGCAGGCCACCCTGCATTGGGAGTGGAGCCATCCTGGGCAGTAGCTTGTCAGCTGACCTGCTTGTCTGGTCATCAGCCTGTACTGGTCGAGGCCATGTCGTGTGGCGGACACTGGACTGATAATGGTGACGGCACGGGCTGTCTGCTTACTGGGTCTGATTCCCCAGAGGCGTGATATCGCAGCTCTTGGCTGCCGTATTTTTGCGGGGGAAGGAGACGTATGTTGTTTATTATGCTTTAATTTTTTTATTTTCTTGGCAGATAAAGCCACAGACCCAAGTGTGTCAGAACAGGACTGGTCAGCTATCCAGAACTTCTGTGACCAGGTGAACACTGATCCCAATGGGTAAGGTGACTTCCACACACACTTGACTCTGGGACACCTCCAGCTGAGCGGGAGCCGTCTCTCTCAGAACTGTTGTAACAGCGAGGCTTTCTCTCGTTTCTTCCCTTTCACGGTCCACTGACAACAATTGTTTTTCTAGAAATAGCAAATTCGTGTTTGTTTGTTTGTTTGTTTGTTTGTTTTAAATATTAGAATAGGCAGTCTGTGACTGGCCGTCGTCTGAAACAAGTTAAATAGTGCCCTAAACAGCACGTGGAGGCGACCTCAAAAGGGTTTGCAGCTTCAGGGGTGTGCTGGCCGGGACGGGGTGGGAGCAGCGGAGGACAAGAGATGCATGCCTTCCGCAGGGCTGGGGGTGTCCTTCCTGGAGAAAAGGTGGGGGGCTGGGGTCGCTGTCGGACCTGCCTCCGGAGCGTCTGGTGGGACCGAGGCGCGAAACCATTAGTCCAGCTGTTCACTCGGCATGTTGCCGAGTATGCAGCGTTTTGAGATGAGCAGAAAGTTCGATCGTGTTTACCAGACGTTCACCGTCCCACAGGCCGGTCCCCCCAGGCCGGCCCCCTGCTCAGTTTGCAGCTTCAGGGATGCCCTGGCCGGGACGGGGTGGGAGGGGGCTGGCTGCCTTCAGAGGCCTGTGTGTGGGCTGCATGCCCATCACGTCCCACCTGTGTTCTGGGGCCGAGCTGGAGGGGGATCGACCCGGCCCGGTGGGCTCGGCACGTGGGCGAGTTCCTCGTCTCCGCCCGGAGTGCAGGCGTCTTTGCTCCCTGCAGCCCGACCCACGCGCCCTGGCTGCTGGCCCACAAGATCCAGTCTCCGCAAGAGAGGGAAGCTCTCCACGCCCTGACGGTGAGCTTGCCCCGCGCCTCAGGCCCGTTTCGGCACAGTGGGGTGCCTGCGGTTCCTGCTTGCTGCCCAGGAGCAAGCAGGCTGCGGGGAGCCTGGGCTCCGATGCCCGCCTCGATCTTCCTGGAGGGTAGCCCCGAGCCCGCTGTGGGGGAGGCAGGGGCCGGTACTATGCCTTCTGGCCTTCGTGGATCAGGGCTGGCGAGGTCAGGACCCAGGGGCCAGACCAGTGACAAAGGAGCAGCCCTGGGTGAGGCCCGGAGCCCTGCGGCACACACGCCCGGTCTGGGGCGCCAGCTGCTGTTGCCAGACGTGAGTCTGAGCCCATCGTTGCAGGAAGCTCCTGCTTTGGAAGAGAAACTATAAGTCTAGACCTTCACCCGAATTCTCTGGATCAGTATTGGTGATTAATTTGAAAGGTGAAACAGCGTGGGCCGTGTGGGTACACGTGCCCTTGGAGTGCCAGCGCGAGGCTGTGGCTTAGCAGGCTTGGGCCTCGCCTGTCACGTGTTGCCTCTGTCACGCGCCCGAGTCTCCTTAAAAGATGGGGTCACCTTAGGAGACACATCCCACTGAGCTATTTGCTGGGCACAGACCTGTCACAGCAAGAACAAACACATGTTTTTTTCTTAATCTGAAAACGTCACCACTTCTCTCAAACTCAGCGGCCTCACAGTCTGAGAAAACGCTTCCCCGGTTCCGGGGGTGCCGCCAGGCCTGGGGTGCTGCTGGAACCAGCGGCTGCCCCGTACCACGTTCCCTGGTTCTGGGGGTGCCGCCAGGCCTGGGGTGCTGCTGGAGCCAGCGGCTGCCCCGTACCGCGGCCCTGTGTCCGCAGGTGCTGGAGACGTGTGTGACCCACTGCGGAGAGAAGTTCCACGGTGAGGTGGCCAAGTTCCGCTTCCTGAATGAGCTGATCAAAGTGCTGTCCCCAAAGGTGAGGGTCCTGGGCCTGACCGCCCGCCCCGGCCCTCTCGCTCCTGCCGCCCGGCTCTGCTCACGGCAGGCCCGCTGGTGCACGAGCCCCGCAGCCGTGTCGGGCTCGTGGGGGCAGAGGGAGGAGGCCCTGCATGCGGAGCCCGCTCACCCCCGATCGCTGGCCTCGGTGGGCGGCATCTCCCGGGCCCCTGTAGGGGTGGCCTGGCGGGTGGGTGGGTGGGCGACGAGCAAGGGGCTCTAGCTGGGAGACCAGTGTCCTGGGAGAGATGGCACAGGCACCAGGTGTGGCTTGAAGTTCACGCACTTCTGGCCTTGTCCTCTGCACTCTGTCCTGCACCTTCTCGGGTGACCGCCCCCGGCGTATGCTGCATGTCCTCCAGCGGAATGCAGTCCATCCTGGCGCCAGCCGCCCAGCCAGTGCAGACCCTGCTCAGGCAGAGCTCAACCTTCCCAGACCACTCCAGCTTTAGACGTAGCTGCGAGTCTCGGGGGTCCCCAAGTCACTGCTCTCTGCCTGACCAACTCCAAAGTTAGGGGTCCTGGGACCCCCTCCCTGGTTCCATCATTACTGGAGAGACCAGAACAAAGGACAGCACTACACTCACCTTTCACCGTAAAGGGTACAGGCGGCAGGCGCAGGCCTCCGTGCCCTCCGCCGTGGCGCCAGGCCCGGGCGGCAGCCTCCCGGCCCAGCCATGTGTCAAGCAGGGGCCTGCCTGCTCCTTGCTCCGCAGCCTCAGACGGAGTGGCGTAGGCACGGCCGATTCGAGCCTCAGCCGTGGTCTGGGACTCTCTGCAGCTCCCTCCCGTCCTGGGGTCGGGATGAGGCTGACAGTTCGAACCCCTCTGGAGGAGCACAGGACACACAGACAGGCCCCCTCCCCCACGCGGTGCGGCCTGTCCTCTGCGCACCACCCCCCGCTGCAGTAGTTCTCACTCCCCTCTTCAGTACCTGGGGTCCTGGACCACGGACAAGGTGAAAGGGAGAGTCATTGAAGTGCTGTTCAGCTGGACGGTCTGGTTCCCAGAGGACATCAAGATCCGCGACGCCTACCAGATGCTGAGGAAGCAAGGTGCCGCCCACGCCTCCCTTCGCGGTCCTGGTTCCTTCGCGGTTCTGCGTGTCCAACGCTGGGCACCTCGTTGGTCGGCGGAGACTGAGGCGCGAGGCGACCGGGAAGGGCAGGCCTTGCCTCGCGGCGGGCAGAGCCGAGCCGGGGCCGCGTGGTGCGGCTGGGCGGCCCTCACTGCGCCCGGTCTCGGCCGCGGGCCACCGTGCTGCCGTCCATCAGGCGTTGTCGCGGCCCTCGCGGCCATCATCGCCCGGTCCTTGACTGGCCAGCCCGGGGCTGGCAGCGTCTTCACGGCTCTCCTGAGCCTCATCTGAGGCAGGCACCTGGTCCCTGGTCCTGGCAAGGCCACCCGTCATCCCGCCCCACCCCGCCCACAGCACTGTCTCTGCAGTCTGCCTGCCTGCTGGAGTGGGGTGTCAGGGCTGCTCCGAGGGCTCCCGGGTGCTGGCCCCCAGCAGTTTCAGACTTTCGGTCTGGAGAGGGAGCAGCCTCCGTGAGCCCCAGTGCCTTTGCCACCTCTGCCCAGAGGCCCCACCCCGGCCCGGAAGCGGGTTTTGAAACGTGGGCTGAGCCACCCGTGGTGGTGGTACCTCTCCCTCTCCTCCGAGGCACGTCCTTTCTTGGACTCCAGGTTGCTTGCTTGTCGCCCTGAGACCGCGGCCCCCTGCAGGGTTTCAGAAGAGCCGTTGCTGCCCAGTATCCTGTCAGGGTCGGAGGGCGCAGCGTGCCTTTCTGCGTGGGAGCCGGGGTCACGCGCCCCTTGTCTTGGGCCCTGCGGAGGAAGGAGCTGGCCTTGTGACAGACTGATTCCCCTGTCACGTGCACTCCCACGGCTGCTTCCCGGGTGCTGGGGTCCTGCAAGATTCTGGGCCCTGGGAGGTCACACGCCGGCGTTGAGTGGTCAGTGCGTTTATGGCCACAGACCACTGGCCGTGACTGCGGCTCTGCCCTTACTCAGTCGCTCTGACGTCCCCGTCTGCATGCTGGTTCCGTGGACTCTGCGAGGGAGGACATGGGGCTGTGGGCGGGTCTGGGGCCTGCCCCCTTCAGGTCGTCAGCGGTGTTTGCCCCGCAGGAGGCGGTAGGTCCCGTGTGGGTTCTTAACTCCCCGAACTTCACGTTTTAGGGATCATAAAGCAAGACCCTAAGCTGCCAGCGGACAAGATCCTGCCCCCGCCCTCTCCCTGGCCCAGGAGCTCCATCTTTGATGCCGACGAAGAAAAGTCGAAGGTGAGGACCTCCTCCCGGGCCTCGGGGCCGGCCCGGAGTCTGACCACAGCTCTTCTCGTTGGGCCTCTGGCTCCAGGCCACAGCATGGGAGGACAGAGGAGGGCCCAGTGAGCTCTCTGGAGCAGGTTCTCAGGAGCGAGGTGGCACCAGCTTGGGGCGTCGTCTTCGTGGGTGGGCCAGGTTATATGCCACGTTCTCTGTGTCTGCACCTTGTCTGCACGGTGCCCCTGTGGGAGGAGGGCACGCGGGGTGACCCGGGTGGGCAGTGCGGTGTCAGCCGTGTGCTGTGGGCACCACAGGGTGGGGGGCGGTGGGCGTATGTTGGCTTGGGTCGCCTCCAGCACAGCGAGCCTGAGCCCACCTGCCGCTCCTCAGAATAGCTGCCCTTCAGACACCGGTGTGGGGTGGAGGCCTGGATCCTGGGAGCCTCAAGTGGGAAGGCGCCCGAGGGCACCGGTGGGCAGGGCACAGATCTCAGCCGCTCACCAGGTCTGGAGCGTGCAGGCCCGTGAAAGCTCCAGGCTGCGGGTGTCCTTGGGTCCCCCTTGCAGCCGTGCCTCTCACCGTGGCCCGCCTTCGGGTCCAGATGCTCTGTGGCCGCGCAGTCGCTCTCTGGCTCCTCTTGCTGTGGCCGCAGTGACAGGGGGGAGGAACAGGGAGGAGCAAAGTCCCGAGTCGCTGTGCACAGCTGCTTCCACTCCCTGGGGCTCGGAGTCCCCACCTGTCCAACAGAGCGGAGGAGCTCTGGGTGCCAGGCTTTCTGTTGGGCGCCAGGGGTAAGGGAACAGGGTCCCCAAGGCCTTTTGAATCGTAGAGCCCACAGTGTGGGACAGCCTTGGCACTGTGACATTGGGGCCGGAGAGTTCACTCGCGTGTCTCTAGCACCCCTGGTCTCTACTCACTAGATGCCAATAGCATCCCCAGGTGTGCCAACTGAAATGTCTCCAGACTTGGCCAGGTGTCCCTGGGGGATGCAGTCTCCCCTCGCCCCCCGTGCCCACCGAGCACGGGTCTGTGGGGATAGTCGTGATGCTCGCAGCCCCGTCCCGCTGTGAGGGTTCTTCGGTCAGATGCCGCGTGTGGAAGGGGTTGGCTCCTCTTGCTGACGCTGCCTCTGGCATCGACACGGCCGGCTCAGTGCCACCCGCTCTGTTCACGCTGCAGCTCCTGACGAGGCTTCTGAAGAGCAGCCATCCCGAGGACCTGCAGGCCGCGAACCGGCTGATCAAGAGTCTGGTCAAGGAGGTGGGCGTCCCCCGCGTCCGGCAGGCCGGCATGTGAGGCCGGGCAGTGTGCGCGCGCGCGTGTGTGTGTGTGTGCACGCGCGTGCACGTGTGCCGAGCTGGGAGCAGGCGTGGCCTCCTGGCCCTGAGCTGGGACAGTGCCTGGGAGCAGGAGCTGAGCCGTGGTGCGCGCTTCCCAGCACCTGTGTCTGGCGCTCAGCGCGTTTCAGACACTTCTGTCCCGGTGACAGGCATCGTGCGACAGAGTCCGGGTGTGGGAACTGTTTCTCAAGGATCGAGGCGGGAGAGACAGAGGAGGAGGTCGCCCGTCCCCAGCGGCACGGTCTCCCCTGGGAAGCCGGGCCCTGCGTACTGTCTTCGCCCACCGAGCGGACACTGTGCCCCTGCCGTCCCCAGCGCGGGCTTTCTCCAGGGCTTCCGCCCCCTCATGTCCATGCTCTTCCCCAACAGGAGCAGGAGAGGTCGGAGAAGGCGTCCAGGAGAGCCAGCGCCGTGGAGGAGGTGCGCAGCCACGTGGCGGCGCTGCGGGAGATGCTGGGCGCCCACCGCGGGCCGGGGCCGGCCCCGCCGGACCAGGGGGCCCTGCAGGTAGCCACACGCGGGAGGCGAGGTCGTGGGTTTCGACATGTGTCCGTCCTCACGGCCGTCATCACGATCAAGACAGTACACGTGTCCCTCGCCCCAGGTGTCCTCGCGGGTCCTGGCATCCCTCGCTCCCGCTCCCCCTGTCCCCAGGCAGCCGTCGGATTGCGCGTTCTTGTTCGTCTGTATTTCCTAGACTCGTGTCAGTGGGCCGTGGCAGCTCGTGCCCTTTAGGGTCTGGCTCCCCTGCATCAGGCCGGCATAATTTTTGAGATCCCTTGAGTCTGTACCCAGAATCTGTTCCTCTTCCACGCCCAGTGGTGTCCACGCTCGCGTGCACCACCGTGTGCCCGCACTCACCCGGCGACGGGGCCCTGGGCTGTTCACAGCTTTGGGCGATCGTGAGCTCAGCTGCTGTGGCCAGTTGTGTACAGAGTTTTGTGTGAACGCACATCTTCCCTTCTCTGGGGTAGATGCTCAGGTGTGGGATCGCTAGTCATGCGCTGAGCGTCCAGTTAACTACGTCTTGAGATCTTTTTTTAAATAGCATCTTTGTTGAGAATTCACACGACGTTAAGCAGCCATCACACGATGTAACTGGAATACCTGAATCACCCCCCAAAGAAACCCCGTGCCTGTTAGCCGTCCCCCTCCACCCCCCGCCCTGTTCCCGCAGCTCCAGATGACCGCTGCTCTGTTTCCTCCGTGGACGCGCCCGTTTGGACGCGGCGCGTGAACGGAGCCCGCTCCCTGCCCCGCCTGCGGTCTCCGCGTCCCTCGCGGCGTGTGTGCTTCGTTCCTTTCTGTGGCTGAGTGGCAGCGCTGTGTGGCTGCGCCACGTCTCAGCGCGTCCTCCGTCAGCCGGGCGTCGATGCCCTCACTCAGGTCATTGTGGATGTCGTCAGGTCAGGGACACTCGTGTGCCAGCTGTTTGTGGGAATGAGCTTGGATCCTTCCCGGTGAACCCCAGGAGTGCGTGGTGTGGTAACTGCTCATCTGAACAAGCGCCGCCGTCTGCCCGATCGCTGCGCCGTTTTCAGTCCCTCGGGCCGTGCGCGGGGGTCCGCGTTTCGCACCCCGCCCGCCGCTGTGAGCGTTGGTCCCGTTAACAGCCGCCTTCCCACTGTGGTTCTGCCTCGTGTGTCTCCGGGGCTCACGGGCAGCTTTCCTTCACGTCTGTTGGCCACGTGTGTCATCTTCGGAGAGGCGTCTGTTCGTGCCGTTTGCCCATTTTTGAGCTGGGTCGTCTGTCTACTTTTGAGTCAGCAGAGTTTTTTATCCTGAGTACAAATCCCTTATGTTTCCCCGTTACGTGGGCTGCATTTTCACTGTTTTGACGGTGCGTTTTGCAGCAGCAGCTTTAGTTCTGAAGTTCAGTTTATCGTTTTCTGTTCCGTTGATGCTTTGCTGTCCCAGCTGAGGGGCGCCGCCTGGCGCAGGCAGGTGGCGGTGACGGTGACGGTGACGCGCGTCTGAGGCCCCCGCGGGCCCCCTGGGCTCAGCTCTCTGCCTCCCTCTGCAGGCCGCCTCTGTCCTCCGCGCTGTGCCGGCTTTCCCCGCTGCTGCGCTGGAGAGC
>NW_011889028.1:815661-826731 GCF_000151845.1 Pteropus vampyrus | reverse complement strand
CTTCCCACTGTGGTTCTGCCTCGTGTGTCTCCGGGGCTCACGGGCAGCTTTCCTTCACGTCTGTTGGCCACGTGTGTCATCTTCGGAGAGGCGTCCGTTCGTGTCGTTTGCCCATTTTTGAGCTGGGTCGTCTCTCTATTTTTGAGTCAGCAGAGTCCTTTATCCTGAGTACAAATCCCTTATGTTTCCCCCGTTACGTGGGCGGCATTTTCACTGTTTTGACGGTGCGTTTTGCAGCAGCAGCTTTAGTTTTGAAGTTCAGTTTATCGTTTTCTGTTCCGTTGATGCTTTGCTGTCCCAGCTGAGGGGCGCCGCCTGGCGCAGGCAGGTGGCGGTGACGCGGACGCACGTCTGAGGCCCCCGCGGGCCCCCTGGGCTCAGCTCTCTGCCTCCCTCTGCAGGCCACCTCTGTCCTCCGCGCTGTGCCGGCTTTCCCCGCTGCTGCGCTGGAGAGCCGCGCCTCACAGTCCACTTCTGTGTCACAAGGCAGAGCCAAACCGGTAGCCCTTCGCGGTTACACCCTCCTGGGGGAAAGCCCCGTTTGGCCAGCAGGGCTCGTGGACCTACCTGGCCGGGCAGCGATGACCGGCATCGCGCAGAGCTTTAGAGGAGACTGTGCTGGCCGTTCCCTGTGGATGGAGGGGACTGTGCTCAGGGTGGTCGGTGGCCTTGGGCTGGGCAGACACTGCAAAGCTGGTCTCTTGCGGTGAGGCTGCAACAGAGCTCAGGGAGGTCGGCGTGGTGGGCTTCAGAACGGCTCAGCCCAGACGGTAAGGAGCTGCGAGGCTGGAGACAGAATCCGTGACGGGTAAAGCCGACGCTGGGAGGCGCGGTGCGTCACCGTTGCGAATGGCTGCCTGAAGCCAAACCCGAGTCAGGCCGGCGTGCTGTCCACCACGTCCTCCCACCAGGGTTCCTTCTGCAAGCGGCAGAGCAGGAGGGGCAGAGCCACCGTGGCAGGGCGTGCTTGAGGGCCGGGCGGGCGGAAGGAGGGCCTTCCTGCCTCCTCCCATTCTCACGGGCTGCACGGGCCACCTCTCCAGCCCTGGGTGGGGACATGGCTGGGGCCCAGAGTGTGAGGGAGTTGCTGGACTCACTTGGGGGCAGGAAGCCTGAGGTGCTGAGGCTGCACGCCCTCCCCCACAGTGCGCTCCAGGGTGGGGGAGCCTTGCCAGGCGTTGGGGGTGGTTCTGGAGAGCCAGCGGGGTCATGGGAGTATCATAAAGGGATAAAGGGGGCCCTGGCACCAACAGCACTCGGCGGGGGGTCTCATCGCTGAAGTTGTTCGGGGGGCGGGGTGTCGAGGGGGAGCATGCTCGCCACATGCCGAGACGCGGGGCCATCTCTGAGCGGAGGCCTGGGTGCCTTTCACCTGTTGGCTAAAAACCACGCAGTTAGCTGTCGCCCTGACCGTTTCTGAGTGGCAGCTGCGTGTGACTTGAAACCCACAGTCCTGAGTGTGGGGCTGGCGAGGGAGACCTGGGCGCCCAGGGCCGGGCCGGGAGTGAGGGCCAACACCGAGCCCCGTTTTGCAGGTCGTGTACGCGCGCTGTGAGAAGCTGCGGCCCATCCTCTTCCGGCTGGCGAGCGACACCACCGACGATGACGACGCACTCGGTAACACATCCTGCTCGGCGCAGGCGGCACAGGCAGTGCCCAGGGCGCAGCCCCAGCTGCGGGGTCGGGAACCAGGCAGCGCGGAGTCGCGTTTTATGGCGTCCGGCTGGGGAAGTGCGTGGCCCAAGTTGACTTGAAACTGATTTCCAAAAGAATCTAGACTGGGCAAGAACTCAGCAGCAGGTCTGAGGCCTAGGTGGGCGGAGATCTCCCATGTGGACCGGGTGAGAGGGAGGCAGAGGGAGCAGACTCCACCCAAGGCCCCAGGAAAGGATGACTGTCCAGCGGGGGCTGGAAGCAGCTGCGCGTGGTCATCTCGGAGGGCCCCACACCTGCGGGCACTGGGCAGTCGCCCTAAGGGGGCGGGCTGACGACCTGGGGTGGACAGGGGGCCATTCTACCCAACACCTGTGCACTGCACTAACACCTCTTCAACTTTCACGTGGAAAATCTCCGAACACCTAAGAAAGGTGGGTCGCAGAGTCACCTGCGTAGTCATCCCGTGTAGGCATCCTACGGGCCGTCACCATCGCCAGCGACCTGCTCAGGCCAGTCGTCTGATCATTCAGTCTGTTTCGAAGCAAATGCCGAACATTTCAAAGGCGCGCAGCAGCCGGTGCTCAGGGCCTGGCGTACCTGTCTCTAGCCGTCTCTCGCTGATCTCCCTTCAGTTCTTAGCAGCTTGTTCTGAGTCACTCAGAAAGAAAAGCCGCGCGCGGCTGACAGTTCTCAAGCCCTCAGCGGGCGACGCCAGCCTCCCTCTCTGCTCGTTCTTGCGTGAGGAACGCGGCCTTCGGCTCGTGGTGTTTCTCTTGTTTTCTGATGCGTCCCCTGTGGCGTTCAGCCTGTCTCTGTTTCTCATATTTCTTATACGTTCCTGACGTTTCTTATAAATGATCAGATTCGGGTTCAGTTGTGGGGGAGCCAAGAATCCTTCGCAGGTGGTGTTCAAAAGGCCCTTGGTGTTTGCTGCTCTGTTTTCTGAGGCGTGGTCATCGTCTAAACCCTCAGTGTTTTCTCTGATTGCCATGAAGTCGGAGGTAATCAGATTCCAATTCTTCAGCAACCCGTCATGCCAGATAAAACATTTTGCCAGGTGAATGGAACCGCATGTTGTCAGTTTGCAGCCTCTGTCCAGTTAAAAGTCGGCAGGAACTGATAGCTGGTCATTCTTAAGAAGTGACCTAGCTTTTGGCCCATGGAGCCCCCAGCCCTGTCGCTTCTCTGTCCCCTGCGAGAGGTGTTTTGGGGTAAAGCAGGCCATGAGAGGCTCGTGAAGTCTTCGAAGTCCAGGGCGTGTGTTATGCTTTCGGGGCGTCTCGATTTAGGTGTCCGGTCCTTGTCGGGACTGCTTGGCCTGTGTTCAGAACTCATGAAGTGTACAGTAGGCAGGTAGACAGTACTCGCGTCACGTGACAAAGCAGCTTCCGGTTCAGTTTTAGATTAATTAAAATAAGGCCGTCGTTTCTCAGCCGAAGGAGCCGCATTTCCAGCGTCAGCGTTGTGCCAGGCAATGCAGACGGGGACGGTGAAAACATTCGAGTCCTCCTTTAGCCGGAGCCCGGAGAGTGTCGGAGTCCAGGGGCCGAGTGCCTGGGCCTGTCGGGGTCTGGCGCATGAGCTGGCGGAGAGCCGCATGGCAGCCGCTCTGCGGAGTGGCGCACGAAGACGGAGGTGCTCGCTCGCCAAACCCGGGGCCTCTGTCTCCTCTCGTCCTCCAGCGGAGATTCTGCAGGCGAACGACCTCCTCACCCAGGGAGTCCTGCTGTACAAACAGGTGATGGAGGGCCGCGTCACCTCCGGGGACACGCGGACCAGCGCGGGAGGGGACGTGCCCGTCTCCAGAGGTATGTGCTGAGCGCCTGGGCCTGCCTGCAAGTCCCAGGCAAGAGCGGGGCCTCAGAACATTCTGGGCTGCAGGGCGGGAATGGGAGGACGTGCCCTCTTCCCCTTCTTGAGAGGGTTTTATCACCCAGCCTCTGTCACGTGTGCCATCATGAATCCACTTCCAGGCTGGGCCCCAGCTCTGGCTGTGGGCAGAAGCCAGTGGCTGTATTGCCTCCAGGCTACCCTCCCCCTGTCATGAGAGCTGGCTTACAGGAGCTGGGGCCCAGGCATGACCTCTCCGTGGTCCCTAGTGCCAGGCTGGCTGCGTCAGGGCACTGGAGTCCTGCTGAAAACACAGGTTCTCGAGTCCCCGGCTGAGACATTCTGAATCCAGGCGACCTGGAGCCGGGCCTGGGGCTCTGCCCTTTTTCAAGCACTCCAGGCAAATCTGACGAAGCCCCATAGGGCTCTGGGCTGGAGAAGGCAGCTCTGCCACTGTGCAGGGTGACCAGGCCGTCGGGGGACTCTGAGTGCTGGGGTGGGAGGGAGGCAGACCTCTGCTCCTTCATGTTCCAGATGCCAGCCGCTGGGGCGGGAGGCTCTGGGGGGTGCAGGGCGGGGCGAGGTGCCGCCTCTGACCCGGAGGCCACGCTCTGACTGCGGACTGATCACCTTGACCGTTCTCAGCCTTTCAGACTCCGGCAGGCTGTGCAGGGGACTGCCTGATTGACCTGGGGGCGGACGGGCCCGAGCAGGCGAGGACCGAGACACCGTCTTTGCTTCATCAGGACCTGGCAGCCTTAGGTGAGCGAGGGTGTTTGTGGGAGGGGCACACTTGGCCCGGCTCGCTCCCTTGGGGGCATGGGCCCTTAGGGGCACGTACCCGTGTTCAGAGGGAGCCGGGTGCACAGGAAGCTCAGCCAGGCCCACCCTGCGCTTGGTCTCGGGTTTGCCGTGGATGAGCTGGGTGACTGGGCGGCTCGCGTGTCCAGGCCCTGTCCTTGTTCTAGGAGAGAGGCAGGTGCCCCTCTCGGGCCACACGGGTTGGGTCACTGGCGTGCCTCTCACTCTGCTCCCACAGGCCTCAGCGGTGCTGCAGCTCCCAGCAAGGTGAGGACGCTCTCCCCTGGGCCTGTGGGCCAGCCTCCAGGGGCGCTGCGGCGGTAGGGTCCATGGCCTGGTCAGCGGCGCCGGTGGACTTGGCGGCCAGAGCCTGTTCTCAGCTCTGCCGTCCACTGTCTCTGGCACCCCGCCCTCTTCAGCGGCACCCCATCTCCCACTCGCTCGCAGCCATGCGTGTGTCGTCAGCCCGGGCTGTGGTGGCTTCGGCGGGGTCAGGAGGGCAGTACCGCGGTATCACGTGGCTCGTGGTCGTGCACACCCGGGCCTCACGTCAGCCGTTCTGGTTTGGCAGGGTGCCGGCCCAGGTTGCCGTCAGGAGAGGCAGAACACCCCCGCCAGCGCCGCGTCGGCCAGCGGCGCCCAGAGCCCCTCCGCAGAGAGCATCCTCCTGGACCTCCTGGCCCCGCAGCCCCCTGCCGGCCCACCGTGAGTCTCCTGGGCGGGGAGCGGGGAGCACTCCGGGCTGCTGTCACTGCCTGGGGCCTGGGGGCGGGGCCTCTTGGGTGCTCACCTCTTCTTTGTGCTCATCGCTGTTGGGGCGGGGCCTGCCTTGGGCAGGACCTCGGAAAACGGCTTTGTTGAAGGGGTGTCACACTCGGTGATGTGGCTTGGTGTTTGTAGGCTGGGCTTTTTCTCTTGATTACAGTGTAATTTGAAATTAATTAGACTTGATCAGCAGAGGGATAGTTAACATAGGAAGTTGCAGTTATCCCCCCAAAGACAATGTTAGATGGTCTCACTTTGCTTTTTTCTGTACGTGTAGTAATAGGTGATCGTGGCTTATTTTTACACAAATGCAATCATAGTTTACAAACCACACCAATGGGTATTTTTTCATATCCCATAATATCTTTGGCACATTTCCATATCAGTTTATATAAATTTGCCTCATTCTTTCTCCGAGTCTCGTAATAACTTGCGTACACACACACACACACACACAGTCCTTTTCCTCTCGTGGACATTCGCACAGCTCCCAGGGCGGGCGCCCTTGGGGGCAGCATTTCTACAGAGCAGATTCCTAAAAGCTCATGTCCCTGGACCTCGTCCCTCCCCCAAACAGCCCGGGGGTGCCGGGACCAGGCTGAGGGGACCACCGGGCCCTGGCGGCAGGGGGGACGCGCGGGGATCCTGCTCGCTGCCACCGGCGCTGCTTCCCCGGCTCACTGTCGCCCGCCCGCTGGGGCCCGTCACTCTGGTGGTGGTGGGTGACTTCTTTCTGGGCTGCAGTTCTCCAAAAACGGTTTTAGCTTGTTCCCCAACGGACAAGATCGTAAAGAAGTACGAACGACGCGGTCGGCGTGACTTGCGTTGCTGCCCTCCTGGCCTGTGTCCCCGTGGGGGTCGCGTGGGTGACCTAGCCCGACGCCCGACCTCCCGACATTCATACTCGATGGTCACAGCCCTCGTCCGTCGGCTCCTCATCCTGCACACTCTCCACCAAGTGCTTTTCAGACGTGTTCTCATTTAATTCTTACGACCACCCCAGGAAGCGGGGCCTAGAGTGTTCCCACTGTACAGATGGGGACACGGAGGCACAGGCTGGAGCGCTGGCCTGAAGTCACGTCGCTCTAAGACGCACGCAGCGTCCGCACACACTCCTACGCACACACGTCTGTACCCTTTCCCCCTTACCTCGTTCTTCAGAGCCTGATCACAGCCCCTGGAATTCTCTGTTGTCTTTGCTCGTCTTTCTTTCAGGAATTACATCCCACAGAAAAGTATCCCCAAGGAGGTGGCGCCAGGCACCAAGCCGTGCCCAGGCTGGTCGTGGGACGCCGGCCCCCTGGCTTCGTCCTCGTCCTCCCAGGACACGCCTCTGGCTCACGTGTCTGTCCCTGCGGAGTCTGTTAAGCCCAGTAAGTCCCGTTTTACCCACTTCCTTTCTTTCTCCCCGTTGGACGCCCAGCCTGCCCACTCTGGATTTGGAGAGTGGCTCTTAAACTGGGGGTGACGAGTGGGGATTTGGCCTGGGGACAGAGCACAGGAGGTGGCGTCGCATCTCTTAGCTAATGTTTTTCTTAGCGTTTGCCCTGTCTTGGGTTGACACGGAAGGATGTCGGGCAGGATCGAAGTCGGGGCCAGGTCGTGAATTGCGGTTCGTTCCCATCGGAGGATTTGTTAATGCAAATAGCTTTACCTCCCTCTTTTCTGATGTTAGTCTCACATTTGTTTGTTTTTCCTGAGTCGTTTCTTCACTCAGTTGAAACAGTCCCTTTGGGGTTTCCGTTGGAGTGCCATCACACGCGTCACTGTGAGGGGCTCGGCTGTCTGTACGGCTTTGCGAAGCCAGACGTGGTCGCACAGGGGACCAGGGGGAACAGGCCCAGGCGCCAGCAGTGCTTATTTCTGGGTGGAATCCAGGGTGTTTTTAGTCTGTTCTCTATGACATCCTGCATTTTCCGTAGCGTTCCTAACATTTCGTCGGAATCGCGTGTCCCTTCAGACACGAGAGCGGCAGCGTGCTCAGGGTGGTGGGCGGGGGCGGGGGTCGGAGCAGAGGGCGCGAGGGCTCGGGCGACACGCGGGAGGCGCCGGGGCATTTGGTGGTGACGCGCGTCCCCTCCCCGCAGGCGGCCTGCCGCCCGTCGTCGTGTGCGACCGCAGCGGCTTCAGAGTCCTGCTCCACTTCGCCCAGACTGGGGCCCCCGGCCACCCCGGGGTGCAGGTGCTGCTGCTGACGATGACGAGCACGGCCCCCCAGCCCGTCCGGGACGTCATGTTTCAGGTGGCCGTGCCCAAGGTGAGTGTCCGCCGCCCGGCCCCGCGACCCCGTCAGTGACGGCTCCCGTTTCTGAGCCCCAGGTCCTTTGCTGGGACGTTGTCTCTGGTTAGGTGTGAGGGGCAGAGCTGTCACTCGGAGTGGTTTGAGGGAAACAGGGAACCGTGTCGGTGCGTTTGCTGGGGATTCCTGGACCCTGGCTTTAGGTGCGGCTGCACCCAGGTGGCTTCTTAGGTGATTCCTTAAGAACCTGTCCCTGCTCGTCATCCGACTTTGCTCTCCTCATTGGGGCCTTTTCTCCACAGCTCATCCGCAGAGCCGGGAAGCAGCTGCCAGCAGCTGCACAGCCACGTGGTCCTTAACCTTTCACCTCGAAAGCAGCTGCCAGGCACGAGGCCTGCGTACGATCTGCCAGGAGAGAAAGGGCTAGGGCCGGTGCCGTGGCATCGTGCGTGCCTGGCTGGGGACTTGTGTTTGGGGACATGGGGTCTCTGGCCAGCTTGGGTGTTGGGCTCCTCGTTCTCAAGGGACCGAGGGCCCCCTGGTCAACATCTGTGCCCAAGTCACCAGATTCAGGGCGGGGCCTGTCCCGAGAGGAGGGGCTCAGGACAAAGACAGGTGTGCGTGTGCCAGTCCTGTGGGGCATCGCTGTGACCACGTCCATGCTGCGAGCCATCAGCCCGAGTCTCAGGAAGGCTGGTCCTTCTGCCCAAGGTTGCCGAGCTCGGGAGAGACAGAGTTAGGGTTCAGGCTGGGGTGCGCCTCACCTGTGTGTGCAAGGTGCTGTGTGGGCCCTGCCATCGGGGGCGGGTGCCTGCCTGCTGTCACTGGGGCCGCAGCCCACCAGGACTGACTGATATGTGTCGGACCCCTCCCCCCCGCAGTCAATGAGGGTGAAGCTGCAGCCGGCGTCCAGCTCCAAGCTTCCCGCGTTCAGTCCTTTGATGCCACCAGCCGTCATCTCGCAGATGCTGCTGCTCGACAATCCCCACAAAGTAGGTTCTGATGTCTTCGGCAGCGGGGAGGTGGGCCCCCGACGCGGGAGGTGGGCGGAGGTGCACTGAGGCCCGGCCTTGACGTCTCCGGGGTGGTTGGCAGTGCTGGTGCATTGTCCCCTCTGCCAGCCTGTTTTCCCCTGGGGCTTACTGAAAGACACCTTATGACCAGATCCTTGTGACTGGGAACCAAGGGGGTGACACACACTCCCTAGTGCATGCAGTCCTCTGAAAAGGTGAGGCCCGTCTGCCTGCCTCAGCTGGCCTCTGAGCAGTGGGCACCCCAGGAATGCACAGTGTGGGAGTCCCCCCAGGACGTGTGTCTGACTCGCCTGGTGCGTGTAGTCCCCTGGGTCCTGGCCAGGGTGTCCCGTCATAGTTGGGGGAAGCCTGCACCTCGGTCATGGTGACGTGCACATAGTGCTCCTTGGTGACCGCTGGGGGGGGAGCTTTTTCTCTGAGCTGGTCTGTCGCTCCCATGGAGTTCCCATCTCCTGTCCTCACCCAGGAGCCCGTCCGCTTGCGGTATAAGCTGACCTTCAACCAGGGTGGACAGCCCTTCAGCGAGGTGGGAGAGGTGAAGGACTTCCCCGACCTGGCGGTCTTGGGCGCGGCCTGACTTATCCCGAGACGCAGACCCTGCTGTTCAGGGTTGGGTCGTGTCCTGTGCTGCTGGGCTGGGACTGATCACGATGACCCGTCCTGACGTCGGACACTGCAAGCCGACCTCTGCCTTCTCCTGCAGATGCGTGTGTGCCTGTGTGTGCATGTGCATGTGCATGTGCACGCATGTGTGCCTGTGTGTGCGTGTGCGTGTGCGTGGGGTGGACGCAGGGGCGGGTGCAGCAGGCTGGGGCGTGGGCACTGGTGGGACCCCGAGCCTGTCTGTAGCCCCTGTGCCCCAGTCCTGTCTGCCCACGTGCTGGACACTGAGCCCCGCCTCAGGCTGGGGATCTGATGAGCCAAAGTTGTCCTCAATGTGCTGTTTTCATTCGTCCACTCTGTGCCTTGTCAGCCTCTGAGGCTCGGTGGTGCCCGGGCTGCTGTTTTGGGGGCCTGGTCCCCGGGCAGAGCGGCCGCGGGGGCTCCTTCTGGGAAAACCCTGACTGCACCCCCAGCAGGGTGCCGCTCGCGTGTGTTCAGGCAGCTCTTCCCAGTGGAACGTTGTCACACTGTGTCCCCGGCAAGGGCTGCCGTGCAGCAGAGGACCAGACAGGGGCCGGCCACGCCCTTCACCTCTGTGCCTTAGGCAGACGGGAGGGCAGGGCCCGGGCCGCTCGGGCCCCCACGCCCATGGGCCGGGCAGCCTGTCCGGACCCTCACTCAGGACCCTCGACCCCCCCCACCCCCTTTCTCCTCAAGCATTCTCCCAGCCCTTCGATTGTGACACAGTGCCAGTCATTGTAAGTCATAGCTCACAGGCTCACCCATCTGTCACCATCACCATCCAAGATGAAGGACCGATACAGATAGACATGAGGAGAGCCGAAACGGTCTAAGGGGTGACATACGGAAGCCGTGAATAAATGCCGTGTGGCAGGCACACTTTATGGAGTTTTGTGATTAGGAGGTGTGAGCTCCTGCACTTGGGGACAGCAGACCTGCGGGGAGCTATCCCCTGAGGGCATAATGGGGCTTCTTGGAGGGCGGGACCTTACGCACCGTTTCAGTGAAGACAAGGCCTGAGGATTTGAGCGAAGCTGAAGAAGAGACGTGGATTTGTGCTACACTCTTGGTCTGCAGAGAAATTCAAGTTTCCAGTCAGGACTGAGCGCCCGCCATGAGCTCGGCTGTGTTCTGGGCCTCCTGCAGGGAGGAGGAGGCCGCCTCTGGCTGCCAGGCATGACCGGGGACTTCGAAACCCCAGCCGCTCCCCGCTGAGCAGGATTCTCCCTCAAACCAGAAGGCTTGTTTGGGGTTTTTTTAATCACAAAATCTGGCACTATACAGTCTTGACCTTTCCACGTCAACATACAGTGGGAAGTCCACCCACACGGGGGTCAGGGATGGGTGCTGTCAGCCAGCGGGCCTCAGCCTTTGTGGCACCAGGGCCCCGTGCTCCCGCCAGCATCTAGTGCCTGATGGTGTGAGGCGGAGCTGGGGCGGGGATGCTGGCGCTGGGGGGCGGCTGCAGAAACTCATGAAGCTTCGCCCGCTTGCATCCTGCTCTGCGGCCCGGTTCCTAACGGGCCACAGACCAGTACCGGTACCAGTCCACAGTCCAGGGGTTGGGGACCCCTGCTTTAAAAGGTCATCGGGGGTTGCTGATTTTTAAGCAAATGTGAAAATTCATCAAACATAAACGATGGGATGAGCTCTTTGTTTAGCATCACGCGTGAGACTCACTTTCAACCGAAGTCACTTTGGTGTAGCTTTTTCGGCTCTAGCGATTTCATGGCCTGTAAGCGACACTGGGCCTGTGAGGAAGTTCCAAACGAAAAGGCTCCTGTCCCACAGTCCAGAGGAGAGCCCGCGTGCGCGTCGGAGCACGCTTCTGGGAGGGGCGCCCCGCCTGGGTGCGGTGGGCAGCGCGGGGGCCAAAGCGGCCCCGGTGCATGTCATCAGTGTCTAATTATCACATCCAGTGACCGTGCCAGTGAGCCAGGCGCCGCAGCTCTGCGGACACCGCAGTGAAAGGTCCCTGCCCTCCCATCGTCCGTCCTGGTGGGAGATCTGGCCCTCGGATCCGTGTTTCCTGCCCTGAACCCCTGTTCCGGGGTCCTCACCCCCAGTTCCTGCCCCGCCCCTACAACTGTTCCCTTTCCTCTGTCCCTTAAATGAGTGTCC
>NW_011889028.1:811721-814426 GCF_000151845.1 Pteropus vampyrus | reverse complement strand
TTGTGATCTGAACCTACAACAGTTGGAAGCAATTAAGTCACCCTCTGCTGTCATCCTGTTCTTTAGCTTCACCGCTGCTTCGAAGTGGCCATGTGACCTGGAGCAAGTGGTCCACCCACTTCAGATCCCTCCCCTGTAAAGCAGACAGTAGGGTGGTTCATGTTTTGAGAATTAAATGAGGTAATATGTGTAAAGTAGCACTTAGCTAAGACATTTCACTTCTGGTTTGCCGTTAGCCTGTCCACCTGGCTTCCGGTACATGAGAAGATTTGACATGCCCATAACTATTTAAAGCTTACCTCAAAATAAATGAAAGCAAATACTTAAAATTTTGATGAGGTTCAGAATAAGAGTAAATCCCAAGAGATACAAGGTAAATGTATAAAATATGTAAAAATCAATTCTATGACAAAATATTAAGAAAAACATTCACAATAGTATTAAAATGAATACAATACTTTGAAATAAATTTAACAAAAAGCACGAGACATTTACCATGAACAGCTACAAGATGTTTCTGAGAGAAATGAAAGATCCAAATTAGATTCTAAACCAGAGATGGTTGTTCTCAGTAAGGGACACTTGGCAATGTGTGGAGACTTTCAGTTGTCACAACTTTTATGTGTATGTGTTGGGGGGTATGCTACTGGTGTATAGTGGGTGGAGACCAGGGGTGCAGCTAAACATTGTGCAACGCATGCTTCAGCCCCCACAACAAATAGTTATCCAGCCCCAGATGTCCATAGTGCCAAGGTTGAGCTTCCTGATCTTATTTAATAAGTAGAGAGACATTTTATGTTTATGTATTGAAGACTCAATATTGTCAAGGTAATGCCAGTTCTCAATTTGATCTATAAATTCAATATCATCCCTGTTCCAGTAGGACTTTTTTTTTTTGGTAGAAATTGATAAACTGATCATAAGATGTACATGGAAATGCAAAGGGTCTGGAGTAGCAAGGCAATATTTTAAAATAACAGTGGGAGGAGTTATAACTATACAGTAATCAAGACAGTTTGGTATTGATATAAGAATAGGCATATAGATAATGGAACAGAATTAAGAGTCTAAAACCGTTAGGTTTATGTCACTTGATTTTTGACAAAGATCTAAAGGCAATTCAGTGGAGAAAGGAAAGTTCTCAACAAATGCTCTTGGGATAATTGTTTATCTGACACAAAAAAACAGACCTTTGCCTTGCACAAAAAATGAACTCAAACTGGATCACAGACTTACATGTAAGAGCTAGAACTTTAAAATTTCTAGAAGAAAATTTAGGAGAAATTCCTTGTGATTTTGAGTTAAAGATTTTTTAGATATAAAAACCAAGGTATAATCTGTTGAAGAAAATTATAATGGACTTTATCAAAATCAAAAACTTTTCTGCCTCAAAAATTACAATTAAGAAAATGAAAAGCAACAGTTTGGGAGGAAATATTTGCAAACTACATCTTTGGTAAAAGAACTGTATACAGAATATGTAAACTTGACAGCTCAGCAACATGAAAACAACCCCATTTGAAAGTGGACAAAAGATTACACATTTTATCAAAGAAGATATAAATAATGGCTAATAAGCACATGAAAAGATATCCAATATCATTGGTTGTTAGGGAAATGCAGTGATAACAGTACATCCTCATTATTGGTGAGGCTGCAGAGAAACTGGACCCTCGGACGTTGATGGCAACGTAAAACGATGTAATTGCCCTGGATAAGTCTGGCAGTTTCTTAAAAAAGTTAAATGGATTTATTTCTTAATGAAAATGTGTCGGCACAAAGACGTGTTGTGAATGTTCATAGCAGCGTTTTTCAGGATATCTTTAAGCTAGAGGGCACGAATGCCAATCAACTGGTGAGCGGATAAAGTGATATCCACATGGTGGAACACGTCAGCAACATGAACAAACTACTCATATGCGCTCAGTGAAATGAAGAGATGCAGGACTGCACGGCCTATGATGTCAAGTACCTGAAATGCCCAGAAAGGTTAATTTAGGGAGAGAAAGTGGATGGGTGGTTTCCCGAGGCTGGAGGTGGGAGCAGAGATTAGGTGCAAATGGGCAGCAAATGGACTTGGGCTGGTGGAACCGTTCTCGTGGAAGAACCACAACGCTCGAAATTTACTGAAAATCATTGCATTGTATACTTAACAATGCATGAGCTTTGAGTCTTGTGAAATTTATTGCTCAATAAAGCTGTTTTTAAAACGGGTCAGCTGCTAGGAAAGGCGAGGGGCATGTTAGAGGCACCTAAGGCGTCCGTCCCAACCGCCTGCGCCTACGAGGTAGGGTGCCAGCTTTCCTCACTGGTGGACTTAGGTGCCTACAGAGATACAGCCTTCCGGAGCCGCGCGCGAGAACGGATAAGTGGCATTTTTTAAACGTTGGCCTCTATGACAAGGGAGGTCCTCCGAGGTGTCGGTGCCGTAGGCTAGAGGAAGCAGGCGGACCGCAGAGTCGCCGTGTATCCCGTCCCCGCGCGGCCAGAGCGACGGGGTAGGAACGCGAGGAGAGCGGGTCAGAGGCTCGGCGGACAGGGCCGTGCGGGGCCCTGGAGCCGGCGGAAGGGGCGTTCCCCAGCCCGGACTTCCGGAGCGCCGCAGTCGCTATGGTAACGCGCCCACTTCCGGGAGGAGTGCGGCGCGCGACGAGGGCCTGCTGAGGGCCGCGGACCGGCGAGTGGCGCTGCTGCGGCCCCCGGCG
>NW_011889028.1:800683-810244 GCF_000151845.1 Pteropus vampyrus | reverse complement strand
GTAAACACTCGTCTTGAGTGTTGCCGGGGAGCGAGGCAGAGGAGTGGATCTGGCCAGACTGTGACAGGCCCTGCTGGCCACCCTCAGGGCTGGGGCTTCATCCCAGAGGCAGTGACAAGCCCTCGGAGGCTTATGGCTTCATGTTCACGGGGGCTGAAGCAAGGGCGCAGGTCTACAGCAAAGGGAAGTTTGAGCAGGGGATGCTGCGGGCCCCCGACTGGAGGGTCGATTTGCTCGTTCGCTCAGTCAGCAGGTGTTTATCGGGCACGAACTTTCTCAGGGTCCAGAGACACACTGTTGATAAGACCCGGGAGGGGCCAGCGGGCCCCGATCACTCAGGGACTTTAATGTCACATTAAGGAGTTTGGGTTTTATTTAAAATGGGTGTGATGGGAAAGGGGGGGGGGCGACATGGTTTGGTTCCTGTCCCCGTTCTGGAGGCTACTGCTGTAGTCAGAAGAGGGATGATAGTGGTTTCAGCTGGGGCTATGGCTGTGGAGACGGTGGGAAATGGGTGGATTCAAGATATTTCTAGGAGGAAGAAAAGGGAGAACTTGCCGATGGGTTGGAGCGAAGACCCAGAGGGGGAGAGAATCGAGAATGAGAACAGAGTCTTGAACTTAGCAATTGTGGATGGAGGTGCCAAACAGTGGCGTCGAGACAGTCTGTGGTGGACGTCTGCTCACCCGCTGCCTAGATCCTGCAGTTGGCGCTTCCCTCTGCTTGCTGTATCCCAGAGGTATCCATCATTTGTGCCTGATCCATCTTATTTTTTGGCGTACATTTCAAAGTAGTTGCAGACACCAGTGAACTTCATCCCCAAATGTTTCAGTTCAAACCCTGAACAGTATAAGTAGAATCCAGTATTTGTCCACAGTTTTTTTTTTAAAGTTAGGCC
This sequence comes from Pteropus vampyrus, assembly GCF_000151845.1. Lineage (NCBI taxonomy): Eukaryota > Metazoa > Chordata > Mammalia > Chiroptera > Pteropodidae > Pteropus > Pteropus vampyrus. The sequence continues at coordinate 809,346 of NW_011889028.1, read as the reverse complement.
TTGAAGGAAGGGCTGACATTAATTCCACAATGCGCACAGTGAGTGACATGCGTGCATCTTATCGGATGAGTTAGGTGAGTTTTCACAAATGTGGGCAGCTAGTGTAACTTGAACCCCCGTCAAGACAGAGAACGTTACCATCACCCAAAAAAGAGTCCCATGTCCCTTTGCAGTGAAATCTGACCCTTACTCTCCTAGAGGCAACCACTGAAAGTGGTAGTTTTAAAATGTATACGTGAGTGGACTACATTTTGGGGGGCTGTGGAGAGGGAAAAAGAGGTACACAGGGAGCCAGCCAGGCCGGAATGTGACTTTGAGGTTTGGCAGGTGGGAGCCTGAACCGGGGCCGTAATGGTGCCATTAGAGTGAAGCGTGTGTGTTGGGGACGTCTTCGTGTGTTCTGTCTCTGTTTCCTTGGTCTTTGAACTTCATAGGGGTCAGGGCTGGAAACGTTGGCGGTTAGGGCAGAGCGGGACGGGCAGGTCCCTGGAGCATGACTTCCGGGGGTGACATCTGTCTGCGCCGGGGGACCCTGGCTTCTTCAGCTGACAGCCAGGGAACTTCTCACGAAAGGGTTGAAGGGCTGTCCCGTGAACCCTCCCACTTCCAGGTCTGCAGAGAGGGTCAAATTTTATTCTATCTACACTGGGGACATTAGAAAATGCAGATCCCTTGGTCTCAGGCGATCTCCTGTCATGCTTACTGAATAGGATTCCTGGTCGGTGCCCCAGGAACCTGTGTTGTAACTGCGCTCCAGCTGCTGCTGGAGGTTGCAGACTGGGTTTTGAAGTTTGAGGAGAGCAGTGTCGGGACCAGATGCGTGTAAGGCTTGGTTGCAGCTCCGAAATCTCTGAGCCGATGTTTGCCGGCCTGTGAGGGGTGGCTGCTGGCGACGCCATGACAGTGAGCCATGTGATGAACACGAGCACCTGCCACATAGCGAGCACCCACCCGGCATCGGCGCCTCACATCCTGCTCCCTGGAAAGGCACTTGCGATCGAACTCGGCGGTGGAGGGCGGTTGATGTTGGGTCAGGTCGATGGGTCATTCCCATAAATCACGCGCCCACAGCCATCAGTCTTGGGGGGATCTGGTCAGCGGAGGCCAGCTCCCCGCCCAGCTCCCTGCCCAGCCCCGTGTTCCAGGCTCGGAAGCCGGTGAGGGGGGGTCGGAATCCCCTCCCGTGTGACTGGCTGGTGCCGTCCCGAGGCCGGGCCGGTGCTCACCTGCGCTGCGTGTCTCTGCCCTCACGCAGAGACGAGTCTCCAGGCCCTTCAGAACATGCCCCGCGTGCTCCGCGACGTGGAGGCCCTGAGACAGGAGGCGTCCTTTCTGAGGGAGCAGATGGTGCTCGTCAAGGAGGACATCAGGAAGTTCGAACAGGACACATCTCAGTCCATGCAGGTATTTGGGCTCCCGTCCCAGCACCGGTTCTGGATCTGGGAGGTGCTGCACGCAGACCCCTCTCTGGCTGGGTCCTGCCAGCTTCTTCGCTGTTCAGCACCCGCTTGACTCTAGCCTGAGGCTGTGGCGGGCACGGGGCTCCCCAGGACAGGCGTGCCGCGGCGCTAGCTCAGGGCGCCAGGGGAGGCGGCAGACGGGGCGCCCTCCCTCGGTTCCCACGCCCTTTGGCCCCTTTCCCGCTCAGGTGCTGGTGGACATCGACCAGGTGAAGTCCCGGATGCAGCTGGCCGCGCAGTCCCTCCAGGAGGCGGACAAGTGGAGCACGCTGAGCGCCGACATCGAGGAGACGTTTAAGACTCAGGTAGGTTCCCTGTTTAGGGCTGTGGCAAAGTCCCTTCGGGTGAGGCAGCCGTCTGCTTAGCACCCTGATGCCCTGACGTGGGGACAGCGTGCAGACCTGGGGAGGGGGATCCGAGGCCCTGGGCTTCCACCCCTTCGGCTTGCACCCTCTGCTTGCCCGAAGCTGCTCAGTCCCTGGGTGGCTCAGAAGCCCTGGAACAAAAGATGGGAAACGGAGCAAATGGCCTCGCGCAGCGCAGGCACAGGGGCCTCGCGCCCGGGACCTGGGCTGCGGGTGGGCGACACGTAATGCGGCTGCACTGGCTTATTGGGGTGACGTGAGCTGGTGCCGTGGGAGAAATGCTCTCACTTGTGAAGCGTGATTAATTGTTTGTCATCTCTTTTGCTGTTTTTGAAAACTTTATAAGGTTTTTTAAAAAGTTATAAATGCACACGAGAAAAGATTTGTGAGTAGCAATAAACAGCAAAAAGTGTCTTTCTCGTAGCCCTGACGAGTGACCCGTAGTTTCTGCTTTATTTGTTACTATGGAAGATTAGGTTACTTCCAGGCTTTTGTTATTATGACACTAAAATCACACTGATTATAATACATTAATATCTTTGTGTCCCTCTGATTATTGCCTTAGACCGATTTCTAGAAGAGGTAGTACCAGGTCAGAGGGCTGAATATTTTTAAGGCTCTTGATGCAAGTTGCCAAATTGCCTTCCAGAAAGACAGTATGAATTTACGGTGTCCTCACTAACAGTAGCCGTTGTAATTTTCAAGAGTTCTTCCAATTGGTTAGGAAAATGGCATTTTCTTCTTTTAATTTCTATTTATTTGAGTACTAATAATAGTAAATATGTTCATGGGCCATTTCCTTGTTTTATGGTTTTTCACATACTTTGTCCTTTATTAATTGAAGTGCTGGGGTGTTTAAAAAGGTACTGTCTGTGCTGGTCGTCTTCTAGGACGTGGCTGTGATTTCTGCCAAGCTCACAGGCATGCAGAACAGCTTGGCCATGCTCGTCGACACAGCAGACTACTCAGAGAAATGCGTATACTTGGAGGCCTTGAAGAACAGGCTGGAGGCCTTGGCCAGCCCCCAGATCGTAGCAGCGTTCACCTCGCAGTCTGTAGGTGAGTGCCGGCCGCCTCTCGTCTCTGCGGACCCTCTTTACTGGGGTGAGGCTTCCCGCGTCTCCAGTCTGAGAATGTCTCAGTGTTGCTTAGATCATGCAGATTGGTAGTAGAACTGTAACTGTGGTGGTTGCCTTTTTTCGACATCTTATAGAGAAATTTTCAAAGTACAGAAATATTGAAATGACCATACAGTGAACACACCATCTAAACCCCAGCATTAGCATTGTGCCACACTTGCTTTGTCACATGTCTACCCACCCGGCCACCTCTCTGCCCATCGTCTTGTTTTTTACTGCATTTCAAAGTAAATTGCAGACCTCAGGACGTGTCACTCCGAAACACTTCAGTGTTCATATCGCTACCTAGCGTTCAGTGTTGGTTTCTGATGCTTTTGTACATGTAGCGAAACGTGCAGATCTGAAGTGCACTCTTTGATGAGTTGCACCTTATCAAGGAGCTAACGAGGGCATGTCATTTTCCGGTGGTATTTGAACACACTTATCTCTTTTTCCCTGTCATCCACGAAATGATTGGGTAGCCAGGAGGAGACCGCTGGAAGCCATTGGCTTCCCTTCCCGGCTGTTTCTGTGGGACAGCGCCGTCTGCAGCCACTGCTCCCGCTCCCGCCACTCCTGAACGTGTGGTGTCCCCCAGGCCCGTCTGTGAGGGTCTCCCGACGGTTTCAGCAGCACAGCGCAGCCCACTGTCCGCGTGCGCTCGGCTCTTTCTCACGGTAGCTGACAGGTTTTCCTCCCTCCTTTCCGGAACGCTTCCCTCCCTCGGCTCCCGAGAGGCGGCGTCGGTTTGGTGTGTGTGATGGAACGTTTCCATCGGTGACAGTAAGTCACAGGAGGATCTGTGATCTTAAGACTTCTGTATGGTGCCTGACATTTGTTTTAGGTTGGTTGGGTGTGCTACAGATTTGTCTGTTTAACTTAATGCACTAATCTTAATTTTTAAAACTTTTTTATATTTTTATTTTTTCTATTATAGTTGACATACAATATTATATTAGTTTCAGGTGTATAACACAATGATTAGACATTTACGTAACTCACGAAGTGATCCCCCCGATAAATCCAGTACCCACCTGACACCGTATAGAGTTATTACAATACTGCTGACTCTGTTCCCCGTGCTGCGCTCTACGTCCCCGTGACTGTTTTGTATCTACCGATTTGTGCCTCTTAATCCTCCTCCTTTTCATTTGACAGCCATCAAAATGCCGTTTTTATGAGCTTAATGCACCGATCTTGAAAACCTCGAATTCCTCTGTAAGGGCTAAAGACCCACCCACGTGATTACTTTTAAGTTTTCACATTGCTTTTATTAAACGGTTTACTATACTGCCAAATTCTACTTTATTATTTGTTTCAAGAAATAACAAATACTGTTTTGGGTAGAGATTTTAGAGTCGTAATTATGTTCAGAGGGGTAAACACTATAGCAGTTTCTGTCCAAAACCATTCTGCGAATCCACACCAAAACATTGACAGTGTTTAGCAGCGTGCGATAGGGTTGCAGGCAGGTTTTTTTCTTATTCTCAGCTTTCTCTTTATTCCGCCACGAACCTGCTACTTATGTTGTTGCAAAACAGTGCTATCGAAAACAGTCATTGATTTGCTACATTTTTAGAGCGCCTCCCTGTGCTTTGCTAATTTCTAGGAACAGTGACACAAGGCAAGACAGGTCACAGCCCTCGTGGAGCTTCCACTTCTGAGGGTGAGGAGGACAATAAGCTGTTACACAAGTAACTAAGAAGAATGTGGGTCGTGACTGGTTCCGGGGAGGGGAAGGCGTGGTAGAGAAAGGCCCTTCCGATGGGGTGGGTGGCACAGCCGAGAGCCAGAAGGGCAGACAGGACATGCAAAGGCCCTGGGGCAGCAACGAGCGGGTTGGTTCTTGAGCCTGACAGGAGGTCTGCTGGTCCCAGGGCTTGCAAGCGTGAGACTGAGTCATGTGCGGTGGCTGAGTAGCAGCGGCCTCACGCGGTTCAGCCTGCGCCGTTTTAGCGGCTTCCGCTTGGGGCTGCAGGCTCCGTTTCTGTAAAATGAGATTGCCTGATGGTCATTTCAGATGCCTCTCTGGTGTCAACGTTTCGTGATTCTACCTCAGGGCTGGGACGAGGCGAGACGCAGGCTCCCACCTGCCCTTGCGTGGTGCTCAGGGTGAGGGTCGCCTTCAGCTGCACAGTCCGGGCCTCCCCGCCCAGTGCGGCTCCCTTTTCTGTTCGTGTGTCACAGTGACTGTGCTGATGGACATTCTTCACCGTGGTCACGGTGCTCAGGAAGCTCGCAGTGTCTGTAGGTACGCGTGTTCTGTCCTTCACTCTGCATTCTTTCCGCAGTCACGGCCTCCGCACAGGCGTCACTTCGTTGTCGAGGCGGGAACTGTTGGGTACTGGCTGACACGTGTCCACGTCTGCCCTGGCAAGTTCTTTCTCTTGGTTGCAGCAGGAGACCCGCTGACAGCAGATAACATGTTTTATGTTGTTCTCCCTAGACCAAGCCAAAGTGTTTGTGAAGGTTTTTACCGAAATTGACCGGATGCCCCAGCTTCTTGCATACTACTACAGATGTCACAAGGTGAGGCACTGAGTGATTCCGACTCTGGACCGCTCACACCCTGGGCTTGAGCGCCCTAGTTTCTCACAGGTGAAGCTTGCCTCCTCGCTCTGACCGTCTTCTCTTAGTTAGCCAGCAGGGGGTACTCTTGGCCCAGCCTCTGGGTTCCTTTACCTGCCAGCTGGGACAAGAACCATCAGTGTTTGTCTTGTATATTCACAAACACTGTATAACTGGGTCTCATTTACGAACTGAGAAGTTGTTCAGTTTTTCACGTTTTGGTGTTCTAAGGGGGATTCCCATCGTGACTTTTGTCACACCCCCGCAGGCGAGCAGTGTGCTGCGGCTGACTCTCCTAAAGAATGAAACATACTTTCTGGGGCCGTCGGGGTCAGGTTCTTGGAGACCTGACGGCCTCCTGGGCCGACCCGGTTCCTTCCAGCCCAGCGGTCATGTGTGTCTAAAGCAGTAGTGTTAGGACCGGACGCTGAAACTCCATTCACAGCCCCCTCTGAGGCCTGTCCGGCGGGGTGATGATAGCTGCTGAGTGGATGTCCATTGGCCCCTTTGGGACAAGATCAAGGGGAGAGGACAGAGGGCCACAGACTCCAGCTTCCAGTGCCAGTCAGAGCAGGGTTTTCCGCCTTGTTCTGGAGCTTCTGGCCACTGGTGGGGGCGCTGGTGCAGGAGAGTAGCCGCGGTCCGCTGCTGGCCTTGGCAGGAGGGCTGGTCGGAGGGCGGCGTGCCCTGGCGCACCTCTCATGCCCGCTTTGTTCTGCCGGTGCAGGCGCAGCTCTTAGCAGCCTGGCAGGAGCTGTGCCAGAGTGACCTGCCCCTGGACCAGCAGCTTGCTGGGCTCTACGACACCCTGCTCGGAGCTTGGCACACGCAGATCCAGTGGGCCTCACAGGTAACAGCTCGCTGGGGTTCTGGGGAGAGCAAGGCCTGGGTGACAAGGGGATGGTGACCGCCCTGGGGCTTGTCTGTCAGCTGCAGGGCACTGCGTGAGGTACCTCCTGTTTTCCGCCATCCCCTAAGGGGTTAAAGGACAAGCTTCCAAACCCAAGGCTGTGAAACCTTTAGGTCTGGTTCAAACTCTTATCACCATTCCTGTCTGCATCTTAAATAGAATCTAATTGCGGTTCAGCAGCAGGGGGCCCTGGAATTCCGATGGCCTTATCTTCCATCTAAGAAGGCGGCCTTCAGTCAGGTGGTGTGCGAGTGAGCAGGTCCTTTTTATCTTAACTTTGGGTAAAATGTACCTGCTCTAAAGTTGTTTTCCCTTGATGGGACACTGCCTCCAGAGGAAAGTGTGATTTTAAAGGCGCCTCTGACTTGGGGTGGACATGAGACTGGGGCACTTAATTCGTCCCTTACTCTCCCCGAGTTTGTGGGCATTTCCAGCCATGAGGAATGTGAACTGTTGTCCCTGGGTCTTGATGCCAGGAGATGCGCTGCGTCCTCTTTCAGAAGGGAGGCCACCCTACTTTGAGTGATGGCTGACTGGGCCTGTTTATGGTGTGGCTTAGTATATATATTTTTTAATTAGTTGTGACTCACTCTTCAAATGTTTGTCATTCATTTGCTGGGATGAACTTGACTGTAGTTGGAGTGAATTCTTCATACAGGTGATGTCATGCAAGGTAGTTTCTTCTTGAACCAACCTAATCCAGACTTAAAAATAAAAAAGAAAGAAAAAAAAATGAAAACCAGCGTCCTGTGAAAGCGTTACTGTTTCTGTGCAGTCTTAGATTCCAGTGGCCCCGTCTGTCCGTACTCACTCACGTGGCTTTGCCTCTTCCACTGCTGACACCGTGAGGATACAAACAGTCTGTGTCTAGGTGCACACATGTCTTTCACCCAGTAGAAAAAGGATTCAGACTTCCCAGACTTCCGCTCAGGCCTCGTCCCAAGTTCTGTAAGGCGTGAGCGTATGCTAATTCACACTCTCCAAGATGTAAGTGTGGCAGGCGCTGTCATCTCCTGCACTTTGGTGTGGTGCAACATGTGTTTACACGCCTGTTAGGTTTTTTTTGGGGGGGGGTGAATGAGAAGTGCATTCATCTTATCTGTGCCATTTGATTCGTTTTGACAAATGCACGACCTAATCCCCTGTGAAGATAGAGAACAGTGCCATCGCCCTAGAAAATTCCACGGTGCTGCTTCCGGGGCGGGCGTCGTGCCAGCACCCCTGAAGGCAGCCCCCCTTCTGGTTCGTGTCTGCCGTCAGTCACCCAGCCCGTCTCAGAATGCGATGCCAGTGGAATGTCACAGTGTGCTTTTGCGTTCAGTGGGCACTTTTTAGGCTTATTTATGTCGCGTGCGTTAGTAGTTTGTCCCTGTTTATTACTGAGTTCCTGTTACACGGTACGAAGGCGCCACGGTTTGTTAGGTTTGTTATTCCTTCCCTTACTGGTGGACACTTGGGCAGCCTGCAGTAGGAGTGAAGCCGCTCTGAATGTTGTCCTTGAGGTCTTTGTGGACACACGTGTTCCTGTCTCTTGGGTATATACCTAGGCGGGGCACTGCTGGCTCTCAGGGTACGTGCGTGTTTAGGTTTATGGAAACCCAAGTGGTCATACTTTCTACGCTCCCACAGCACACGCCCCTGAGAGCTCTGATTGCCCCACATCCCGGCCAGCATCGGGAGTTGTCAGTCTTGTTAATTTTAGCAATGCTGGTGGGCTCATAGTGGTGTCTCATCGTGTTCGATGACTAAAGATGACCACGGATGCAGCACTTACTCATGTGCTTATCTCTCTTCCTTTCTCAAGTGTCCGTTCAGCTTTTTTGCCCAGTTGAAAAACCAGGGTTATCGCCTCGCTGTTACTTGGTTGTAGGGGTGCTTCGTGTATGTGGGTGTAAGTCCTGAGCCAGGCTTTGGGCGCGTCCCTCCCAGTCCGTGGCTTGAGCAGAGGTATTGATTTTGACAAAGCCTAATTTATTAATTAATTTTTATTTTATGGTTATTGCTTTCTGTGTCCTGGAAACCGTCACCAACCCCCAAATTGCAAAGATACTCTTCTGTGTTTTCTTCCAGAAGCTTTAGCTTTTAGTTTGGTCTGTGGTCTGTCTTGAACTACTTCTTATGCGTAGTGTCAGGGAGTGTCAGGTTGTTTTTCTGGGGGCTAGTTAGATTAATTCAGTAGCTCTCATTTTCAGTCTGTGAACTTTTTGATTGTTCTTTGGCCAGTGGCCAGAGACTCCCCTTT
>NW_011889028.1:797355-799763 GCF_000151845.1 Pteropus vampyrus | reverse complement strand
CCAGGAAGGCTTAGCCCTGTTGCTACCACAGGAAACGCGCAGAAACATCCAAACTAAGGACTGTTTTGAGAAACAGCTGTCCTGGGTCCTTCAAAAATGCCACTGTCATGACAGGAAAGATGTTGGGGAATTGTTTTTAAATGAAAGGAGACCAAGAAGATATGACAACTCAATGCAGTTGCACGTCCTTGATTGGATTCTGCATGATGACAGAAGCCGTCAAGGACGTTAAAAAGACAATGGGGAAATCTCAGCGTGGCCTGTAGTAGGTGTTACGCCAAGGCTAAGTGTGATTCACTGGCCTGTCGTAACGTAAGAGGATGTCCTCATTTTTAGGAGGTGAATGCTGAAGTGACATCGTGATGTCTGTGGCTCGGCTTCGTGGTGGTGGCTGCAGGTCGTGGGAAGACGGTCCCTCAGGAAGTGGATTGAGTTCGTTCGGTTCTTTGCCACATTTCTTTCTGTCAGACGCCAGAGGGAGGTTATCGAACTAAACAGGTGCTCACTGAGGTGTTGCGAATTCTCTGAGAATTTAAAACCTTTGCTTTCCGTTCCTAATAATCTCGGAGAAAAATAGAAGCATGTCTTGGGGCATGGACGCGACCGCCTTCTCCCCAGCTGCCTCCGTGCGACTTCAGTGGGTGCGTGTGTGCTGCTTGTCTCATCGGCGCCCCTCTTTGAACAGAGGCAGAAGCAGTGGGAATCCTGGCACGCACCGGCACGCTGTCTAGGCATGCCGAGCTCAAGGTCAAGTTAGTGATGACGGAGGCAGTTGAGTTTCAGGAGAACACCATCTTTATTTGTCCTGTTCTTTTGAATTGTATCAGTTCTACAGTTTTAAAAATGTTTTTGTTGTGGTAAAATATACATGAGACAAAATTTACCATCAAACCATGTTTCGGTGCTTAGTTCAGTGGCATTAAGGACGCTCAGAGTGTCGATTAACTCGCCACCGTCCGGCTCCAAACCCATTAAGCAGGAACTTTCTGTTTTCTGCTCCCCATCCCCTGGCGCCTTCTGTCCCCTCCTGCCCCGATAACTTTTCAGCTCTTCTAGATGCCCCACATGAGTGGAATCGGACAACGTTTGTGCTTCCGTCTGGCTTACCTCACTTAACAGGTTTTCAGGCATCATCCGCGTTGCAACATGGACCGGAATTTCCTTTTTCATGGCTGGGTCGTATTCCGCTCATGCATACACTGCAGGCTAGCACCCGTCCATCGGCCGGCAGACGGGTTGCTCTGTCTTCCCGCTGTCGTAGACGACGCTGCCGGGAACGTCGGTGCACAGATACCTGCGTCCAGGGATGGAATTGCTAGGCCGTGCTGTGATTATTTAGCGTTTTGAGGAACCGCTGGCCTTTTCCACAGCAGCGGCTCATTTCACATCCCGCCAGCAAGGCACGAGAGCTTCCGTTCCTCCCGTCCCCTCAACACGTGTCATTTTTCTGGTTTTTTTTTGACAATAGCCATCCCAGTGAGTGTGGGGTGGTATCTCATTGTGGTTTTGACTGGTATTCCCTGGTGACTAAAGATGTTATAATCTATTCGTGTGCTTATCAGCCATTCGTGTTATCTTCTTTGGAGAAATGTCTATTAATGTCTTCTGCCCTTTTGTGGTCAGGGTTGTTCGTTTTTGTTATTGAGTTTTAGGAGTTCTTTATATATTCTGGGTAGTGATTGCTTATCAGATGTATGATTTGCAAATATCTTCTTTATTCTGTATGTTGTCCTTTTACTCTCTTGATAGTGTCTTTTGATACACAAAATTTTTAAATTTTCATGTTGTCCGGTTTATTTTTTCTTTTGTGGTCTGTGCTTTTGGCGTTATAAACTATTGTTAAATCAAAAGTCATGAGAATTTTCCCCTATGTTTTCTTTTATAGTTTAGCTGTTAATGATTACGTCTGGTTAATTTTGAGTTAATTTTTTATATGGTGTACAGTAAGGGTCCAGCTTTTTTCTTTGCATGTGGATATCCAGTTTTCTGAGCACCGTTTGTCGATAATGTCATCCTTTCTCCATCGAATGGTCTTGGCACCCTTGTTGAAAATAATTTGACCATGTATGTGAAGGTTTAAGGAATAGAAAGGCTCGCCATTCTATTCCTTAGGTCTATATGTATGTCCTTAAGCTGGTACTACACAGTTTTGATTATTAGAGCTTCGTAGTAAGTTTTGAAGTGGGGAGTGTGAGATTGCCAATGATATTCTTTTTCGGGGTTGTTGTGGCTATTTGGCATCCCCCGAAATTCCCTATGAATTTTAGGATGGTTTTTTCTCTTTTTCCAGAATATGTCATTGGGATTTTGACAGGCGTTGCCTGGGATCTGTAGGTCCCTTTGGGTAGTATTACCATCCTAACAATAGTAAGGCTTCCAGTTCATGAGCACAGAATGTTTTCCATTTT
>NW_011889028.1:789888-797305 GCF_000151845.1 Pteropus vampyrus | reverse complement strand
TAGTTTAGCTGTTAATGATTACGTCTGGTTAATTTTGAGTTAATTTTTTATATGGTGTACAGTAAGGGTCCAGCTTTTTTCTTTGCATGTGGATATCCAGTTTTCTGAGCACCGTTTGTCGATAATGTCATCCTTTCTCCATCGAATGGTCTTGGCACCCTTGTTGAAAATAATTTGACCATGTATGTGAAGGTTTATTTATGGGCTCGCCATTCTATTCCTTAGGTCTATATGTATGTCCTTAAGCTGGTACTACACAGTTTTGATTATTAGAGCTTCGTAGTAAGTTTTGAAGTGGGGAGTGTGAGATTGCCAATGATATTCTTTTTCGGGGTTGTTGTGGCTATTTGGCATCCCCCAAAATTCCCTATGAATTTTAGGATGGTTTTTTCTCTTTTTCCAGAATATGTCATTGGGATTTTGACAGGCGTTGCCTGGGATCTGTAGGTCCCTTTGGGTAGTATTACCATCCTAACAATAGTAAGGCTTCCAGTTCATGAGCACAGAATGTTTTCCATTTTATTTGTGTCTTTTAAAATCTCTTTCAGCAGTGTTTTGTAGTATTGAGTGTACAAGTCTTCCAACTCCTTGGTTATATTTATTTACAAATATTTTATTTTTGATGCTATTGTAAATGGCATTGTTTTCTTAATTTCCTTTTCAGATTGTTCATTGTCAGCATACAGAAACAGCCGATTTTTGTCTCTTTTATATCCTGCAACTTTGCTGACCTTGTTTAACTCTTTAACAGCGTTTTTGTGAATTCTCTAGTGTTTTCTACATATAAGATAGTGTCATTTGCGAGCCAAGATAACTTTACTTCTTCCTTTCCGATATGGTTGCATTTTATTTATTTTTCTTGCCCAACTGCTCTGCCTAAAGCTACCCGTTGAACAGAAGTGGCGAGAGCTAGTGTCCTGGTCTTGTTCCCGATCCTAGAGGAAAAGCTTTCAGTCTTTCACCAGCGAGTATGATGTTAGCTGCGGGCTTTTCACCTATGGCCTTTATCGTGTTGAGGAAGTTACTTTCTGTTACTAGTTTGTGGAGTTTAGTTTTTAATCATGAAATGGTGTTGAATTTTTCAAATGCTTTTTTGCATTAACTGAGGTAATCGTGAGTTTTTTCCTTTATTCCGGTAATGTGCCATATTACGTTGATTGATTTTCGTATGTTGAACCATCCTTGCGTTCTGGCGATCAGCTTCACTTGGTCATGGTGTGTGGCCCTTTCCATGCGCTGCTGGATTTGGTTTACTGATCTTTCGTTCAAGATTTTTGTGTGTGTTCATGAGGCGTATTTTTTCCTTTAAGTGTCTGTTTGGCTTTGGTATCGGGGGATGCTGACCTCATGCTTGAGGAAGTGTTACGTTTAGTTTGCCAGGGCTGCTGTAACGAAGCAGCGTAGACCGGGTGGTTTAAACAACAGATTCATTTTCTCAGGTCCGGAGGCTGGAAGACCAAGATCAAGGTGTCTGCGGGGCTGGTTTCCTCTGAGGCCTCTCTCTTGGCTTGTGGATGGATGGCCATCATCTCCCCACGTCCTCACGTGGTCACCCCTCTGTGTGTGTCTATGTCCTAATCTCTTCTTACAAGGACACTGGTCGGATTGGGTTAGGGCCCACCCAGATGACCTCCTTTTACCTTAGTTGTCTGTTTAGAGGCCCTGTCTCCAAGTACAGTCACCTTCTCAGGTGTTGGGGGAGTGAGCTTCAGGAAAGGTCACAATTCAGACCATAGCATGTCCCTTCCTCTTCAGATGTTTTGGTAGAGTTTGAGAAGAATTTGTGTTAATTCTTTAAATGTTTGATAGAAATTCACCAGTGAGGCCACCTGGTTCTGAGTTTTTCTTTGTTGGAAGAGTTTTAATTACTGATTCAGTCTCCTTACTAGTTATAGAAAATTCGTTCAGATTTTCTATTTCTTTTTGAGTCAGTGCTGATAAATTGTTTTTCTAGTAATTTGCCTCTTTCATCTAAGTTATTTAATTTGTTGGCCTACAGTAAGTTGTTCATCATATTCTCTCCTAATGCTTTATTTCTATAAAGTTGGTAATAATGTCCCTGTTTTCATATTTGACTGTAGTAATTGAGTCTCCTCTGTTTTATTCTTAGTCAGTTTTGTCGATCTTTTCAAAGAGCCAGCTTTTAGTTTTGCTGATATTTTTTAAATCGATTTTTCTATTTTATTTGCCTCTGCTCTAATCTTTATTATTTTTGTTTTTCTGCTCTTGGGTTTAATTTCTTTGTCTCTTTCTAATTCCTTACTACGTATAGTTAGGTTATTGATTTGAGATTTGTTTAGACGCGTGCATCTACAGATACAGATTTCCCTCCTAGCACTGCCTTTGCCGCATCCCCTAACTTGCTATTTAGTGTGTCCATTTTCGTTTATCTCAAGGTATTTTCTAATAAAGTTTTGAATTTATCGATTTTATAGTTTTTAAACTTACACCTTTTCTGGTCTCAGAGTTGCGTAAGAGTAGTCCTCTATCTTGATTCATGGTTGAAACATGGTAGCATGTTTGAGCTGCGTTGCGATAAAGCATGTAATGGACAGTGGGGTCTGTGAGGTCTCGCTAAACTCACACAGTGAAGCTTTGTCAAGACACCTGCAGTCAGTGGTATGGAAAACGGCCTCAGTGAGTAAGTGGGCCTGTGACCTAAAAGGCTTGAACAGGCCACACCCTTCCCGGTGGCCCTTAGAGTAGAAGGCAGCCCCGTCCTTACTGAGGGCCTGTGTGGGGAGCAGGGTGGCCACAGGCTGGCATCCCGTCTGCGTGAAGGCCGCCAGCTCTGATGCCTGAACCGCTCCCTTAACTCTGGTTCCCCAGCTCCCGCCCCGAGCCCCGCATTGTCACTGGCACAGCCCTCTCTCCAGCCAGCTTTTGGTGACCATCTAGGTACTACATTTCACAGGTCTGAAAGTAGTTGAGTGCTTGGGGCCAGCGATAGACGCCAAGTAGCCAGCTGCCCTGGGCACGCGCAAGTTCTGCCAGCCCCCGCCGCACTCCACGCACGACCACCTGGCGGGGGGAAGGGGGTGTGGCGCGCTCGGCTGGGGGACCCAGGCGCCGTGTGCTCGTCTGGCTGCGGGTGCCAACCGCAGACCTCTCTCCCACCGCAGGTCTTCAGGAACCCCCACGAGGTGGCGACGGTGCTGCTCATCCAGACGCTGGGCGACTTGGCGCCGTCGCTGCCCGCCTGCCTGAGCGCCGGCGTGGAGCAGGCGGGGCCAGAGCTGGAGCTCTCTAGGCTGCTGGACTTCCATGCCACCACCACCCACTTCGCCAAGGGGCTGGAGATGGCACTGCTGTCCCACTCACGTGAGCAGCCTTTCCTCGCTCTGTTGACTGACGCTTCTGGGGCCTGGGTGGCTTGCCCTGTCGGGTGGATGGGTCGGTTCCGCTTCTCAGCAGTATGGAAGCCTTTGCCCTGAGAATGTCGCCGTCGTGGACACGGCGGTTGTTTACTACCCACCCCTAGCAGCCGTGCTGCCTGGCGCTTTACATACCCTGGGGAGGCAACAGACCCAGACCTCGGTGCAGCCAGGGGCAGAGGTTACTGGGGGGCGGGTCCCTCTGCCTGGCCCGGCGTCATGAGCCCTCGGTTCAGCCCGCAGAGTGCGCTCGCGGGAGCAGACGGGCTGAGGAGCTTTCGGAGTGGCAGCGGTTCTGAGGGCAGGGCTGCTGAGTGAGGGCTGGCGGTGGCCGTAGGGACAGCAGACCCCCCACTGTCATCGGAGAGCGGAGCTCACCCTGGCTCCTTTGGGTAGACGGTGCGCGTGCTGCCACGTCCCCCGGCTGTTTTCTGTCTATGGTAAAAGCATCGTAAACCTTTAGGGGACACCGACCTCGTGACACATGCTGCTGTCAGATCAGGAAGTCACTTCCAGAAGGCCTTGTCCTGCCGTGTGGCTGCTGTGTCACCACCTTGGCTTATTCCATAGTTATTCTCTTTAATTACACTTGCATGTAATTACCTCGGACGTTCCAGGGACCGTGTGTATTGTTCGGGTTCCCGGTGACTCATGGGTGTTTTTGGCACGCTCCCTGCTCAGGCCGTGGTTGCGGGAGAGGCTCGGTGGCGGTGGGCAGCCTCCAGGGCACCAGGTGCC
Source organism: Pteropus vampyrus (assembly GCF_000151845.1). Lineage (NCBI taxonomy): Eukaryota > Metazoa > Chordata > Mammalia > Chiroptera > Pteropodidae > Pteropus > Pteropus vampyrus. The sequence goes on along the minus strand of NW_011889028.1, from coordinate 793,193 downwards.
CTTCCCAGTGGCCGGAGGGTTTGCAGCTGCGCGTCCTGCCGGGGCAGACTAAAGCAGACCTTCCTCCGCTGCCGACCACGGGCAGCTCTGAGGAGCCAGCGGGGGGAGCGCTGTGTCACGCAGCAGTGGCCGCAGGGATCTTTCAGGAGTCCTACTGAGTTGTTCAAAAAAGTGTTTTTTAAATTTAAAAAAACCTTGGAAACACAGACAAAAATGAAAAAGAGAATAAAAATGACCGCTAACCTTATCACTTGGAGAGAACCGCGACAGCTTTCGGTCATATTTCTCCCAGTAATTAAATGTAAATTTTTCATAAATATATATACTTTACATGCACATACATATTTATACATATTTTTAAATGTCGATTGCATGCTATCTTATATTTTTTTGTTCAAAATAATATAAGGAGAATTTTCTTATGTCATTAAATGTTTGATGACCACTTAACTATGGGTTACTATGACTTTTTAACACATTTTTGGGACAGTTTGTATCAAAAAGCAAGAAAGCACTCAAAGACTCATAGGGATGTGTCAGAAAGACAGGTGGCAGCCTGAGGGGCAGCCACTGACCAGATCGGAAATGACGTGAACATCAGAATGAGAAGGGACCAGCACAGTGGGTGGAAAGACCCTGTGCGTTCCCAGTGCAATTTGGAAGGGACAGTGATGGGCACAGGCGCGGGGGGCGACGTCAGCGAGCGTTCAGGCCACGTGTGCCAGGTCGCTGGGTGGTCCGTCACCTGAGAAGCTGTGTGCCGAGTCACAAGCGCATGCACTTAGATTTCTGATGCCGGCGTGCTTGCGGTTTCTGTGCAGCCGCACGTAGGATTTGGGGAGTGCCCGGTACAGCACCCTGCTTCTGCCAAGTCCTGGGAAGGCTCGAGGCGGAAAATGTTCTCCTGTGGAGCCTTTGCTCTGTGTTGGCTCTTTAACTTGACCGCCAAGGGATGTCACATGCGGGTCCTTGACCACGACGGGCCTGGTGTCCTTAGTGTACTTTAGACCCTGGTACGGCAAGTCCACACTGGGGCAGAGACCGCAGCGCCTGTCACAGCTCCCATCTTCAGTGGAGCAGGTTGGCAGAACACTGTCCCTCTACGAGGACGCAGTCCCAGTGCTGGCCTGGTCCCGCCTCCGCTCCCGGCCCTTCGCTCATCACTGCCTCTCTTTTCTGATCCTAAAGACGAGCCCAGCCTGGTGAGAGTCGCGGAGCTGGTGGATGCCGTGTACAGCCCGTACGCGCCTTACCAGCTCAAGTACGGCGACCTGGAAACGAGCAGCCTCCTCATCCAGATGAGCGCGGTGCCCCTGGTATGCCCGTGTCCCGCCCGCTCTCGGGGCATCCTGGGGGTGGGGTGCGTGGGACTTGGTGGGAGGCGGCATCACGGGGGCAGAACCGGCTCCGAGGGCCTCGTGGACTCTTGCCATCTGCATGGAGAATTAGCACAGGCTGCTTCAGCTGCCATTTAAAGTCACTGCTATGGGTCTAGAGGCAGAAGTCTTAGGATAAGGTGATCACCTCCCCGATTTGAGACTTTCTTACCGTGGCAGTGTTGTGTTTGAGGAAGGCAGGCCGATGGGACGGCAGCCGAGCCCCCACAGACAGTGCCACGCGGCCTTGTTCACTGTGTGGGCCAGGGAAAAGAAAGGGCGTGTCCAGTGCAGGTGTTAAGGTGTCTAGCAGAGGTCAGTTGACATTTAAGACAGGTTCTACAGTAGCCACGTGCTGCCTAGAAGGTCTCTTCCACTTTGGTGACACTCTTGCCCCTGCAGGGAGCATTTTTTTCACTGTGTCCTTTTGGAATGTCTGATACGGAGATTCGAGTTCCGGGCCTGAGCCTCGGGGAGACAGGCCTTGTTAGTCCCAGAGACAGAGGAGGAGCTGAAACCACAGGGGTGGACACTGGGGCTTGATCGTGCCCTCCTGCCAAGGGTTAAGTTGTGACACCTCGCAGGCCACCGAGACGGCTCCTGTAGCACAGGTCCGGGAAGCGCTGTCCCACATGGTGACTGCATTCCTGCCATCCCTGTGAGGGAGCCGGGTGCAGATGGCGCCGGGGGCCCCCCTCGGGGTTCCGTGCGCTCCAGCCTGAGGTGGCTTTCCTTTGTCCACGCTTGCCGACCAGGAGCACGGGGAAGTCATCGACTGCGTGCAGGAGCTCGGCCACTCGGCGAACAAGCTCTTCGGCCTGGCGTCGGCAGCTGTGGACAGATGCGTCCGATTCACCAACGGCCTGGGGACCTGCGGCCTGCTGATGGCCCTTAAGTCCCTCTTTGCCAAGTAAGGCGGGGGGAGAGGGGACAGGGCGGGCCACATGGGAGGGCAGTGTCCATCCCAGCAAGAATGCGTGTGTCACAGACGTCTGCCATGAACCCCGGGGAAGCCCTGGCAGCAGAGCGCCTGGGGCGCTCCGAGAGGTCCTGTGGGGCGCCGTGTGTGATGACGTGGCCCTCGAGCAGCCTGGCCACCTGTCACTTCTCCGGGCTGCCCGGGGACCGCACATGCCCACAGGGGGCTCTGCTGCAGCTAACACATGCCAGCATGGTGGATCTTACTCCTGAGTGAATAAAAACAAGTTGCAGAGTGACATAAAGTCTCACAGAGCATGTGGAAAGAACACGTGAAGTGCAGGATGTGTTTTCCGGAGCGGGTTCAGGAAGCTTTCTTTCCTGCAAGGGCCGATGGTTACCATCTGGTCGGTCGACACTTCTGGTGCTCGCCCTGGCGGCATGGCGCGGGCACAGCTAGCACACGGTGGCGGGCGTGGCCGTGTCCCCGCACGCCTTCCTGTGCACAGCCACGAGTGCCAGCCCCTGTCCTCATAGTTCAGAATGCTTTTATAGCTAAAATGCTTTATAGTCTAAAAGGTTTATGTTCCTATAAAATAGGGCTTGGCGAACTAGCTCATGAACCAAATCTGGCCTGCCACCTGTTTTTGGAAATGGGGTTTTATTGGAACACACCCAGGCTCGTTCACTTCCCTATCACCTGTGACTCCTTTGCACTGCGAAGGTTGAGTTGAATGGTTCAGACAGAGACCTGCCACTCTCAAAGCCTAAAACATCTGGACCATAACAGAGAAAGTTTGCTGAGCCCCGATGGGGAAGGCATTTGTTAGTTTCTGATTTTTTTAAGAAGGTGCATAAATTCACACATTTCTTGTATAATTAGAAATAGAAAATAAAAACATATATAAACATCCACGTAAGTGAAAGAAGGCAGTCATAAAATACCACATGTGACGTTCCGTCTATACGAACTGGTCCACAACAGGCAGACTTACAGAGACAGAAGGGGGC
>NW_011889028.1:780592-788863 GCF_000151845.1 Pteropus vampyrus | reverse complement strand
TGGAAATGGGGTTTTATTGGAACACACCCAGGCTCGTTCACTTCCCTATCACCTGTGACTCCTTTGCACTGCGAAGGTAGAGTTGAATGGTTCAGACAGAGACCTGCCACTCTCAAAGCCTAAAACATCTGGACCGTAACAGAAAGTTTGCTGAGCCCCGATGGGGAAGGGAGATGGGGAGGGGTGGGGTGGGGTGGTGGCATTTGTTTCTGATTTTTTTAAGAAGGTGCATAAATTCACACATTTCTTGTATAATTAGAAATAGAAAATAAAAACATATATAAACATCCAAGTAAGTGAAAGAAGGCAGTCATAAAATACCACATGTGACGTTCCGTCTATACGAACTGGTCCACAACAGGCAGACTTACAGAGACAGAAGGGGGCTTAGCAGTTGCGTGGGGCTGGGGGGAGGGGAGCTTTCGGGAGAGACGGGGCGGGGGTGACTGCTAAAGGTTATGGGGTTTCTTTTTGGGGTCATGAAAACATTCTAAGATCAGATGTGGTGAGGGCTGCACAGCTCCATGAGCACCCTAAAAACCATGGACTCGTGCTCACGAAGTGGGCGGAGTGTGTGGTGTGCGAGTTACAGCGCAATAAAGTTGTTAAAAGGGGAAACGGAAATTTAGTTGGAAAAGGAAAGTTGTGCGTGGCCGCATCTCCGACCGGCGGGACGGAGGCCTGAGGGCCTCGGCAGCTTACGAGCCGGAGTCTGTCAGAGACAAGTAAATGCACTCTCAGGCTCCAGGAGACCTTCCTGGACAGCCTGTTCTAGAGCGACGTCACCTCGAGTCCCAAGAAGTTCCTTTTATTGGGCTGAATGTTGTTTGCTGCACACGTGGGGAGCACTGTTGTCCTGTGAGTTCTGAGGGCCCTTGGACCCGGCGCCGGTCACAGCCATGGGCGTCAGCAGCTTCCGAGGGCGGTGCCCGGCGCGGGCACTGTGTCCCATCGGGGACAGGTGTCCCGTTCACAGGCGGCGTGAGATGGGGCCAAGGTGCTCCTGTAGAGAAAACGTCAGTGACGCGTTTAATCGAGTAGAATTTGCCCCCTTTCTCTGTGGCTGGAAAGAATTTTTTTGAGGTCTAGAAATTTTATTATGCAACAAAAACCATGCTTTTAGAAATAACTTTTAAAAACGTGGAAAGGTGTGAACGAGCGAAGCCTTCCTCCCTTGTGCTCGCCCCACGGGGGTCACCGCTGTGAGCACCTCGCTGTCAGACCTCTGCCAGTCATCGCGGAAGGCCGGGGACGGCCCTTCTGTGGCCGTGGTTGCTGTCTGCCTGTCTGTCTTTGCTGGGAACGGCCAGGCCGCTCCTCTCGAGCCTGCTTCTCGCCGCGCTCGTCCGCTGCTCCTCACTGTCGGTGCTGCCGGTAGTTGCTGTGATCACTTCGTTGCTAAAAGGAATTGTGTTTGAGAAGGGAAGATTGCGAAGCTGCCAGGACGACTCGTGTATAAAATTAAGGAAAGCGGGGTGAAGCCAGCTTGTGCGGGGTTCAGGTGGGACATCCTTCAGCACAGGGAGTGTGGGTTGAGCAGGGGACACAGGAGGACACTGGCCTAAGGCGACAGCCTGGGAAGTGGCATCTGACCAGGTGTTGGAGAGCTCGGGGCTTCACGGCTGTGACTGAGTCGGGAGGCGGGACTGTGGAGCTGGAGCCCCGGGCACAGAGTTGGGACCTTGGGTGGGTTAGTGCACGCGTGTCACAGCCTTTCAGGGAACCCGGCCACAGTGCTGTCCTCCCCACCGCACCCTCGTGTTCCAGTCACTGTGTCCTTCGGAGCAGCACCCCACACCAGCTCTCATTTTATACTGTTCAGGGAACTTCTGTGAATGCCATCTTGTTTATGTCATCATCACGACCCTGTGCGTCCATGCAGGGGACTTCGTTAAGCCATTTTTTTAAGCCTTCAACAAAACACTTAATTGTGAATTTTGTCACATCCAAGTAATTTAAGTTAGTGACGGCTTTTAGTGGTTTACTTTCTCTGCTGGTGCATTTCGGAACTACAATAGCACGAGGAAATTGAGGTGTCATAAGATTTCTTTAAAACGCTTTATGACCTTGATAGCTGCCATTTTATTTTTAGCTCTTTACCTTCATGTTGTTCAGAATAAAAATTCTCTATGTCTGTATTTATTTTCCTTCGGGGACTTTGTGATAACAGGTTTGGTAGCATGATGGAGAGCCAGGGTCAGGGAAGGCTGAAGGCCTGAGACCATTACATGGAGGTGACGGGATCATGCCGAATGAGGCGGCGAGCAGCGAGGCGGGCCCACAGCAGGCCTAAAGGTCCGTCCGTGCTCCTGTGCGTGGAGCCCAGCTCTTGAAAATCAGAGGACAGGATGCTGCAACAGTGCTCAGGATGTCAGTGACCTGCCCTGTCGCACGCCGGGTGACGGGTCATGTGGGACCACACTGTTCTAAACAGTTCTTGGCCCTGCTTCCCCAGAATCACGTCTGTTAGGACGAGGGAGTGATGCAGCAGCATCATCCCTTAGCTGGCCGGCGGCCAGAGTCGTGGTCCTCGTGGCCGTCCCCTGCTCCTCGCCGCATGGAGAAGGCCTTCCTGTGGGCAGGTTTGCAGGCAGTGTCGCCCCTTGTAGGGGCCTCCGAAGGTGCTCCAGCGTCGTGAGCACTGTCGGAACTGGGCGTTTGCTGGGGTCCTTAGGTCTGGGGGCAGTGCCCACGACCTGCAGCCTTTTCCTTTCCCCGCAGGTACGTGTCTGACTTCAGCAGTGCGCTCCAGTCGGTACGGAAGAAGTGCAGGCTGGACGGCGCTCCCCCTGACGCCCTTTTCCAGGAAGACTGGACGGCTTTTCAGAACTCCATCAGGTGAGGGGCCCAGTGGGTCAGCACCCACGCGTGTCCGCTTTTTGTTTTTTTCTTTCACCGCCTTGTTTTTTAAGAAAGCAAATAGTCTGGACAAGCCCACGAACAAAAAAACCAATGGAACAAACACCGAAAAGACTCCTCTTGCTCTCAGAATAGTTTTGCAAATTCTTTACGAACTCCTCAGCTTCTTTGGTGACTTAGACTTTTTGTATTTGGTTTGAAAATTTTTTCCCCTTTAGCCTCTAGTTTTTACAGATGTAAAATGAAGTAGAGCTCGCACTGTAGAAGGAGCACAGCGGACTGCACCCCGTCTCTGTGCCCGGCGGCGAGGTGGTGCTGTTTGGCTGGGAAGGGGCTGCAGACGAGCTCCCTGCGAGGCACCGAGGGGTCCTTCCCAGGGTGTAGCTGGCAGCCCGGTTCCATTGTGCTCGTGTGACCCGTGGGCTAGTGCCTGTGGCCCCAGTGGCCTGGGATGTTTGAACCGCGCTGTATCCAGCTGGAGCGCAGACGGCCAGCCTGTGGCCAGACCTGCCCGTGGCACACTTTGTTGGCTCGCAGCCTTGAAATAGGTTTGGGTTAGGTGCCCACAGTTAAGAACCAGATTTAACATAATGTGGGTGTGTAACATTGCTGAAGAATTGGAAGCTCTGGGCTCACTGGGCCCCATCATGCAAGGCTACAACCCCATGGGCTTGGTAGCGGAGTCTCTGACAGACTGGGCATGTGTCCCTGTTGTGCTAAAATCATTCTTCACAGATATACGTTCTGAGAGAAACTGCTCGGCTCCCGCTTACTCTCTCGCCTGACCCCTAGATGAGTGGTGTGCAGGGTGCCCGCGACACATGGGGGTCTCAGTGCCGTGGCCCACTGAGCAGACGAGGCCCTCCTCGGGCCATCTTTAACCACGGTGAGTCAGACCGCCCGGGACCAACTGGATCATCCGCTCATGGGCTTCGATCGAGACTTGAAGTTTCTTGATGAAATTTAATGTTCTAGAGGCTGCCTGTGTCCCCTGCCATCCGTGGTGGCTGGGGGTACGAGAAAATACTGTGCACAGGTTGTCCATTGTACCTGAGGCCAGTGGGACAGCTCACTTTCTCATAAACCTTTCTCACGATGGAATGCTAGATACCCGGGTGATGACAAGCCCTTCTAGAGGGAGTTAAAAGTTAACTAGACTTAGATGTTTTTAATCCTGGGATTTGTCCTGACATTATGGTTTGGTGTTGAAGGACCCAATTGCTGGAGTTTGAGGTCCAGCATAAAATGACTTGAAAATTAAAACATTGTTGAATACAGATCAGGGGACCAGTCAGGTTTGTCTCTGAGAAACAAGCAGTTTAATCTTCCTTAGCCTTTCATGTGATCAGAGAGAGAGAATTTTCTAGAGACGATGTTCTCTTCTATGCCTGGCAGATGGCAGGCATCTGACAGACATCAAATGATGAATTTGGGCTTTTAAATTTTAGACACAAAATATTTCCAGCCCATTTTCTTAAGGATAGAGCCCGAAAGCACATGAGTAGTTTGAAAATGTAAAATTATTTCAGATTGTAATGTATAGAATTGAGATGCATAGCCAAGAGGCCTGTGACACGAGGGCATTAGAAGGGACCAGTATTCACCTTTTATATTAATTTCTAATTAATGAAACAGTTCATAAAACGGTTAAGTGTTTTCACAGAACCCAGCACACCGCCTAAGGAGTGAATAGTTAGAATTTTTATGAATGAGACAATGTTTGTGCTGTAAATGTTGGCATTCCAGCTACTTGAACTTGAAGTGCTTTTTGTTTTGTTTAGGATAATAGCCACCTGTGGAGAGCTCTTGAGGCAGTGTGGGGACTTCGAGCAGCAGCTGGCAAACAGGTAGGAGAGAGCAGGGCCCAGTCCCTGGCTTCTTGGCGGGCGAGGGGGGGGGAACTTGACACAGCACAGCAGCGACAGCATATGGTCAAATCCGAAGCCACAGAGTTCAGGAACTGTCTGTACCTAGATACCAGGTGCCATTACTGCCATCATCAAGCATTTATGGAGCACCTGGAAAGGGCAAGGCTCTGACCTACTTGGCCGTGGTCGCGTAATTTTTATTATATTGCGGGCGTTTTGGTCTAAATGAGGAAACAGTACATGTTGTCTCCAAATTGCGAACGGGTTGGGTTCCACTGCCTGTTTGCGAGTCAGTTACTGGGACTCGGGAAATTACCCTGTAGAGACGGTGTTTGCGGTGGCGGTGATGGCGCCCGCCAGCCCGCCTCTGGGCCCCGCGTCTGGAGGAGGGCCGCGGTCGGCCCAGGAGAAGGCCCTTCCGCCCCTCTCCGAGCTGCTGCCCCAAGCGCCCCATTCAGGCGGTCTCCCCTCAGAACGCCCTCGGCCCCCACCTCTCCTTCCTTCCCTCCTTCCCCTGGCACAGCAGCCATCCCTCCTCTCCGGGAGTCCGCAGACGCGTGTGCTCTGTGCGGCCGTGACAAAGCGGAGCCGCGAGGGGGGCGGCCACGGTGCCCGCGCTCCACGTCGCCACCGTTTCCGCTTGTCCCTCTGCGCTCATGTTTCTGAGCCCGCGGCCGTCCTCAGGCCCCAGGGGTCTCCACGCGGGTCCTCACGGCGGCGGGGGAGCCGAGCAGTGGGCAAGGCTGCTGCCCACCGCTCCCGCGCGACCCGCTCGGAGACAGCGTGGCTCCCTCGAGCCAGTAATTTAGGCACCACTGGCGCCCGATGGGGTGGGCGTCTGTCACCCCACACGCGTGCTCACGCGTACCAGTGCACAGTGGGGGAGCCTGGGCGGGGCAAGGAGTCTGGGTCTCAGAAGATCCAGAAGTGAAAATGGGATGTCCACGTGTGTGAGAGAAAGGGTGCCACTTCTTACCAATTTCTTAAATTCAGTAGCAGTTACAGCCTGGGCCCGCTCATCGCACTAGTGAAAACAGTTCACAGAATAACAGAATAAAAGCCGCCAGCCTATCTCCATGGAAACAGCAACAGCTTTTCCTTCCGTTCATTGAGGACTTTAGGCGAAGGAACGCACTGATCCTCCCAGCGGCCAGGGAGGCAGATACCGCTTTACCCCCCGTTTTACAGATGAAGAGACAGTGAGGCCTGGAGTTTGGCACAGGGAGTAACTTTTTAAGGAAAAGAACGTTTTTGCGGAACTAGCCCCGTCTCGGGATAGAGCTACGAGGCAGTGATGAGAACCCGGACATGGGCTGAGTCGTCCAGAGTGTGTCACCCCCGTGCCGTCCTTAGACGTGTGCTTCTCCGCGTGTGTGTGTGTCCCAGACGTCTGTCCACGTCGGAACATACAGACTTGCCCTGATCTTTAGGCGAAGGCGACCGGCACATCCTGAAGGGTAGGGAAGCACGTGGTTAGGAAGCTGACGAGGCCACAACACCGAGGAGGAGCCCGAGAGGCTGGAAGCCTGGCCGAGCTCTGGCACGAGGGGAGGACTCACTGGGTGTCACTGGGGAGCCTCTACAAACAGGAGGTGTCGTCCTGGAAGGGAAAAGAGCGACCGTCCCCACCTGGGTCCCCATCAGGGAGGCCACGTGAGTGGCAGCCGCCCGTAAAGCGTATCTCCCTGTCAGCCTCACTGCATTCTCCTGGGGGGCAGAGGCAGTGGCTCGAAACACTCCTGATCGCTTCAGTGACGAGAATGGTGTTGGCTGTCCGCCTGTTGTGATCATGTCCTTGCAAAAGGACGTCATTTTGTGGTTTGTGGGCTGAGTAAAGCGGGGCTGAGTCAGCTGTCACCCGAGGGGTTTCTCTGACACTGGGCAAGTGGGGTGGGCGGCGTGGACACTGCCAGGGCCCATTGTGGCTGGCGGTGCCACCGCTTCCTTCTGGAGCAGTGCGTTTTCGCCAGGGCCAGGTGGCAGCGGGACAGTTCCATGGAGCAGTTAGGTCTGGGGGACTCACTGTGAGCACATACGAGTCCGTGACGGAGGAGGGGGCAGTGGCACTCGTGAGAGGACGTGAAGCGGAGGGAGAGGCAGTGCTGGCCCCGCGTTGGCACGTGGCGTGTGCCGCACTCTCCTGTGAACCCGAGCCCCTCGGGGGCCAGGGCTGTGCTGGTCACATGATCTCCCCAGACCTGGTAGAGCCCGCTGCGGCCGGGAGACACGTCTCCTCGGTGACCGGAGAAGTCCCGTGTTCACGTCCATGTGGTTTAGGCCTGAGCCTGGTAAACACACGTCATGCAAGACCAGACTCTACCGATCAGACCATCTGACGGTGTCTGTGGGTGACGAGGCCAGGGCACACAGGCCGTCAGTTCCTGGGCTTGGGGCTGTACTTATTCAACTTTTCCTTCATATTGGTTTTTCTTGGAGAGCACGCTATCCCAACATTTTAAACTATGGTCTTTGAGACTTGAAACATTCCCACCCTGTTTTTCTCCAACTTGGTGGCAGGCTGCGGCTAGTCTCCCCAGCGGTCTGGGACTAGAACACCACACAATGATCCTGTGAAGGAGAGCTGACTCCTCAGGGGACAGAGCCGGACTCTCAGCTCTCCCTCCTGCTCACCCACTCAGGCCCACCTGCATGTGCCAGGCCCTGTGCCAGGAGCCAGGAACACAGAAGTGGGGAACACTCTGCTTTGTCTTCATCTGGCGGAGAAGTGAGACACGGGGTGTGATAAGTGCCACGGAGCGGGGGGTGGCCGACGAGAGAAGACAGTGCCAGGTGGGGTGGGGGTGCGTCAGGAAAGATGTGGCAGAGAAGCCCCTGGGCAGCGCCTGGAGAAGAGGTGGGGTTGTCCCCGGGGCACAGCGCAGGGCGGGGCTGGGGGGTGGAGGGCCGTCGGCATGAGCCCATGAACCCGGGGTGCGTTCATCCTGGCGGGGAGGGCCCGGGGTACCCTGCCGAGGCGTGCTGCTTTTCCCTTGGGGGCACTGTGGGGTCTTTGGGAAAAAGAAAACCAGAGTTGTGTTTTTGGAAAGAGCGTTCTGTTGGCCCCGGGGAGGCCAGAGTCAGTGGCATGTGGAAGGACCAGAGGAGGCGGGAAGGCTGCAGACGGGGACAGCGACGACGTGGAAGTTTGGCGGCGGCAGGGACGGCCGTGTTTGGCGGATAAAAGACCCAACTGAAATGAACAGGGAGAACTCGAGGCTGTTTGAGATCATGCGCCTGGCGTAGTCATCAGTGTGGGCTCAAACAAACGCATAAAAACTCAAAAAAAGAAAAAAGAACACTGTACCTTGACCTTGCAGGCAGAGACAGGTGTCTGCTCGAGTCAGCAACGGTCCTGAGGGAGGGCCTGTCCCCAGGACTAGTTTGCAAGTGCAGGCGTTCATTCCTTGACAGATGCATAGGGTTTGTTTTTGAAAAAAAGAAAGTGGCGAATGCAGCCTCAAAGCTGCCCTTTGCGAAGCAGTGTTTTCCGTGAGAGAGCGTAGTTGCGGAGGGGTCGGCATTGGCCACGTGTGGGGCCTGTGGC
>NW_011889028.1:778337-780542 GCF_000151845.1 Pteropus vampyrus | reverse complement strand
GGGGAGGGCCCGGGGTACCCTGCCGAGGCGTGCTGCTTTTCCCTTGGGGGCACTGTGGGGTCTTTGGGAAAAAGAAAACCAGAGTTGTGTTTTTGGAAAGAGCGTTCTGTTGGCTCCGGGGAGGCCAGAGTCAGTGGCATGTGGAAGGACCAGAGGAGGCGGGAAGGCTGCAGACGGGGACAGCGACGACGTGGAAGTTTGGCGGCGGCAGGGACGGCCGTGTTTGGCGGATAAAAGACCCAACTGAAATGAACAGGGAGAACTCGAGGCTGTTTGAGATCATGCGCCTGGCGTAGTCATCAGTGTGGGCTCAAACAAACGCATAAAAACTCAAAAAAAGAAAAAAGAACACTGTACCTTGACCTTGCAGGCAGAGACAGGTGTCTGCTCGAGTCAGCAACGGTCCTGAGGGAGGGCCTGTCCCCAGGACTAGTTTGCAAGTGCAGGCGTTCATTCCTTGACAGATGCATAGGGTTTGTTTTTGAAAAAAAGAAAGTGGCGAATGCAGCCTCAAAGCTGCCCTTTGCGAAGCAGTGTTTTCCGTGAGAGAGCGTAGTTGCGGAGGGGTCGGCATTGGCCACGTGTGGGGCCTGTGGCGTGGCTGTTCTGGCCGTGTTTGTTCATACAGCTCTGCAGCCACGTAAATGTGCAGGCAGAGGGTAGGGCCTGGGGGAAGATCGGGCGGGTGTCAGCGCCCATCATGGGAGGTCAGCCTCGCTGGAGGAAGGCCGGGCTCCCCAGCAGCACCAGAGGCTGATGGTTGCTTAGAAGCTCCTCGAGGTGCTTTTTTTTCTCAGGGGAATTGGGAAGGGCCAGCCTCTCAGTTTGCCTCTCTGCAGCACCCACACCCCGAAAGCCCAGTGCACAGCGCGGATGCCGCACGCACCTAGGTGTGTGGCCGTGAGCCCTCTGGGTGGAGACGTGCAGCGAGTTGCTGTCCCTGCCCCAGGGACCAGCATCTGCGCGACTGAGGGGCTGATGACTCGCATGGCTCTGACCACCACAAACAGCAATGCTCACGTAGCAGGGAGGGTCTGCACACACACTCTGTGGTGTCCCGGGTCACAGTGAGGTGACAGCTGCCTGTGTAGACCGTATGCCGTGTCGGGAAGTGGCATGTTCTGGTGGGCTGGGTGTGACTGGTTAGAAACGACAGCACTTACTCTCTGCGCCTGGCCCAGCTCTGTCCCAAGGGACGAGGACGTCTTCACTTCCTCAGGAGCGGGACCCTGGATCCGCCCGCCCTGCGACGGTGCCCAGGGTGTCATGCTCACCCCTGCCCTTGCAGGATCCTGTCCACAGCTGGGAAGTACCTGTCTGACTCCTACAGTCCCCGGAGCCTGACCGGGCTCCAGGACAGCGTCCTGACGGACAGGAAGGCCCCCAGCAGGAACCCCTGGCAGGAGCACAACTACCTGCAGAGGGGGAGCCCCGCCGAGTTCGCCAGCCTGATGGAGATCCTGCACTCCCTCAAGGTACGCGCCGGGCCGCCGCATTCTCGCGAGTAGGAGCTTTTCCCGTCACCGCCTTCCCCCATCCAGGCATCCGGCCCCGCGTGTGGGCTCGGGCCGTGGCGTATCCTGCTGTCACTTCCGTCATGTTTATGGCACCGCCTCGAGCTGACGCACCCCGCAGCATGGGCGCGGGCGTCGGGTAAAGGGTTTCGTTACTGACAGGGCGCGGGCTACGGATGCGGCTTCAGATCTGCGGCCGGGCGAGTGGGCGGTGCTCCCCGCCACAGCCAGGCCTGTCTGCAGCCCCTGGCCCCGTGCCAGGACAGACCCCTTCTACTGCAATGGTGGGCCTTGCCCAGCCTTCGGAGAGTCGGGCCCCTTCCCCCGGAGAGGAGCGAGGGTGGGCGACGAGAAGCAGCCTCCTCCACGTGGCCATGTGACAAGACAAGTGCCTCCTGGCTATTCCTTCAGTTAAGACTCTCAGTGTGTCCACCGTGAGGCTGCCCTTCACCTGAAGCTTAAACCATAGGGTCCCCAGAAGTGGAATGGCCCCCAGGGTCTGAGGGGGCCTCGGGCACCCTTCCCAGAGCTCCCCTCCCCCCCGCACCCTCTTGTCCTGGTTTGACCCAGTGGGGCCACCGCCGCTCCCATAGCACCAAGTGCAATCTAGAATTGTCCCCCCTGTACTCTGGCCCCGCAGCAGGCTGCATTCGAGCTTGACGAAGCCTCGTTAGTGCGGCTCTGCCGGCTG
>NW_011889028.1:764392-776632 GCF_000151845.1 Pteropus vampyrus | reverse complement strand
AAGGAAAAAGCAGTAAATCCCTTCGAAATCCCACCGTCTAGAAATAAGTGGTGTGGACACTTGCCATTTGTCCCAGACTCGTCTTCGTGCCCCTCACGTGCTGAAGGCAGGTGGACTACAGGAAGAAGTGGGGTCGCGTGACGCGGGCTATCTGAAGAACAAAATACGTACCGTGCGTGCTTTATTCTGATTTAACTAGAAAAAGAAGACGAAGTGAATGAAACCAAAGGGCGGTTTGAACTTGAGATACTAGTTCCATCACCACAGAAGAAATTAGTTCTCGGCTCTCTCCGAGCTTAAGAAGAGAGGTTACGGAGACTGTGAGATCGGGCTCACTGGCTCGGCTCATCAGGTTTCCCTTTTAGCAACTGGCTGTTGACACTGAGTCATCTCGAGAGGCCAGGGGATTAGCGTGCGCACGGCCCGCCCCCTTCCCCAGCCCCGTTCCCTGCCTCCGGACGCGGCTGCCTTTATTATTTCCCTGAGTCACAGCTGAACACCCTGACCTTCCCTTCTGAGCTCTTCATTCCTCCTCCTTTAGTCTTAGCTGTACACGGCGCCAGGTGTGCAGCCCCCACCTGCCCTTCACACGCACCCCCGCATCCCCGAGCTCTGGCCTTCTTGTTCGGCCTCGGCAGGACACCTGGGCTGGGAGGACGGGGAGGGCAGCTCTGAGGTCAGGCGCTCCCCGCCAGTGTCAGCAAGAAAGCACAGCACAAAGGCAAGGGCTTGGCCTTGAGGATTTGAAAACTAAACCCTGGTGGTTAAATGTTTGTTTTTAATGTTTGCTTGTAAATCGTCCCGCCCTTTTACATGACTGGGCTATAAAGCCCCACTCTGCTCCATTTCAGAACAGACTATGAAGTTCGCCTGTCTCATCTGGTGACACAGGGGTGGAAAAGCCCATTCGAAGGAAATTGTAAATTAAGTTTGGGACAAGTGAAAAATAATCACAACGTTTCCCGGCTGCCGTCCTCCAGCCCACCTGTGGCCGCTTTTTAAGGTCCTATAGTCCAGCGGGGGCTCTGGTCCCACCCGACCGCTTTCCACGCCGCCCCCTCCCCTCCACCTGGTCACCTGCCCTGGCTCTGCCTGCCCTCCTCTTGAAGCCTTCCCTGCCTGTCCATAGTGCTGGTCCCTTGGACGCTTGCTGGGGACACAGCTCAGCCCTTGCTGGGTCCTGCCCCATGGCGTTGCCCCTTCCCCTCTGCACCCCTCTGCACCGTGCCCCTCCCCACCAGTGACTTTAGCACCAAGAGGTTACTGTTCCTTTTTAAATATGGCTCCCGTCTGTTCCCAGGGCCACTGCCCCAGTTTGGGGGCTCCCCGCCTCTGAACTGCTTCTCTAGCTTCATAGCCACCTGCCCCCCAATCCTTCTCTCAAGCTGCTGCATTAATCTCCACAGAGCTTCGCTCCAACACCCGTGTTGAGCTCCCCAGGGCCCGGGGTCAAGGGCCAAGACTCCTGTTTTCCTTGTCCCCTTTCTACAAAGCCAAGTGCATGGCGCTGCACACCCCGGGCACTGGCACGTGTGGGTGACAGACAGGGTGTTCCTTCAGTGAGCTGGGCATTAAAGAAAGTAGAGTATCTTGAAATAAAAGAAGCAAGAACAGGGTGTTTAGAACATTGTAGGGGCAGGAGTGGGGAAGAGGGGAGCTGGTCTAGAGCAAAGAAAATCAGAATGGCATCGTGCTAGAGAGCCCAGGCTGGGGGGCCGGGGGCTGCGGGCACATGGTCCTCACCTTCCCGGCTCGCTGCTTGGAGAGCCAGATGACAGACCAGGCCCGGGAGGCTGTGGACGCGGCTGCAGTGTGGCCCGGGAGCCCCTCCAAGAGTCCATCCACAAAGGGCCCTGGGTTCCAGGCTGGCTTTAGAGTGACTCTGGCTGCAATTAAGAAACTCGATTTCTGCGGGAGGGCGTGTGCCACACTGAACTCTGTAACCACGTGCATGCCGGTAACTTGCTCCCGCGGTGAAATCGTAGGCATTCTCACTTTAAATGATGAAAGAAGACGTGTTGGTGCTGAAGGTCTCCCCAGACAGAGGGCAGCTGGCGGGGTTTGCAGACCCCTCCCCTCCCCTCCGAGTCAGTTGAAAAACAAATGCAGATGGGAGCAGAAACGCAGGCGGCAGCCTGGCCTAGTGGGGCGGGTATTCCTGCTGTCCGAATGGGCCTCCTAGGCCTTCTGCTCAGGATGAGGGCTTGCATGTGGTCGCCGTGGCGGATTTGGGGGTCCCAGCTGCCTCACCAGCAGGGGACTGTGAGCAGAGGGCGCCCGCTCGCCACTCCGCTTTCTGATCGGAGACACAGGAGGCCCGGGCCCACGGAGCAACTCAGTCGAGATGGCGGGCCCTGCCCTGGGTCTGCAGGAGTGCCAGGAGAGAGGGGGCGCCTCCCTCAGTGGCGGGCTGCGGTGCTGGTTTAGGGTGAGACGTCCCTCGGCTGCCAGCTCTGCTGTGTGTTGGCAAGGCGCTGTCCGTGCCGCCTGGCGCTGTGACACTGACCACTTCTTTCTTCCTCCCTAGAGCTGGAGCACCGCCGGCGTTGGAGAAAGCCTGGCCGACGGCCTGCCGGCCTTCAGCCTCACCCCTCTCGAGTACATCAGCAACGTAAGAGCCTCCTGTGCCCCCCTGCCGCTCGGCGTCTGTCCCTGCCTTCCTGGGTGAAGTAGTCACCCCCCATCGGGCCATCTGCACTTTGCTTTTGGGTGGTCCCCACCCACACCCAGAACCTCAAGGAAATGCGGCCGATGGAAGACGGGATGCAGGCCGCCGAGTTCTTCTCTGTAGTTTTGCTGTGTGTGCGTGGTTCTGAATTCAAATTTGGCAGACTTGTGGTGAGCACCTACTGTGTGCCAGGACCCCACACTCTCAGAGGGACCTGCCACCGGCTACGTACATGTGGGGCCAGCTGAGCATCCTCAGGCTTAGCTTGCAGAATCGGTATCAACTCTAAATTGAGGCAAATGTCTAGACTATGGATCCAAAAGAAAGTAACAGGCCCAAAGGCCTTTTAAGTAGTGTTGTTGTAATCAGAAAATCAACCTTATTTTGAAACAAATAATTAACCTTAAAACACAAAATAGTTCCGAGTTGTAATAGAAATAGATGTCTAAGATATGCCCACGATGACAGCCACGTGTCTCCAACAGACACGACGTTATTTGTGGGATTGTCCCCAGAGTCTTGTAATCCTACCTTTTAAGATTTCCTATCAGCCAAGAAGGTTTTGTCAGTGTTTCCTAGAGTTTGTGTTATGAAAACAATTTAGTTTTTTCATAATTCGTGATCATATATGGCTTTTTCCAACAAAACCCCTTTACCTCGTTAAATAACCTGGACGGGAAGGAGACCCAGACCCAAACCCAGAAGCCAGCCCCGAGCCCTCCCTTGGCTGTGCTCTGCGGATGGGGCACCCGCGAACAGTGATCGCTACTTGTATTGACACAAGGGCTGTAAATTTTGCAAAGCACTTTGGCATCCATCATCTCGTAGAGGTGGAGTGTGTGTTGAAATTCTCAGACATGGAGGCCGCGAGTGAGGCCGTGGGCCTGCGCTCTGCGCGCACACGACCGCCGATTGTGTAGTGTCGCCGTGCCCAGCATCGGTACGCACGGGGAAGGTCAGGCTGGGCTTGCCCCAGGTGTGGGCGTCTGCCCGTTGTCTGCCTTCACGTGCGTGACATTCCCTGGGAGTGTCCGTGTCGGGCTGGACGTGCTGTCCTCTGTTTCAGATCGGGCAGTACATCATGTCCCTCCCGCTGAACCTGGAGCCGTTTGTGACTCAGGAGGACTCTGCCTTAGAGCTGGCGCTGCACGCCGGGAAGCTGCCGTTCCCTCCGGAGCAGGGTGAGGCGCATGGGGGCGGGGGGGCGTGCGCGGTGCGTGCCCCGGCACCCTGCCCCTCATCACATGCACGGAGTAAAATCCTGACAGCCATGAGAAGCCAACCTGGGTGTTTCTTTTTTTTTTTCCTGTCTATATTTTACTCGGAGGATTTCCACCCGTGTAGAAAGTTGAGCACACGGGCTCTGAGGGCTTCTCGCCTTTGAACAGTGTGAGGTCTGGGGGGCCAGACGGTGAGCTGCTGGCAGGGCCTTCTCAGCACCATGAGAAGTAGGCAGGAGATTTAAGTCTCTGCGAGCCTTTTTCCCACGAGGAAATCGAACCCTGGGGATGTTGAAGGGAGATGCAGAAGGGTCACGCGCACAGTGGGTCCGCTCCGCTCGGCCCTCTTCTTGGTGGGATCCCCACTTTGCGCCGCTTTGGGGCGGGAGGCCCTCGAAGGCATGGCCACTGCCCTGGGCTTGAGGGTGATTCTGGGTTGAGGGTGGCGCTGAGGCCTGGGTTGCCAGCTCCAGGAGGGTCACCTGGTGGGAGGTGCAGCCTCTCCCGTGAGCTGCTGCTGTGCGCGTGGCCCTCGGCAAGCGCCCGCCTACGGGGACCGCAGCTCTGGAAAAGGCCATCATGCAGCCCATGTGGCCAGGTCGTTTCTGACCTCGAATGCGAGAGCTCGTGTCACTGAGCCTGGCACCCACCTGCTGGGCCTTTTCACGCCTCCTCGTGGGCTGCTTTTCTCCTGTATTCTGTCCAGTTCCTGGCTCTTGTCCTCGCCCTCTGACTGACGAGCCCTGCCTGCTGGGGGCCATTGAGAACCTTGGTGGCCCCTGGGGGGACACTCACCTGTGCTCACATTCTGGCCCCCCAGGGTTTCTCCTCTGGTTGAAAATCTGCCCCGAGGGGCCACCGGTGCCATGCGGGGGACCTTTCTGTGGAGCCACACGCACACATGCTCCCTCAGCAGCAGGCCATCTCGCATGCCGTGTGTCCGAGCGCAGTGTGTGCCGTCTGCTCGGATGCCTTTGGCCTCGCGTGCCACATGTCGTGTGCGCCTGGGGCACGGCCCGAGCACAGTGCTGTTCTCGGGCTCCCGTTACTGTTCGCTCGTGGCCGCGGTGCAGCCGGACCTCGCTGCCTTGGGCCTTTCTCCTTGGCCAGAGAGGGCATCAGGGCAGGGCCCCCAGCGCCAGCACCCAGGCAGGGACTCAGGCAGTTACCAGATGCCTGCCCACTGCCCTCTGTCCAGAGAGGGCGCCTCTCCCCGACTCGAGCGTCCCCCAAGGTACTAGCCTCTGTCTCACACGTTTGCGTGTCTCACCCACTTTCCTGTCGTCGGCTTCCATTTCTGTCCAGTGACCTTCGAATCTCGGTGTTTGGAGCTCGGCCTGGTAGGCCCAGCCCTTTCTGGGTTTTCTACCTTCGCGTCAGAGGCAGCGGGGAGCAGCTTCATCCCCTGGACCAGCCTCCTTGCCAAGCCGCGGTTCCGGCCGTGCACACCAGCCCAGCTGTCCGTTCCCGAGGCGGAAGCCCTAAGTCACATGTTGCTGTCCATGTGCTCATTTGCATTTGTCCTCTTTTTAATTGTCTGGTTTGCATTTGCACAGGTGCTAGATGTAAAACAAGATCGAGAGTTTAGAAGAATCAGCCACGACACTCCTCATAGCCGCGCTCGGGTGCCCCCGGCTGCGCTCTGTGTGACGTCATGGGAGGGGCCGCGGCCGGTTCGGCTCTTTTTCTAAAGCATTACTTTGCACCGCCTGTCTCTCCTTTGTTTTAATGTTGCTCCCATTGCTGCCCGCCTTTCCGTTCCTGCTGCCGGTGTCCCCCTGCCCCGTGGAGGCCAGGCCGGTCCATCTCTTGCCTGGATGGCCACCCCATCTCCCCACTTCTCCCTGCCACAGCCCGACTGACTCTGCGTGCACGGGCTGTCAGGTCACACCCTTGCCGAGGCCCTACCTTCGAGGCTGTTTCCTTTCTGCTGCCTGGGCCCACGGGGTTCTCGGGTGCCGTCCGCGCCCAGCGCTGTTGCCCAGCACCATTTCCCACGCCTGCTGCGTGTTCCCGATCTCCCTTCCGTCATCGTCTACCACCGGCTGCCGTGCATGCCGCACCGAGTGTGCGGCAGGCTGTGCCGAGAGCCATGCCTGATCCCCACGGTGGCCCTGCAATGTTGTCTCTGCTGTACACGTGAAAATGGTGTGAGCGGTTAGGTCACACCCAGCTCAGTGGTGGAGTTGACCCTGAACCCGGGGCCTGTGCCGACGTGCCACCTGCGTCTTGACCGTGGCCGTGCGTCTGGGCTGTGCCAGTAGGTGCACAGCGTGGGGCTCCTGCTCACCAGCTGTCCCTCGCACAGAAGTTCTGGCAGCGTGGCTGCACTGCACGCCCAGCCCTGGGAACGCCAACCTGAGATGGGATTGTTCTGTCTCCTGTGCCTCCCGTCAGACCATTGGCGCCCTGGCCCGTCTGCGTGTGCAGCACCGGGCGCAGGCCAGCTCCAGAGGGCTCCGAAGAAGCCACCGCCACTGGGTTTATCCTGAGCAGGTTCTGCGTTCCTTGGTGACCTTCTTTCCCTTCCAGGCGATGAGCTGCCCGAGCTGGACAACATGGCTGACAACTGGCTGGGCTCGATCGCCAGAGCCACCATGCAGACCTACTGCGACGTGATCCTCCAGATCCCCACGCTCACCCCGCACTCCACCAAGCAGCTGGCCACTGACATCGGTGGGTCCCTCCCCTGCCCTCGCCTCCCCTCAGGGAATCTCTTCCCAGGCCTTCTGTAAGGCCAACCCCAGGTTTGGCTCCCAAGCTCCTCATGTAGCCAGTCCTCTGGACCCCAACCCCAGGGTTCTGACCTAAGTATGGCTGAGGCTGAGGACGTTAGGGGAGGGTCACTGGGGTGACTGGAAGTGACGGATGCCAACGTGTGTGCACGGCCTCGCCTGGCCCGGCCTCTTGCTCCGTGTACGCAGTGCGCAGCCAGATGTGCGTGTGTTAGGTCTTGGCCCGCGGTGGGCCCGCAGGTGCTGGGCCAGTGCCGTCTGCAGCCTGCTCCGCGTGCTGATGAGGAAACGGAGTCACGGGGCTCTCGCGTAGCGGGCCTCCCAGGCGACAGGCCCACGCGTGCCCCCGGCCCTGCCGGCACTCACAGCAGGGTGGTGCTCCGAGGTCATGGGTGCGCGTCTCCCCAGTCGCCTGGCACCATGCCACCGACCCCCTGTGCTGTGCCTGAGGTGGCTCCTGGGGCGCTCAGGGCAGAGGGTGGTAGGGGCCTTAAAGGTCAGCTCTCTGGGGACCGAGCAGCCCCCAGCCAGGCGCCCATAGGGCCAGGCCAGCCTCTCGCTCTGTTGAAGGAGAAATAGGAGGGACTTTGCTCCGAGTCCTGAGCCATCAGTGGGGGCCAGGCCGGAACCCCACGGCCCTGGTTCCGAGCTGCGTGCACTAGGCCGTGAGCTCTCGGCGGTCACAGGGGGACCCGCTTCGTGTCGTTGCCCCGGCCCGTGCTGCAGGGAGAGTGGGGTTCCCGCACTCCCCAGCGGGCCCGTCGCACTGCAAGCCCCACGCACAGAACCAGCCGGCGGGTGTGAGCGCCGCGGGGCCTGGGTTGGGCCGGACTCTGTAGCCCAGGGCATCTCCGCCCCCGCCCCCCCCCACCCCCCACCCCCTCACCCCCCGCTGCACGCCAGCCCACCCCTCCACCCTCCCTGGTGCCGGCGCAGGGCCTGGAAGGGGGCGCAGGGGACGGAGAGGTGCTGGGTGAGCTGCCCCGGCACTGGAAGGGGTGGCCAGGAGTGCAGCGCAGTGCAGGCCGCAGACGCTCAGGTTCACCGTTAACACATGCCCAGTCACTGCTGGCCAAATGGAGTGTCGTGGTGGCCGTGGTTACGCCCTGCAGCTCCTGGCTTTCAGGCGAGGGGCCCAGCTTCGTGGGTCAGACGGGGACCTTGCTGGGCAGTGGCTCCCCAGGCACCTCCTGGGCCTGGCCCTGCCCTGGGCCACAGGAAGTCTTGCCGGGAGCGCATCTCAGGGAGAAGAGGGTGACCTGGGCAGCCATGGAGAGGAAGGGGTGCTTGCCAGGGGTGGAGGTGCTGTCCCCGTCCTCTGGAGCAGGGGGAGGGAGGAAGTCAGGATGCTGCTTCCTCAGGCCTGGGCTGGACCCATCGAGGGAGGGGGAGGAAAGGCAGCGTCCACTCGCTGGTCACCTGCAGTTGTCAGGTTCCCCCCTGGCCTCTGCCCTGGTTCTTTGTCTTCACGTACAGCCCGATGGCGTGAACTGCGTGAGCAACTGGGTGGGCGCTGGGCACGGGTGGAGGGCTTCGCCAAGGTCCCCAGGCCACCAGAGCTGGTCTTCCCCTCCCATGCTCTGTCACCGGGGCCCAAGCTCGTGGGCAGGCCCCTCGTACCCTCCCTGGGAGACCCCAGACATGGTCTGGGGTGGGCTCAGGAACTAAGTAGCACCCAAGGATGCGTGGGGACCCCCAGCACCGCCCTTGTCTTCCTGGGGGTGCTGCTGGGAGGTCTTGGGGAGCTGCTCAGATGAGCTTGTGGTTCTCCTGACCCCTTGGGTTGCCCTGTGGTCAGTGGGGTATGCTGGGGAGGATCAGTGGGGGCCCAGGAATCCTGGCACAGTGCTCCGTGTCCGGTGAGGTCGGCCGGAGAGCGGCGTGTGTGCTGGGGGCGGCAGCGATGCCGCTGGTCCTTTCCTAGCTTGGGCTCCCGGCGCCGGCCGGGCTCGGCCAGGTCTCGCCCTCAGAGCAGAAGCGCCAGCCAAGGGGCCTCTGGGGACTGGGGGTGTCTCGGGCTGTCACCCGCCTGGCGCTGAGTCTGTCTACCCGCCCACAGACTACCTGATCAACGTGATGGATGCCCTGGGCCTGCAGCCCTCCCGCCCGCTCCAGAGTGTGGTCACGCTCCTGAAGGCCAAGCCCGAGGACTTCCGCCTCACCAGCAGAGGCCAGCCCCGGCGCCTCGCCGCCACGGTGGCCGCCATGCGGGGCGTGGACTGCTGAGCCCATGCTCCCCATCAGGCCAGGGCCGGGGTTCAGGGTCACAGCCACCCCAGAATGGCCTTGCTCTAAACCTCTGTTCAGATAGGGCGGAGCGGTTTCCATAGGGTCGGTTCATTTGTATGATGGGAAAAAGGCTGTGAATTAGAGGTGTGTTCTCTGTTAGAAAGGAATTTTCAGATGACTCTTTAAATGATCCAATCTTGGAAATAGGAATTAATAAATATTTGAAGTGCAAAAAGGATGTTTCCTGTTCCTTAGTTAATATCCGGGCACCTGCCGTGCGCCGTGCTGACCCCTGGGGACATGGGAGAGACAGTGGGTGAACCACCAGCAAAGATCGTCTCTGGCATGAGGGACATGAGGGTGTCAGGGCTAGAGGCGGCCTGGGAGAGATGGCTGGGCAACCCCAAGAGAGGTATCAGGGCCCCGGGCACTTCGGAGGTCAGCATGTGGGAGGCGGAGGTCAGGCCGGAGGGGGTGGGCGGCCGGATCGCAGAGGGGCCCCCTGGGCCGTCATAGGACTCAGCTTTTCTTTCCTTTTTTAAAGTTCACGGATGCTGCGGCTTCTATCAGTTTTTTCTCTGGTGGTTTCTGTATTGTTAAGATTGTCCGTGGCTACAAATAACAGTCACTTGAGTAACTCAAAAGGGATTTTTCGCAGTAACAAGGTGTCAGATGGTGGTGGTGACGGGCACTGATTCAACAACTGGACGGTCAGGACCAGGACCAGCCTTTCTGTGACCGTGACCTTTCCCCATGTGCCAGGTGCTGCGCCTGACAGGGTGTCCTCAGCAGGCGTGGTGTCCCCCCCGGCTCCGGGTAGTGGAAAGCAGGGGGCACGTCTGAACAGCAGTCTGCCCCTTCCACCAGGCTGTGGTCCCCGGCATCCTCCCAGTGCAGGGGGACTGGAAGGTGGGGACAGGACTGGCTCTACCAGGGTTTCCCATCCTGGGCACTGGTGACGTTTGGGCTGGACAGCTGTTTGTCGTGGGGACTGTTGGAACCGCATGTGTGCCGTGTCCCTGGGACTGCCTGGCTTCTCCGTCAGCAACGCCTCACACAGCTCTGGGGGCACGGGAGGGATGCAGCCCCCCGTCTGCGCACACAGGAGCGTGGGGTTGGAGAAGTCTCAGGGCCTGGCCTGGAGTCACAGCTCCCAGCGGCTGGGTGGTAGGCATGTAGCATGATACCTCATCCCACAGGGACATCCTGCCTGTGCTTCTGGAGGGGAGCTGCCATGCCCAGGACCTTGGGGACCCAGCCTCACCAGGTGGCCAGGTCAGCATCCCACTGGGTCCTCTGCGTGTCACACTTTCTGGGAGAGCCTTGGCTGTGAGCCCACCCCAAGAATAGCACCTCGGCTTCCCGCAGTGGATCCCAGGCCAGCCTGGCAGGGGTGGAGCCTGGCTCCCGCCCCAAGGAGCTGAGGCCCGGGGCCTGGGTGCTGCTCTGGCCCGTGGCCCTGTGCGGAGGGTCTGGGAACCACCGAGGGCTGCCCTCTGGGCCGTTCGGGCCCCAACAGCGGGTCCTTCAGCCTTAACAGGCTTTGGGGGCGCCACAGGCCAGGAACGGGACAGGGCTGGCTTTTCCCCAGTCTGGCCTGCTGCCCGCCCAGAGCCTGCCTCCAGATGCGGACCAGCACCCGCCTTCACCAGGCTCTCCATGCTCCCTGGGGAGGGGGCAGCAAGGCCCAGCATCGGCCTGGCCCCTGCCTCTCCCATCGGCGGCCACCCCTCCCACTCCTGCTTCAGGGCATCTGGTCTCGACTTCCAGGCAAGGTGGGGGAGGCGAACGCTGTGCTGGCCCCTGAGACAACATCGAAGTACAGCCCTACGATGGCACTAGATGTACGGGACCCACCGAAGCCCAGCTGAACAGAAGTCCTGTGACGAAGGCTGTACAGAAGAAGCCACGTCGAGACGGAGTGTTGAATATCAACCGTAACTGAAAACTAGGATGTCGGTAAGGCGCTGCTCGCCACGGGGCCACCCCAGTCCCAGCCATCAGCCCACGCCAAGCCCATGGTCCAGGCTGAGGCAAGGGAGCCTCGCTCTTGGGGACGGGTGAGCAAGGAGCTTTCTCCCCACTCTGGTCGCTGACCGAGGGGACGGACCTGGGCCCGTGGCAGAGAAAAGGAGGCCAGCCGCTAGAGATGTCCCTGGCTCTCGGCGAACCCCTGGATGCAGCCAGGCCTGAAGTCCCTGGACTTCAGCGTTCCCTTTTTAGCTTAAGGCAGTTCGAGTTATCTTGTGACCCAAAAGCTGGCAAAGGACCTTAATAATCATCGCTCTCCGGCCCCGTAACGTCGGCTGAGACAAGGAAGCCCTGGGCTCCTGCGACCACTGGCAGCAGGAGGAGGCTGGAGTCTCAGCTCCGCCACTTACTAGAGTGGCGATCTTGACCTTATCTCACCTCTCCGAGCCTCCATTTGTTTACCTGTAAAGGGATGGTGCTGGTTCTCAGTGGTCATGAGAATTAAATGGAATAAGACTCATAAAGCCCTTGGCCTGGTGCCTGGTATGTGGGAAAGTGCTTGATACAATGTAGCCATTGTCTGGTAAGAACCAGTGATGATACTGAGTGTGGCGACAAGAACCATTCCCGCTGACAAAAGTAGCCACGTAGGCGGCGTGGTAACCACCGAGAGCTGTAGGCTCGCCGGGCCCTGAGCTGGGACACGCTCCCTTCAGGCCCCACCCACTCGGTCCTAGCAGTGCTGCCTGTGACCAGAGTGGCACCAAGTCTGTGGCACCCCCTTTCTGCATAGGTGCCACCTTGGCACTTAATGAGAGGCCAGTTTGTTTGCCTTCCAGGCCAAGAACCCAGGTGTCGGAGACCATAGCTCCTTCGCCAGCGAGACCAGCACAGGACAGCAGGCCCCGCAGCGGTCAGCCGTCTGCCCTTGCCACGGTGACCTGTGCTTCGGTAAGTGCTCCCTGACCCCTCTGTCGGGAGCCATTAGGGCTAGCATGTTTAACAGTTGAAAACAGAGGATGCTCAGTTAATTCGAATTTCAGAAAAACGAGTCATTGATTAGTAGAAGATATCACAAATGTTACGTGGACATATGAATTCGTCGTTTATCTGAAATTCTTATTGAACTTGGCGGTCTGTATTTTATCCGGCACCCCTAAGAGCCTGTGTCCTCATCACCCTCGTGCTGTGTGATTCTGCTGCGGGCCAGCAGGCCTCAGGTGTGGGCGGGGTCTGACCGATCCGCACAGCCTATCCAGCTGGCCACACTGACTGGTTCAGAGGCAGGCATGTGGCACCATCAGTGACCACTGAGAGTCCGCCTGGGACCTCGCTGTGCCAAAAAGGCGGAGGCTCCCTCTCCCAGCTGTGTGTGCTGAGTTTGGAGTGCAGGTGGCCTTTTTTGGTTGCAGTGTAA
>NW_011889028.1:760691-763137 GCF_000151845.1 Pteropus vampyrus | reverse complement strand
GTCGGGGTCAGCCCCGGGCCCGGGGCCATGGTTGGCCATGTCGGGCTGGAAGGCAAAGTTGGTGTGAGCCTCCACCAGCTCAGCCACGGTGGGTGGCGGGCCGGAGTAGCGAGCCTGGGCCCGCTTCTGCCGCAGGCTCTTGGAGAAGGCCACCAGCTTGATGACGGTGATCCACACAAAGTCAATGATGATCTCAGCAAACTCGATGAGGCACAGCACCGAGCCCCCCATCCAGAAGCCAAACTGGCCGCCCAGGTTGGAGAGCAGCCAGACAATCTGTGGGGAGCAGGGGTCTGAGGGCCTGGCGGGGGTACGGGTTGGCCCCAAGTGCCTGCCTGGAGCTCGGCCTCATGGCTTCTGGGAGGCGGGTGGGTGGTGGGCTGGGAAGGGGGCGGGGACCAGTTTGGAACTGCTTTCAGGACCTCCCTAATCCCTCTGTGGGGCTGGGAACCCTCGTCGCCCCCAGGGTGCTGGCTGGAGGCATTTGGAGCCCCCCGACTCACGTTATAGGCTGCTGACTCCTCAATGGTGCGGTAGTTGAATTCTTGGAAGTAGATATTGAGCTTGACAACCCCATTCCTGCAGGAGGGAGCGAGAAATGCTGGTGCCCTCTCCCCGACACGCGCACGCACACGCACGTGCACAAAACACGCATGCACACACGTGCACACACGTGCGCACATGCATGCGCACACACGCACATACACATGCACACGCACACACGCGCAAGGCCACCGAGGGGCCGCCGCAGCGCTCCTCTGCCTGAGCTCGCAGGCCGACTCCCACGAGCAGCGAGGTTCACACAGGAGCCGACGGTGCAGCCCTCCCTGGCCCCACGGGCCCCAAGGGCACCTGCGTCCAGCACCCCTCCTGCGGGCCCCATCCTGAACCCCTTCCTAAAGGGTGCTCTGAGCTCCCTTCTCCCACCAACCCCCAGGGCGGCCCCGCCCATGGGCAGTAGACTCTGCGTAGATCCTAAGCCTCTGTCGGGGACCGGCCAGAGAAGGGCGGCCGGGTGGGCTTCCCCTCTGCACCTGCTGGTCCTCAGGCTGCGCGCTCTCGCCTTCAGGCTTCTGCCTGGACGTCTTCGCCTCGCGTTTGTCTGAACAACTCCTCCTTGGACGTTAGCTCAAGGGCCACCTCCCTACAGTCCCTCAGGCGCATGGAGGCTCCCTCCCTGCTCTGCTCCCCCAGGGAGGGTCTGGTCCAGACTCGGCACCATGAGGCCTGGCTGCATCTCCCTGCTCTCTAGGCTTGAGCTTCCTGATGGCATGGGCCTTGTGTCTTCCTTGTGCCCAGTGTATGCTTGTGTTGAGTGGATGGAAGGATGGACGAATGGATGGAGCTGGGGTGGGTGGATGGACGAGAGGAATAATGGAAAGATGGACAATGGGTGGATGATGGATGGGTGGACGGTTGGATGGATAGAAGACTATACAGATGGATGATGAATGGGTGGATGGGTAGAAGATTGGAAGGATGGGGACGGATGAATGGATGGACAGACAAACAGGTGACAGATGGAGGAACAGGTCCTCCTCTAGGAGTGGCAGACTGAGTCCCCTTGGCTGGCCGCTGCTCCCAGTGCTTCGTCTCCCAGGCTTACTCCTGGGTCTGGCGGGCGTGAGGTGTCTGAGTGGCTGCCCTGGGTCCACACCCCTCCCTGAGGCTCGAGTTCCTGCCCTCTTCTGCTTTGCCCAGCCCCGCCCGACGCCAGGCTCACCTGCTCAAGGTGATGTTGGTGCTTTGGTCTCGCTCCTGAGACAAGACGTGGAAAATCCAGTCCTGCAACCCAAGAAGACAGCTGAAAAAGACAGTTCCTGCAGCATCCCCCCCAACCCCGGGCCCTGCTACCTGCGGGGGCAGGCCACAACCCCGTGTCTTCCCGAAAGGGCCCACGTATTGGGACGAGGAGGAGGAGGAAGGAATAGTGCACAGGGTGGCCGCTGTCATGGAGAGGAAGCACCGGGGTCTCCAGACCCTTCCCCCAGAGGCCCAGCCATCCCCTGCCAGCTCGCTCCCGCCTCTGGCCCTTGCACTCGCTGTCCCTCTGCCCGGGTCCTCCTCCCCACCCCCACCCACGGCTGGCTCAGCTCCACCTTCCTGTTTTCACTCAGATGTCACCTTCGTAGAGGGTCCTTCCCCGACCGCCCCATCTGAGAGCTTTCCCGTTCTCTCTCATCGTCTACTTCCTCTACAGCGTTACCACACTTTGCAATGATCTTATTTCTGTGTATCACCTGTTTCTCGGACTGGGACGTAAGCGCTGTAGGGACAAAGGACTGTGTCCGGTTCACTGCGGTGTGCCCAGCACAGTGCCTGGGGCCACGTGGGTGGAAGGGAAGGGAAATGGAGGGCAGAGAGGGAGCACTCTCTCCAGGGTTCCAGGTGGCCTGCAGACCTATGCCCAGACCTTCCCTAGCCCAAGGACGGGAGGCCAAGAGCT
>NW_011889028.1:757602-759866 GCF_000151845.1 Pteropus vampyrus | reverse complement strand
GGAGAGTTGTCTCAATCCAAACTCCCGTTGTGGAGAACCACCCAGCCCCCAGCCCCCCACATCCAGCCATTTGCCCTAGCCTGGCCTGGGGGACCCTCTCCCCACACATCCAGACCCAGCTCAACAGACCGAGGCACCTTCCACCTGCTTGTCTTCCCCATTCCCAGTGAAAGCCAGGGAGACGGGGTCATGTCGAGGGGGTGGGTGGTTGGAAGGGGTAACGTTTTCCCCTCTTGTACCACATTGTGTGGGTTTCAAGAGGTGGTGGGACCCCCTCTGCCACTTACAACACCCACCAAGGTGTTTGGACGCCAGCCGTCTGAGCCTAGCAGGCACGCTGCCTCCGCCCCCTCGCCCTCCCCTCCCCTCCCTCTTCCCTTCCTCCCCCGCCTCCTTGTTTCAAGCCCTTGGAGGCCACCTCCCTCTCCCCTCGCTCTAGTACCCCCCAGAGTGACCGGGTGAGCTCACACAGACACAGTGCTGAGGCCTCATGCATGCATGCACGCGCGCACGCACACACACACACACACACTGTGCACACAAACCAGCATGCATGAATGCAGATGCTGGAAGCGCCCCCTGCCCGTGCACAAACACGCAGATGGGCACCACAGTCCCGAGTGCGCCCTCACATCAAGACACACAAACACCCTTCCCCATGCATGTGTGAAAACGTGCATGCACAGACACGTGTACTCGCCAGGGCTCCACGCCCAGGCTCCCACACGCGAGAGCGTTTCCATGGCACACAGAGCACGCGGACGGTCGCTCGCACAGACACGTTTCAAGCGTGCGCTTCACGGAGTCGAGGTGGGGAGGGGAGCCAGTCCCCTGGGAGACGGTGCTGGGGAGGGTGGGGCCGCGGGCCGTGGCAGAGAGGCCTGGGCACACCCCTGGGCCCTGCTGAGGGCATGGAGCTGCGCCCCTCCCTGGCGGTCAGAGCCTTTGTGGACAGGTCCCGCTGGCGAGGGTCACCGACGCGGGCCACGCACCCCAGTCCGGGAAGTCCTTGTCGTTGCAGTATCTCGCCCCCTGGGGCAGTGGGTACAGATAGTAGCCACAGCTGCAGTTCTGGATCATGTGGTCTTGGAAGCATGAGTGAATACAGGCCTGGGGGTGGCAGGGAGAACACAGACATGACTGGTGATGTCCCCACCCCAGCCCCAGGCGTAAGGGGCCCAGGGAACTTAGTGCCCAGGCCCAGGGAGCACAGGGAGCCAGGAGAGGTGTCCCTCTGGCTCAGGAGTGGTGGTGAGGTGACTGAGCTGTTCCTACCGTCCCTCCCTGTCCTCTGTCTCCTGCAGAGGGACTCAGGCTGGACCCCAGCTCCCTAAGGATGGCCCCTGCCACCTTTCAGAGCTGGGCCCCCACGGATGACATGGGGAGAGGCGGCTTGTTCCGAATCCTGCAGCTAACGCTTGGATACGTAATTCTTGCTATGAGGCTGCTGCAGGCTCCTGAGCCCTTTCACAGAAGGGCCCAGAGGGGCAGCTCTGAGGCAGGCGGGCGGGGGCTCCGCGGCCTCTGAACGCCCAGCACTGCGGGGAGAGGAAGCGACAGCAGAACGTGCCCTGGGAGGGGCGCGGGGAAGAGGGTGCAGCGCGCCCGGGGCTGAGCGATGAACCTGTACTCGTGCCGGGCTTCCAGGCCACTCCAGCCTGGTTTCCATCCACCCAGAGGCCAGCTGTGTGTCCTGCAGCCAGTCGCTAACCTCTCGGCCTCAGTTTACTCACAGGTGGAACAGGGTGACAACCGGCTGAGGTGGGGAGGGCTGGGCTTGGCCTCAGCGAGGGCGGGGTGGGGTGGGAGGTGGCCAGACTCGTGGAAGGGTTGAAAGCATCAAGTGATGGCGGGGTGCAGGCCAAACCTTAGTGCAGCATCTCGCACACGAGGGTTCTCCCCGGGGGACCCCAGAGTGCAACCCCTCCAGTCCTAGGCCTCTCCAAGGGCACACCTGCTGAGTGGGGATGGGAGGGGCAGCCCTGGGCCCTGGGGAGAACCCAGGGACTGGACCAGCTCCATAGCCGCAAGTGTCACAAAATCCACTACATCACCCTGTGGTCACAAAAATCCAGCAGAGCCAGCCTTGCTGGGACCAACATGCCCAGGGCGTGCACCTTGGGCGCTGTGGCGTGGGCGGGCCCCTGGGTCAAGAGGCCTGCTCCGTCCGCCCACCTGGATGGAGTAGGTCGTGTTGTAGTCGCTGTAGACGTTGTGGACAGGGACATCAGAGCCGTTCACGGTGCAGTGGCTGTAGGGCTCGC
>NW_011889028.1:751000-755992 GCF_000151845.1 Pteropus vampyrus | reverse complement strand
GCCCGCTACGCCACAGGGACCAGTGAGGTGTACACTGCGTCCTGTGCCACGGGCACCACTGTCGAACCGGGAAAGCGAGGCTCCCAGAGCTTAAGTCTTCTGCTCAGTCTCGCCCAAGGCGTGAATGATGGGGCTGGGACTTCACCGGACACAGCAGCCTGAGCTCTTGACCGCTAAGTTGCACTGCCTCTGAGTCCCCACTTTGCTCATCAGCAAAATGGGGACACCCAGGGATGTGGGCCAGGGGATTGGATGGCTGGGGAGGCATCTCCCCATACACGGGACAGGCTCCCCACGGCTGCTCGTCCCTGTGCCGGGCCCCACCCAGCCCAGAGCCTGCCCCTCAACTCCGGATGGTAATTTGGTCTCTGCCCCACGTGGTGGGGTGTCTAAAGCTTCACGGTTCTGCCCCCAGGAGGAACCAAGGCTTACCGAACTCGACTCCGGGGTTGGCCGAAGGGACTGCCTTCTCTGTCATGCCCCAGTTGAAGATGTAGCAGTTGCCATAATCGGGGTGGAAGAGGGTCGTGAAGTTCCTAAGAGAGACACCAGCAGCTGGAGGACAGGCCCCCCACTCCCCGCCCTTACTGCTCGGAGGGGCTCAGGAGGGCAGAGGTGAGGAACGGGGCGTTCCGTCCGTCCCCCCAACAGCAGCGCACGGGGGACAGGAGAGCAGACGCACGCAGAGCGGAGGCCACAGGGAGACGAGGCCGAGTGGTTATGCAGACGTGAGCCGAGGAGCGCCTGGGGCCAGCAGAGCTGGAAGAGGTGGGACGGGGTGTCCCCGGACCCTCCGAGGGAGCCCTGTGACGCCCTGACTCTGGACCTCGGGTCTCCTCTGTGAAAGGAGAGCCCCGTGGTTTTAAGTCACCGCCCTGGCAGAATCCAGAGCCCCTGGAACTCCAGTCAAGAGGGAAGTGGCCTGAGGGGAAGGGTCAGAGGGGGTGTCACGCAGGAGACCGTCCACGCAGAGGCCGAGGAGAGAGGACAGCAAAACTGGGCACGGAAATGTCCCATCTGTGTCACCGAGCCGTTTCCTAAGGGAATAATTCAGCCTCAGGAAACGTTCCCACAGAGATGCTCACCGAAGCAGAGAGACGGCATAACGTCGTTTCAAAGAATTCAGTTAAAAACATTTTTTTTTTTTGATATGGAACGTTTCAAACTTGTAAGTCAAGAGAACGCCGCCCACCGCCAGCTTCAACAGTCGTCACCCTGGCCAGTCACGTTCCTTCTCGACCTTCCAAGTGTTTCTGAAGCAAATCTCAGACATCATAGTATGTGATCATTTCATATGTATCTCTAAAAGGAAAAACTCAAAAAAATAATGCGACTACCGTGTTAAAAATACTTAGCAAAAATTCCTGCCTATTGTCAAACATTCAGTTCAAAGTTCCAGGTGCCTCCTGAGTGGCACTTTGTTTTTACAGTTTATGTTTACGTTGGGATCCAGCTGGTGTGAACATGTGACCGGCTGATAAGTCTTAAATCTCTTCTGATCTCTGCCTCTCCCCATCTGACTTTTTTTTTTCTTGCAATATTCCTATAAAAAGAGTTCCAGTTTGATCCAGCTAATAATCGAAGAGGAAGAGATGTAATTAGAGTATACGATTGGAGTATCGCATAATACAAAATATGTCATTTTGCACTCTCGTGAGTGAATGGCTCTGGGCAACGTACACCTGTGGTGACCAATGCTGCGTGTCTCCTGTTGGATGAGCCGCCAAGCCAGTGTCCTGTCCCAAAACGGAACCAAACACAACAAAAACCCCCAGCCCTGGACAGGACCGAGCGTCTGTCTCTCACGACCGTTCGTGACCCATGCTGGAGGCGGTTCAGAGACGTCCCGGGAGGGCAGTCTGCACGATCCAGACCGTGGGATCTGGATCTCCACGCCGAGGAGCGTAACCCAGCTTCTTCGACAAATGCATCGTGACAGAGGGACAGGGTTGCGATCACAACGTGCGGGCGGTGACCGGATCCGGATTCGAACAGAGGAGAGTGACATTTCCGAGTGCCACGCGGCCGGAGGGGTGGTGCTGTCGAGCCTCCGCGAACTGGGAGGGGCGTCACGGCACTGTGGTTCCATGCCTGCGCTCGTCACAGGCGGGAGGACGTGGCGTGCGGGTTCACCGCGGGACAGCGCAGCCAGGGGTCTCGGGCGTGGCCGCTGGACGGGCCGTGGGTCCCGGTGGGTTCACCGTGGGTTCACCGTGCCCTGTTCTGTCTGTGTTCTCCGGTCTCCGTAGGAAGTAGCTTTAAAACTTATTTTAAAGAAAAACTTATGTTTTTCTTATTTTATTGTAAGCAGGAAGGAAGGGGGCCCCGGGGTGTCTGATGCACAGATGTCACTGCAGTGCCTTTGCTTGGGGCCAGGCTGTGCCGAGTAGGCCTGTGACAGCCTCGCGCGTGAGCCTCCTATAACCCCATGAAGGCAGCTGCTCGTGTCCCCGTGCTCAGATTTGGGAGCCGCTCCCTCTGTCTGTAGTAGAAGGATGAAGGGCCCAGGGCGGGCTGTGAAATCTGGTCCTCACTGGGGACAGGGAGGCCGGGAAGCCCACGCTCCTTCACCCAACCAGCATTCGTGGGGACGGGCCCTGGGCCAGGGGCGCGAAGGCCAACGATGCGGGCCTGCCCTCGTGGGGGGACACGGCGCAGTGTCAGGCAGTGCCTCTCTTCCAGGGTGTCCCGCCGGGTCAGCCGGGTCTGAGCCACCGGCACCTGCAGCCCGGATCCCCCGCTGCTCACTTATAGCCCCCCTCCCGCATGGCGACCAGGCGGTCATGTAAACTGCGAAGCAGACCAGGGCACATCCCTGCTTAGACCCTACGGAGACACTCCGGTGACATGCCAGGACATCGACGGTCCAAGGCCCTCGCCCTCGAGCCCTCGAGCCCGGGATGTGCTCTGGCCAGCTCGTCAGATAAATGGCTTCTTCTCATCGCTCAGGTTTCATCTGCTCCCAGACCGCCCCGTGCACTCACTGCCCGGCCCAGTCACCCCGTCATTTCCAGTGCTGGTTTCCTTGGCAGGATGCAGCGAGCTCTGAAGCTCCCCGTGTCCCCGACTGCTTGCCGATAGCCGCCTCCTGCCCCACGTGTGAGGCCGGCGGAGGCGGCTGCCGTGTGTTTGAGGAAGAGAGAAGCTGTGGGCCGAGAGCCCAGGCCCCGCTAGCTGGCGAGCTCGGGGCAGTCGCTTCGCCTCCCCGTGCCCGCCTGCCCCACCCGTCACCCTGGGCGATGAGGCCCGCTCCTGGAGGACCGAGGGGAGGCCTGGGTGCCAAGCGCACGGGAGCTCAGCAGACGCCGGCTGCCGACGCGCTCCGCTCCCTCAGCCCCACGCATAGGAGACAGGAGCTCAGTAAATATTTGTCAGCGTTACAGATTGTGACATGTGCCGAAGCACCACAGAGGGAAGCATGAGGAGTGACAGCTCGCTCCCCCGGGCGGGTCGGGGAGGCTGCTCGTGGGGACTCTGGGGCTGAGTGAGACAGGGGAGCCTGGGAGTGGCAAGGAGGAAGGGCGGGAGCGGGGGCCGTGGAGGCCTGGAGGGCAGAGCCGGCTCTGGGCGTCCTGTGGAGTCAGGGCTGTGGCCACAGGGGAGGGACGGAGCAGGGCAAACCGGCCGGAGCCGGGCACTGCTCAGGAGGGCCAGTCTCCACCCAGCCTGTGGGGACACGGTGTTCTCGGCAAATCGTCCAGGACACCTGCGGCCCAGGTGCAGGAGGCTGCCCGGGGTGTGGCCGCATCCCCTCCCACTGCGGCTGCTCCCAGTTCTGGCCACCTCCGGCCTCAGACGCAGGCGTCTCCCTCCGAAACCTCCCCGGGGCCAGGGGCCGGGCGCACAGACAGAGGCCAGCAGGCTCCAGCGGAGACCAGGGGACGGAGCATCCCAGCAGGGAGCCGTGTGACATCAGCGGCACTGTGTGGCGGGGCTCAGGGCAGGCTTCCCGGGCAGAGTCATACGTGCGTATTGCTGCTGCTCCTGTTCGTGGCAGGTGCACCCGCAGGGATCGTTAGCTCGGCCCAGCTCCTGGTTTCGAGCCAGCAGCTCCCATACCAGGAACCAGGGTTCCTGGGAGACACGACTGGTTCTGGGGCGAGGGCCTTGTGCACGGCCCGGAAAGTAAGGGTTGCTCAGGGTAAACGATCGAGACGTGTCAGAGCAGCCGAAGAAGCTCCCATGATCCACAGAGGGTTCCTCGATAAACCCGACGAGCCCAGCAGCAGACAGTCACCTCGCAGGGTGAGCTGACCGTGAATTCCTCGCTGGGCAGGTCACGGTGGGTGGTCACGCCCCAGGCCTGTGACTTCGCTAGTAAAAGATTCATCTCGGCCGTAAATGAGCCCGGCCGTGGTTTCTGGGCATCCAGGTCGGCACACCTGTGGGGTGCCAGGGTGAGCCTCTCAGCCAGGCCCCCCGGCAGACCCCCCTCCAGAGAGCGGGTCGTCTTGTCGGCCCCCTGCACCCCGCTCTCCCACCTCCACGCGGGCGCCCTCACATTCCGCCTCAATTCCAGACGCAGAAGAGAAAACGCACATCGCCACTCTCCGGAGTGTGCAAGATCCTGCTCCCTGGCATCGTGCTCGGTCTGGCTCGTAACGCGCCAACATTCTCTACAGGTTAGGACGTTCTTACATCGACACTCCCAGTGGCCAACGCCGGCCAGATGCGAGCAGAGAATAAATACGTGATATTGGATTACAACCCAAACACACACGGGTCCACGCGGGTAGAAATAAATGCTGGAACAAGGGCCCAGAGGGAGAAGCAACAAACTCGCCTCACAGAGGGGTGCAAACAGCACGCGTCCCCGCTCTGGGGCACTGGGACTGGTCCCCCTGTCCCCTGCTCCCCCTGCCACCCCCCAGAGGGAGGCTGGACCTGGCGACTCGCCCACACAGAGCAGACCGTGGACGTGGTGCCTCACAGCGGGGAAGCCTGGCCCGTAGTGAGCACCTGAATCAGGTGAAGAGGGAGGGCCAGCATCAT
>NW_011889028.1:750544-750950 GCF_000151845.1 Pteropus vampyrus | reverse complement strand
AAACAACCCCACGATGCAAAGCGGGTTTTTACAACGCTCCCGCGCCCCTCGCCGCGCCTGCAGGCAGGGCAGCGGCGGCCGGGCCCCACCTGTAGCGGCCGGGCCTCACCTGTAGCTGCAGGGCTCCGCCCCGAACAGGCAGGCCAGGATCACCTGCTCGCCCGTGTAGCTCAGCTTCGCCAGCTCCTGGGTCGGCACCTGCGAGAAGATGTTGGTGGCCTGCAGGCTGTACCACTCCGTCACGGCCTGGGTGACGCTGCTGAAGTTCCGGAAGGTGCACACGGTCCTGTTGACGGAGCACTGTGGGGGCGAGAGGGGTCCCTGTGGGTGGGGCTGCTGGCAGGCGCCTGTCACTGCCCCCGGGGCGAGGGCCCGGAGCACCCGGCCAGCCGCCCATCCCCAGGCT
>NW_011889028.1:747061-748584 GCF_000151845.1 Pteropus vampyrus | reverse complement strand
GGGTGGGTCCTGACCTCGGGGGTGGCACAGGAGGCAGTGGCCTCCTTCTGGGCAGCATGTGGCCCCAGCCTGGGTCTCTGATCAACAGTGACCATCAGGATCACCAAGGAGCCTGTTAACAGTGCAGACCCCTGGGCCGAGCCTCGAGCTGTGTGTCTGGTATCTCCAGGGCCACCCGTCCAGAGAGAGCCTGCCAGAGAGTGGAGTCGACTGAGGGAAAAGCTGAGCCAAGGAGAGAAACAGCTCTGACGACAGCATTTGAACGCCTGGATCCAGCCACACCTGAAGCCTCAGGACCTCGCAGTATGTGAAGCAGCGAGTCCTTGTCTTGCTTAAGCTTGTTCGAGCTGGGTCATTTGCGTCCCAAAGTGTCTTGACTAACATACCAGCCTCTTCTGTTCTTTAAAAAGCTTGGCAAACAGGCACAGTGGGCACTGGCTTCCAGCCGGCCTCCTCCCCGGCGAGACCCAGATCATTGATGGGCCGACGCTCCCACCAGCCCCGCTGCACGTGGCCCGTGGCCTCACTTACCAGTCTCATGGCTACTTTGCACCCTGGGGCACTGCAGGTCCTTCCTGGTGCGGGGCTGCTGTCATTGTGACTGTCTGCAAAGAGGTCGAGGACCACTGGGTGCCGGGGGTTCCGCTCGTCGATAAGGACCAGGGGCGTGTGGTTCCAGATGGTGAAGTTCAGGGCCTTGGTGGCGTTGGTGTGGCTCGGCTCGGAAGCCATGATCCTCTCCAGGACGGCCTCCATCAGCTCATCCAGGTCCTTCAGCAAGTGCTTGACCTTGGAGTACCTGGGTGGGGAGAGGGCAGGTCAGCGGGGCAAGGGGACGCCTGGAGGCAGAACAGCCAGCCCAGGAACCCTGTGACTCCAGCGCGGCTGCCACCACGTGGAAGCACGCCGTGCGCAAGCACCCGCCTCGCCATCTCCCCGGCAGGCGTCCGCACGGTCGGCCACTCACCCAGCCACTCACGTGCTCGCTCACCCACTATTTAGGGAGCACCCACTAGGCGCCAGGCACGGTGCACGGCACGGAGGCTACGGGAGCAGCCGAGACGGGCCTGGGCGCGTTCCTCCCTCAGTCAGATGCGGAAGACCCCAAGCGCTCACGGTCCCTGGGTGCCGACCGCACGCCAGGTGCAAGGTGCGGCCTGTGTCTGATTTTATTTCATCCCTGCCACAGCCCCAATGAGGAAACTGAGGGTTGCCGTGGTTGTCCCAGCTCCCCCCAGTGGTGAGGGGCAGAGCTGAGCCACGTACCCGAATCTGGGGGGGCCCCGGTTCGTGCAGCGGGCTGTGGGTGGGAAATGGAGGGAGCAAGGGCCAGTCTGTGGCCCCTAATTCTACAGCAGTGATTTGGGGAAGATCTCGGGAACGGGAGCCAGTGTCAAGAGGCCGCCGTGTTAGAAGTGGTGACTGGTCAGTCTGGCAGAAACATGTCCAGACCAGGGAGTGTCCACACCAGGCCCGTGGTGGAGGCCCCAGGCCCCGGACCCCAGCCACTCCCCACCCAATCG
>NW_011889028.1:740646-747011 GCF_000151845.1 Pteropus vampyrus | reverse complement strand
GAAGACCCCAAGCGCTCACGGTCCCTGGGTGCCGACCGCACGCCAGGTGCAAGGTGCGGCCTGTGTCTGATTTTATTTCATCCCTGCCACAGCCCCAATGAGGAAACTGAGGGTTGCCGTGGTTGTCCCAGCTCCCCCCAGTGGTGAGGGGCAGAGCTGAGCCACGTACCCGAATCTGGGGGGGCCCCGGTTCGTGCAGCGGGCTGTGGGTGGGAAATAGAGGGAGCAAAGGCCGGTCTGTGGCCCCTAATTCAGCAGCGATTCGGGGAAGATCTCGGGAACGGGAGCCAGTGTCAAGAGGCCGCCGTGTTAGAAGTGGTGACTGGTCAGTCTGGCAGAAACATGTCCAGACCAGGGAGTGTCCACACCAGGCCCGTGGTGGAGGCCCCAGGCCCCGGACCCCAGCCACTCCCCACCCAATCGTGACGAGACGCCATGCCAAAGTGTGGTCACCGGGGTGGTGTGCGTCAGGACCTCCTGCAGGGGAGGCCGTAAAACCCCGGACACAGGCCAAGTTCTGGTACGAAGACGTCCAGAAGCCGGAGCTGACGTCAGCCTCAGACGCCGACACCGCCTGTCCGCTGACCGCTGGACCAGCCCCGTGGGCGCACGGGGGGAGGGGGATGGGAAGGGCGGCGGGCTGTGGCTGTGGGGGCTCAATGTCCACAGCTGCTGTCGAGCTTGGTGGGTCACCGCATGGGCGCTGGGTTCCAAACTGACATGCCGCTGAGTATCTGTGTGGCCTTGGGCAAGTTAACCTCTGAGGCCCTGTTCCCTCATCTATAAAACGGGGGGATTAAAATATTTACCCCAAAGGGCTGTCGGGAGGGTTTAGCAAGGCGATGCTTATAAAGCGCTTGGAGCAGTTCCTGGAGAGAGCGTCATTGTCACTATAATTATTAAGGGATCTTTTGAGTGTCTGTAAGGGCCCGCCCAAGTAGGCGGGAGACCTGTCACGAGAGAGAAGGGACTCTGCTGAGTAGAGCCCGCCCCGGGCCTTCTTTTGGACGAGAACGTTCTCCGTGACTCAAGCCACGCTGGCCCTCCTTGAACGCACCAAGCTCTGTCTCACTCCAGGGCCTTGGCACATGCCATGTACTCTCTTCGCCCTGCCTGGCTGCCTTCTACTCGTTCTTGGGGCATTTTTCTGACCTTCCTCAAGTCTGACTAGGTTGGGTCCCTTGCGTGTCCCCTCCATAGGCCTTGCCATCAAGTGGTTAAACAGTGGCCACTCTGGATTCAGATCAGGCCTGAGTTCAAATCCCACCACTGCCCGTTGTGTGGCTCTGGTCGAGTTCTCTGACTTCTCTGAATCTCCATTTCTGGACCTGTAAATGGGGGTGATTATAGGAGTGCCCGCCCCTAGGGCGGTCGTGGGTTTGGAATTACAGATTACCCAAAGGTCAGTCAACGCGCGGCTTCCCATTTCATGAGCACTCGATGCAAGGTTGCTAGACATATTTTCTATCATCGCGTTATAATTCCTATTATAATTAATTCAATATTTAAGGAAAAAAGATTCATGTCTGTTTTCTCAGGTAGGCTGTGAAGAGGGCAGGGACTTCGTTTCATTCACTCACAGTGCCTAGAACAGTGCCTGGCACATAGTAGGTACTCAATAAATACATACCGAATCACTGCCTAGGCACTGGTGTGCACCAAGCCCCGACTGCCAGGCGTTTTTTGAGACTCTCATTAAGCCCAGGAGGTTTGTGAATTTTGAATCTTACTCACTTTGCCAAAGGACAAAAGCAAAGAGGGGGAGGAAAGGAAAGGAGAGAAGAAAGGGGCGTAAGAAAAAGAGGGAGAACGGGGAAGAGACGGGGGAGAGCGGACAGGAAGCTGGAAGGAAGGGGGACGAAGGGAGGAAGAAGACGACCAGTCGGCCTGGAGGGCGGCGGAGCGCGCCACGGACCGCCTACCGGAAGGGGCTGGCGTTGCAGATGGTGACGGCGGGGAAGTCCATGGTCTTGAAGCCGATGGAGAGGGAGACGCTGACCTCCCAGCTCAGGTAGGTCTGGATGAAGACGCCCCACTGCCAGAGGACGAGGGAGGCGAACAGCAGGGTGAGCATGAGCCACATGGCCTGCTTCTTGGGCCCCTCGCAGATGATGCGCTTGGGGCCATGGGTGTTGGTGTTGTTACAGTACCACACCAGCAGCTCCTTGTACGTGTAGCCGGGGCCTTTCTGCAGCCTGTGCAGGCACTTCAGCAGGTACTTCTTCACCTGCATCGTGGCACCTGTGGAGAGACACAGGGGTGCCACGTCAGATGCGAAACCAGCCTCGCGTCATACAAGGATGTCCCACTCGCGGCTGGATCATCTCACTGGAGACAGGCAGACCAGGCTACATGTCACAGCTGTCCCTCCCTCCCTCCCTGCCTCTTTTCTTTCTTCCTGCCAACTATCATCCATCCATCCACCCATCCATCCATCATCCACCCATCCATCCATCCATCCATCCATCCATCCACCCATCCACCCATCCATCCATCCATCCATCCATCCATCCATCCATCCATCCATCCATCATCCATCCATGCACCCACCCACCACCCATACATCCAAACAAAAAGCATTTATTGAGTGCCTCCTGTGTGCCACGCACTGAATTAGCCCCTCTGGACTCGATGGGCAAAATGAACAAGGTTTCTGGCCTCTGGGAATTCCCAGCCTAGTGGACCAGTTGCTCTCGCCCCTCAGGTTCTCATCTGTAAAACAGCACTGGCTGCTCCTAACTTACAGGGTTGCTGAGAGGGTGAAATTAGCCGATGCATGAAAGTGCTCGGCACGTCAGCTACCATTAACACAAGTCATCGGCAGGTGGACAGGCATTAGTGAAATAATCCATCAGAACATGTGGTTACAAAACGTGGCAGAAGGATCAGGATCCTGCGGCCTGAGCTCCCAGAGGCAGCGAGTAGGGTGACGGGTAAGAATGAGGACTCTGAATCCGAAATGCCTGGCTTCGAGTCTCGACTCTGCCTCTTTCTAGCCGCGTGACTTTGGGCGAATTGCTTTCTCAGTGCCTCAATGTCCTCATCTGTCAAAGGGGGACAGTCATAGATTCTACCTCATAGGGTTGCTGTGAAGACAAGGAAAATATGGAGACATTGCTGACATTCGAACACCTGGATCCAGCCATTCCTGAAGCCATTTATTCCTAGACTCATCAGATATGGGAACCAACGAGTCTTCTTTCTTACTTATGCCGATCCAGACTGGGTGTCTGCCGTTTGCAACCATTAGGATCTTAACGAAAAAGCAATTCACATCACTCCACCTGTGCTGTAGTTACTTCTGCCTGCTGCTTCTCACTCCTGTGAGATCCTATACCTCCGAGGGAAGAGGCTCCGTATCCTTGCCTGGCCCAGCCTGGTGCCTGGAACTCCACCAGGCAGAATGCCAGACCTTCACATCTAAACAGAGGTCTTGAACTTGCCCAAGCACGTTCACTCCTGACCTAATTTTCTGACACAGTCGCATCCTCACCTTCCCGGTCAGTTTGTTCAAGGCTCCCTCTCTGACTCCAGTGCCTCTGCTCTGTGACGGAAATGAAGCTCCTAGTGCCTGCCCAGGCCATCACGGCTGTGAGACGGACGTCCACAGACCAAGCCAACCCCTACCTTCCCCAGAGGGCCCGTCCCCGGCTCGGGGAGAATAAAGTGCTATGTGTTTAATGATCCCGGCTCTACACGGCGCTTCTAAAGTTATTTCACTCTCGTGTGCCATTACCTACAGCGATCAGCTCGGAAGCAATGGGCTCCGTCTGTCCTGGGTAGCCTGGTTCCCCAAGGCCTGGGCCCACACCTGGGGCCCCAACGAAGAGCTGTGGAGGACATGGACAAAGGACCTCTCCAGTGTCCTCCCTTTTCCGGCCTCATGTAATCGTTCCGATTTAGTCCAGGGGGAAGCGTCGGCTTAGTCCAAGCCCTTCCAAGGTCCTAACACCCTTCCAAGGCCCCGCTGACCTCCCGGTTTATCAGTGAGGCCTGAGGCACCGGTGTAGGTAGTAGAGACAGCAGTCTGTTTCCTTTGGGTTTTGTTTTAAGTGGGATCTTCTATTTATGTCAAGAGATACTGGCTTTTACTTGAGCTTCTTAAATACACCAAGTAAAAGAAGAAGAAAAGATGCTCAGTAAATAGTAGGCAGCCAAAACTGTGACAATGGCAAGTAGATGGCAGGGGTTTGTCGAGTGCCGGCTTATCTTCTAACTACGGTTTGGCCCGTTGGGAGAGTAGCCAAGTAAGAATGAATGAATGCTACAAAAAAATTTTACGTCAGATTTCATCCCCGAGACGGTCTGTGTTTGGAACGTACACACAGCTTGAGTGCAGAGGTTTAAATCCCCTTACGGCTTCAGCCAACACGCACAAGCCAAGTGGAGATGGACTCCGTAGCATGGACGCGGGCGGAGTGGATACCGTCACTCTGGGGGAGTCACAGATTGCTACCCACATCTTGGCCCCCAGCCTGTGGCCAGCGTTTCTGGCATCGGATAACTGCTGTATGCCTCCATTTCTGTTTTCTTCCAGAAGAATGAGAGGCTGCAAAGGCATGACCCATGACCCATGACCCATGAGGTAGCCTGGGTTTGCACAAGCTTTTTTTTCTCCTTAGCACAGTATTTTTTTATAATTCTTTTTTAAAAATAATAGCTTCCTTGTGATATAATCCACATGGAATGCCATAAAACTCCTCTGTTTACAACGTAGAATTCAGTGGATTTTAGTCTATTCACAGAGTTCTTCAGCCGTCGTGAAATATTTAAAAATGTTTAGAGCGTCAATTCGATCTCAGTCGAAATCTCGGCAGACTTTTTGCAGAAATCAACAAGCCGATTCTAAACTTTGTGTGGAAAAACAATAGAACGAAAACAGGAAAAAAAAAAAAAACCTTTGAAAAAGAACCAAGTTGAAGGACGTAGACGATCTGAACCTAGATTTACCGTGAGGTGCAGTAACCAGAACAGGGTGACGCTGGCGTAATGACAGACGTATTGATTAATGGAACAGACGAGGAGAAAGACCCTCAAAGGTGCCCCGGTAATCCGATCCAGCAAGGATGGTCTTTTCGACAAGAGATGCTGAAACACACAGATGTCCACATACGAAAACGTGAATTTCAACCCCTACCCTACACTATACGAAAATTAACTGGAAACGGATCAGACACCTAAACACAAGAGCTAAAACTGTAGACCGTCCGGAAGGAGGGCAGGAGAAAGTCTCCGAAACCTTGGGGTGGGCAAAGATCTCCGAGATAGGGGACTAAATCACGAATTATAAACGAAAAATCCTCATAACCTGCACTTTATTAAAATGGACATCTTCTCTTCCAAAGACACGTTTCAGAAAACAGAAGAGCAAGCCATTGGGGAGAGACTACTTGAAATAACACGTCTGACAAAGAATTTGTAAGCAGAATACATCAAGGGTTCTTAGAACCCGGGACGAAGAACCCGACGAAAAACGAGCAGAAATGTGAAAAGACCGTTCATAAGGGATGACATATGGGTGACCCGCAGCACACGAGAAGGTGCCGAACCCTGGTAGTCACAGCAGAAATGCAAATCGAAGCCGCAGTGAGGTGCCACCTGCCACCCACGGGGGCTGACGGCGCCCGGTGATGGTGAGGGTGTGGGCCAGTGAGCGCTCTCACGTGACCGGTCGGGGTGGGAATGGCACAGCCGATCCAGAAAACCTTCCGGCAGTTGCTCATACAGTCAAATGTGCACTTGGCCTATGACCTAGCAATTCCCTTTGTGTTCATGCGAGAGAACTGGAAACACGTTCGTGTGAAGACTTTTACGTACGGATTTGCAGCAGCCCTATTCATTCATAACTCCGATCACACGAGCCGACGTCCACCAGCGGGTGGCTGAGTAAACGGGTCGGGGCCTGTCCAGACCCTGCAAAACTCCTCAGCAAGAAAAAGGAACCGACTATCGATATGTACGAAAACACAAATGGATATGAGAAATTACACGAGTACATCCTGTGGGGTTGTATTTATATGAATTAAGGAAGGAACATTAACTATTGTACTGTTGTACCATGATGAAACTATTGTACACCCCGAGTGACGTGGCAGTTAATTGGGCGTACACGTCTGTGAAAACACACACTCTACTTAGAATGGCGGTATCTCACTGTATGTAAGTGATCGCTAAATAGAGTTTTAACAAAACCTTAAACCACTGCCGTTTCAAAATCGTGAGTTCCCATTTTTTAAAAAATTGAGATTTTCTTCATCTTTTGAAAATCTGAAAGACCTGGCAGCTGTCCCCACACAGCAACATCCTGCTAGGACCGACCAGCAGCTGCCCCCCGAGGTGGAGCACCTGCTCCCCAGTTCCCCCCC
>NW_011889028.1:736936-739632 GCF_000151845.1 Pteropus vampyrus | reverse complement strand
CCTCCGCAAGTAAAAAAAAAAAAAAATTTCCAAAACGCAAAAAGGACAATGCAGCGTTTAAAATGGACAGACAGTGCAGTGAGTATCTGCCACGCGATGCCGACCAGAGACCAGGCCAGTGCCCCTCGCACTTAGGTGGTGATGGGCAAACGATACGGGGGCCCGCCGCCTTTTTTTTTTTTTGATAATTAAAGTTACAAAAGAAAATGCTCACAAGGGCAAGGCACCCCATCAGCACCTTCCTGGAGCTTTGGGGCGTCCTGAAGGCACAGACTTGGGCACCCCCTCCTGGCGACCGTCATCACCCGCTTCCTAAGAGTCCCTTTTACCAGCCCCAGCCAAGAGCTGAGAGTCAAAAGCCTAGAACTATATTATTTTTCAAAAGGCGGATGGTGGGGAGGCCCCCGGGACCCCTTTCTCCTACGCCGACATGATGATCCCAGGTCTAAAGAATATGCAAATCCGCAGACCCGTCTTTGAACCTCGCTTCCAAAATAAACGCTCCAGTTCCGGCGTGGGCGGCGAAACTGAGGCCCACGATTCGGGAGCAGTTACCGCAATGCTGCAGGATGAGACGTCCGTGTTCAAAGCTGACCGGCCTGGCCCAGCCCAGCTTCCAGGCTTTAGGAAGCCAGTTCGCACACCTGTGCGGACTGTTTGTTTCTAGTACCTTCTGGAAGCTTGGCCCGGCTCCCTTCGGGATGGTGAAGAGCTTGAAGAAGCTGCCTCTGCAGACACAGGCCTCTTGTAGCAAAGGCGGGTGAAGGGTGGCGCCGACGACGGCTGGCTGGCTTTGTGTTCTCGGGGACAAAC
Organism: Pteropus vampyrus; assembly: GCF_000151845.1. Taxonomy (NCBI): domain Eukaryota; kingdom Metazoa; phylum Chordata; class Mammalia; order Chiroptera; family Pteropodidae; genus Pteropus; species Pteropus vampyrus. The sequence continues at coordinate 738,819 of NW_011889028.1, read as the reverse complement.
TCCCGACCCCCGCGGACCAACCTCGATGCCGCCTTCACGATCTGGGCTGCAACTGGGTACCAATTATACTTTCCTTGTGTCCATATCTTTCTTTATGTCGACTCACGCTTGTTCTTACTTAAATGCCTACTGAGCTTTGTTCTAAGTGAGACTGCCCTCAAAATCACAGCCTTGATGTCACTAATTATATGTTTTCTAACACGACATAAACAATTCCCAGCGAGATGAAACATCTGCCAGCACCATGGAAAAGCCACCTGCACACGCCACACTGCACAGGGAGGCGTACAGCAGACCCTCCCTCTCCTGGTGCAGTCCCCAGATTAGAGATTAGATGCAGTACCCGGCCGTGTCCCACTCGGGGACAACCGTCCACTCAAACCCCTCGCTGCTGTGCACGGCGGCGCCCTTACAAAACCCGTTCTGTTGTTTTTTCCGCTTAAACCAGCCTCCATCCCAGGAGTGGTCCAACATGTGTCCTGCCACCCCAGTCAGTCCCAAGACCCTTAACTCCAAGACACCGGATGTGGCCACGGCTGCCAGAGAAACACTGTCTTTTTGAACGGCCCTTTAGAGGAGAAACAAGCACCGTCTGGCCTTTGGCCGACACGCTAAGCCTCGGGGGACCTGCCTGGCCATGAGGCCAGGGTGCTCCTAGCTTGTCTCTTTGTCACCCCGTGGCCGAGCACCACACGTGGGTTCGAAAGGCGGCCACACCTTGTGACGACTGAACCCTCACTGCCTGGCTTCTCTGCATGGTCACGAGTGTCGTTGGCAAGAAAACCTAACCATACGACTGGGCGGAGGGACATGACAAGCAGGCACGTGGCTTCAGACCAGGACGCCGCGAAGAAGCGTGGTCAATTATTTTTGTTAAGGAAAAAAAAAACTGGATTTATAGGTATCTACGTGCATAGGGAAAAAAATTGGATGGGGTTAACGAGAAGGTTTACAGTGATTGTCTCTGGGTGGAAGGATCTGTGATTATTATTTTTTAAAATGTTTTCAGTGTATCTGTGTTTTATAACTTTCCTGCAATGAACATATATTGCTTGTGTGATGCAAAAAAAAAATAAACGAGAAAAATTTTTTATAGCAACATGGTACAAAGCTTACGACAGAACGTACTTGATAAAAGCGAGATTAAAGCTATGAGAAAAATCGATTGTCAGGAAAAATGGCTGTCGGGGCAGCGGGGATGATGGGAGAATTTTTTTTAAATGGATGCGTTAAAAAAAAAAAAGCATGCTTTTTAGGATTTAGATGCACCCCCGGGAGAGAGGCAGAGGGGGTGCTGGATTGATCCAGGTTAAGTGTGACTGTTTGCGAGAGAAGTTCAGATTGGATGTACACTTACCTCAGTTTGTGTTCTAATGTCTGTAACTGTGTTCCAAATTTTTGCTTACTTTTATAGTCTGCTTTTACAATTAAAAAAATAAAAAGCGTAAGGGGGGAAGGGTGTTCAATCAACGAGAGAATCTGCCTGGGGTCTCTGGCAGCTGGACACTCTGTCCCACAGGCAGGGGGACCTTCCTTTCTTGCCGGGGACAGAGTGAGCCGAAGGTGGGTTTCAGGGGATTTCAGAGGCTGCATTTCCTACACCAGGCTTTCTCCTGTGCAGGTGTAATTACAGGGGAGAGTGCCTCCCCCGCCGGGCCCTGTGCCAGGGGCCGAGTCATCATGTCCCAGTGGGCGGATGACTGGAGGGTGCCAAGGGAGACCACGCAAGTCCACATCCCTGCCCTTCGCCTGCCATGCAAGTGGCCACTTGCCCAGGGTGGGTGGCGTGTGTTGACGGCCGGTGGGGAAGAATGTGGCCGGTCCCATTTGCTCCCTGCTCCTCTCCCTCCCTCCGCCCCTGCCAAGGCTGGAGGCAACTTGGA
>NW_011889028.1:730116-734346 GCF_000151845.1 Pteropus vampyrus | reverse complement strand
TCTTCGTGGCGCTTCTGTGAAGGCTCAGCTCAAAGGCCACCTCCCAGAGGCCCGTGCTGGCCCCACGCCCCCGAGCCCCTGGCCCCGCGTGTCTGTCCCGCAGGACCAGCGCCACCGAGACATCCAGCCTGCTCACTCACCTCCCGGCTGTCCTTCCTCCTCCGCGGGAGTTCTGAACGCCCCGGTCCCGGCTCTGGCCCCTGCTCTGCTCCGTGGGCTGAGGTGGGTCTCCGAGTGAAGCACGATCTGGTGTGAAAATGAGAGATGCCGAACGTTAACATCTTGCGAGACAGAGTGAGTTCTGGAGAGGGTGGAGGTGGCGGCCGCGTGGCAGCCAGAATCCCCTATTTCTTTCTTTGGACACTTGTTTTTAAGGTTTGACGCCCTGGGCCGCGCACTCAGCACCGGCGAAGGTGGTAAACTGTCGTGCGTGTTCCTTTACCACGATGACAAGCTTTGAACAGACGTGTTGACCATTAAAAAAAATCTATTAAATTTTCATATTGATTACGTGTTCAAGTGATATTTTGAATACAGGGGTTCAATAAAATACATTATTAAAATTAATTTCTCCTGTTTCTTTTTACCTTTTTTTTAATGTGGATTTTAGACTATTTCAAGTTGCTTATGTGGCTCAGACTTGTGGCTTGTGTGGCGTCTGTTTTGGATGGTGCCGACCGTGGCCAGCACACAGTAGGCACTTCAAAAACGCGCTGACTCTCAGAACAAACACAGCTGCCGCCAGAGAGGCGCTTCTCTGTCTGTCCCCTCCCGTCCCGTCTGCGAGGCACGCTGTGGCAGAGCCGCTCCGCACCCAAACGGTCCCAACCAGTACCTACCGTGATGCTGAGAGCGGCACCCGCCGTGTGCTCGGCAGCTAACGCGTGGCAGGAACTGTCATGGCACGTGACCAGTGTCGCCCAGCTCAATCTTCCAGCCAACCTTGCAAAGTGTCACCCCCGCCCCAAGGTTACCAGCTGCTGAGTGCACAGCCAGTACTGGCTCACGCTGCCTCCCCAGTCCACCCTGTCCCACGGGACTGCCTGGGACAACACGAGCCCCTGTGGGGCGGCCGGTCCCTGCTCTCAAGGGCCCAGAAGAGAATGAAATGATTCATAATCTCTGGCCAGCTCAAGCTTGCCCATCCAGACCTGCAGCCAGCCCTCTCAGGTTGAAGGATTCCTGGAAACCAGTCCTGACCCCTATGGCCATTCTCGTTCAAGGCAGCTGTGGCAGGCGGCACTGGGCCCAGCCAGACCTGCGAGAGGGCCCTGCCCTGCCCGTGTGCTGCAGGTGTGGCCTCTGCCTCCAGCCCTGGGGCTGCAGGGCCAAGCCCACCAAGATGCCAGATCTGGAGCTCGAATCTACTCGCATAGGCCACCGTGGTACCTAACGTGACAGCTCCGTGGGGGGGGGGGAGAGGGGCAGGCTCAGGTCAGCACCCTTCAGCAAGAGAAAGAGGTTTGCAACGCACAGACGGAAAATTCCGCGTCTCCAGGCCCCAATTATGTCTTCCAACTGCGGGCGTGAACTTGAGCAGACTGCCTGGGTCTGGTCGAAGAGGTAGTCGCCTGAAGGAGCCAAGAGAGACCTGCTTCCCTCGGGGACAGCTGGGTGGCTGACAGCAGAGAGAGATACTCGCCGTCTGGGGGGCCCAGAGTCCCTCGCTCCAGGAGACACCGAGTCCAGCCCCGGAGCCTGGCCCCAGACCAGCCGCGGCAGCCTCACCTGGGAAGTCAAACCCTCGGCCGCCGCGGCCTTCCCAATCAGAAACTGCGTTCTTGTGGCCCTCTGAAGGTTCTGAGCCACGCCCAAGTGTGAGGACCAAGGCTTTGCCACTCAGAGGCCCGCAGACCCGCGTCTTCCAGCAGCTTGTCAGAGACAGGGTATCCGGGCCTCACCTGACCCTCCGAGTCAGAATCCGCCCCTGCCAGCACTCCCGGGGGGGCGTGCGAGCATGTTCAAACTTGGGGTGCACTGGCCCAGACCTCCTTACCCTTGGGCCCAAGGTTTCAAACTCGAATGTTTTCAGGGGCCGAGCAGGTGACGTTAGGAAAAAAGGCAGAGCGGAGTCGGGTCCAGCTGCCCGATGCCCTGCGAAGTGCAGGCTCGGGATGGCCCGATCGTCCACTTTTTTAAAGAGCGCCTGCAGACCCAGACGCCAGAGTGGAATTCCCTGATTGAAACATTACTGTGTGGGTCACACAAAACGAGGCCTGCAGGGGCCAGCCTGAGACCCTGCCCACAGGCCCTGGGGCGGGAAAGGCGCCTGAACCCTGGGTGAGCTGGCTGAGCTGGGCGGCTCTCCCGGGTGTGGACACAGCAGGGACTCTAATCGGGCTGGAAGGTCCCAAGCTCAGCCACATAACAGAATTGCCTGCAGTGCTTAAAATACTGACGATAGGCTCCAGCCCCAGCCGGTCTGTTACCTGGTCTGAGGCATTGACCCGAGCAGCGAGCTGTTAAGTCCCCAGGTTATTCCGAGGTGCAGCAGGGTCGGGGAACTGCCCCAGTAACAATTTAGGCTTCGTGGGCCCCACGGTCTCTGTCACAGCGAGGCTATGCTGCCACCGCCGTGCAAAGCGGACGCAGATGATATTTCGTGACCGAGCGTGGCTGTGTTTCCATTACACTTGCTTTAGGAACAGAGTTTGAACGTCGTGTGATTCGCACACGTCCTGGGGGGTTATTTTCCTCTTGGTTTTTTTCAAGCACGGGAAAACCAGTCTTAGCTCACAACGACAGGTGGTGGGCTGGGGGCCGTGGGTTGACCCCCGGGCCGAGGAGTGAGTTGAGGGGACGGAGGCTTGGGCCGTGGGGCCTCTTCCTTCCCGGCATTTGCCCGCAAAATCTCCCCAGCACAAAGTCCGAAACTTTAGAAGCACTTGCTGATGAAAAGGTTATGTTGACAGGGCCCGATCGGGTAGTGGCTGGATCTGGCTCTGGGCCAAAGACTTCAGATTAGGCCCCAAATCCCTCATCGCCCTGGCAGGATGTTAGGGAGCCGCCTTCCAATGGGGGACTCCGAGCCCCACCTCCCTGGCCGGCGACATCACCTGCTTCCGTGGTGGACACTGTGCTTAGAGATCTACCTGAATGGCTTGGCTTCCTGGCCACAGTAACTGCCAGCAAGAGGACTGGGGTCACCTAGCTGTCCTCTAGGTGAAGAGACAGGCATGGGGAGACCTGGCGGTGTGCCCGAAGCCGCACGGCAAGTGGTAGAGCAGACGTGAGCTATGCCTGCCTGAGCCCAGGGCCCGCCCGCCAACGACCCATGCTCAAGACAGCCAGCAGTCAGTCACTGTCACCGGCGCCCACACACAGCCTTCTCAAGGACAGGCCTTGGGCAGCAGAGCTTGCTGAGCCTGACTGGTATCCAGATGCAGCTTAGTCTCCTCTGCCTTGAACTGCAGTCAGACCTGGGGCACCCAAGGGCGCCAGCACCCTCCCCAGGCCCCATATGGCTGTGTGCTGCCCATCCGGGGGGCCTCGTCACCATGTGTTCTGTGTGAACGGCGCCCTTGAGCTGTGGAGCACGTGGCCCGCACAGCCTCCCCCGGCAGTCCTGGAGGCTGCAGGTGGGTGCTCAGGGTGCCTGGCATGGCCCTTGAATGCCGCTGTTCAAAACATCATCGAACAGGCAGAAAGGTCCAGAAGGACGTGGCACCGGGGATGATGGGGGTTGGGCTGGAAGCTTTGGGGAGCCCTTCGGGTCAGGAGCAGGGAGTGGCTGGCTCTTGCTGGGACTTCTTCTGTCCAGCTCGGAAAAGGGCCCCGCTCCCTGACCTCTCTCAGATTGGACAGATGGCAGCGCCAGCTCCGAGCCCGCGCCCTGCTCCAGGCAAGAGCTGCCCCCTCAGCCCTCCACGCCCTGGCTTCTTCAGGAAGAAAGAAGGGCCCTCGAGAGGTCTCTCTGGGCTGGCCCCGAAGCCGCCCGCCCATGCCCTCAGAGCCGTTCCCACGCTGGCCAGGTAGCACCTGGGCTGCCGGGCACTCCCAGCCAAGTGCCCCAAGCTCTCCCCTTCACTGCGGCTCCCCTGGCCAGTGTTCTCCGTGTTTGTTCTGCTTTTATGATTGGAGCTGGGCCCTGTGCCAGTGCTGCACATGTACCAGCTCTTGTGACTCTCATCACAAGCCTCTGAGGCAGAAACCGTCATCAGCCCCATTTCATAGACAAGGATATGAGGTTCAGAGAGGTTGGGTCACTTGCCCAAAGTCACACGGCTAGAA